>NC_132782.1:151360209-151669473 GCF_048418805.1 Vulpes vulpes | reverse complement strand
TAGCTCTGCAAAAGGAATTTGGTGGGTATTTCTAGGGAGTGGGAATGTACTGCTTCAGGCAGAGCCTAGCAGGTCTCTGGTTTGAATTGGTATTGGAACTGTTGGTAGATGGGATGGCTTTAGCTCTCTTAGATTCTCTTTATCTATTTACCTGTCTGTCCATATGCCTGTCTGTCTGTCATCTACCATTTTCTATTCATCATCTATCAATTAATCATATTTCTATGCCATGATGGACAGAATACAAAAAGATGATTATGGTTATATGTGTAAGGGAAATTAGAATGTGAGTATAATCAAAAGGGAGTGGTAAAATTTAGCATAAATCTCTAAGAAATAGAGAAATATAGGGGTTCATATCATAACAGGCAAATGTTCTTTTTGGGCTGAGTGGAAGAAAAATTTAGCAGATTTATTGCAAACCCAAAGATGAAGCAAGAAACTTTAAAAAGGATCCACCGAGGTCACTTTGGATCCCAGAGCTGTTTGCTTCCACACGAAGCGAAAATACAATTGGCCAATGAAAGATGCAACATTTGGTATGAGGATAAAAGCTACCACTTAGGCTTTGGAGGGAGGATATCAGAAACCCAGAGTTTAAGTGCATTTGCTTAGACTAGTTTTTAATTTTGCGGTAAAATGACAGACTTTGAGAGGATTAAAAAGGGAAGGAAGACACTCAAATGCAATCAATAATGTTAATTCTTATATCTGTTTTTTTTTAAATTTTTGTTTCTTTTTGGGAAGTGCCTCAACACTAAGTCATATCGATACCATCTGTGATGAGGCACCTGGGATGGGAGAGAGTTGGAGGGGGGTGCAGGATCCAGTTTATAGTCAATAGATATTCTTCTTCTTCTTCACAGTTACCATGACTGGTCCATGGGTGGACGCACACCTTAGACCAAGGCAACTGGTACCCTCTGATAGGTATACTGGAAAAAGTCCTTCTGCTTTTAAAAACACAGGTGCTAAGGTCTGCATTTGTTGACACATGGAAATTATTTGCCTGAGTACAGACCAATATACGAGAAATATGAACTAAAAAATGAAAGGGATAGAGAGAGGAAGAAGGCAGACAGGGGGAGAGAGAGAGAAGGGGTGGAGAGAGAAGGGTGGCAAGGAAGAGAAGGCAGAGAGGGGGAGAGAGAAACAAATGTGAGTCGATAATACCTTTTGAACTCCTAGTCTCAGCCATGCTTGAAGTTATCATCCTTGGACTTCCCCATTGTATAGACTATTTATTTCTGAGAGTTCGAATTCAGTTTTAGTTACTTGCAAAGATTTAAAAAAAAAACAAAAAAACAAAACAAAAAAAACCTCAGAGAAAATGCATAAGCAAATTAAAAACCAGATTGGAACTTTTAAAATCCAGCTGAATGTACATGGAAGGAACGGGGTAAGCACGGAGGAAGTACGCCTAGCCATAGAGGAGCGGCTGTAAAGGATGTTCTGCTGTTTACAGTGTACAGCCCTGAGTAATTCTAAGGTAGAGAAGAGTGTGGGAGGGAGCGCATGGCTGAGAACATACCAGTGTTCTCCGGGCTTGTGGATGTACTTACTGGCCTACGAGTACCAGTAGTAGCAACTCCAACTGAAGCATCTTTTGAGGAATATCTATAACCAGGACAAATGTAGGAACAAAAGGTGGACCTTTCCTGGCCTCAAGAACTATGGGCTGATGGAATTCTGGGGTCGGGGGGCTAGGGGGGTGGAGGCAGAAGCTATAATGGCAGAAAAAGGCCAGATGAGACAAGAAATCCCTGGGAACCTATCAGGGTCAATAAATACAAACTAAAGGAGATTTGGATGGTGGAGGTGGTACAAAGTCACAGATTTCTGCTTGGAAGTTTTCTTTTTATAAATATAGGGTCTCCTGATCATAGAAAAGAATAGCATCTTTGTCCATGGGAAGAAACCATACTGAATTGAGGTTTGGAACATTAGAAAAAAAAAGAAGACAAGGAAATAGGGATCTAGAGGGGTTGGATATAGGAAGAAAAGTGTCTTTGGAAAGATCTCAGAATCAGAATGTCTACTATTATATCTATTATATCTATTATATCAGAATGTCTAATATATATATAAATATTTATAATATTTATATATTATAAATTTTATTAGAGGTTCAGGGTACTCCAGATGCCATTCTGAAAAAAAAACTAGAAGCAATCAATGTATAGATTAGTGGAACAATGCTTTTAAGCTTTTATTTTTTATTTATTTTATTTTTATTTTTTTTAAAAAACAGAACCCTTTTCAAGAAAAATCTTAGGCAAAATTCTAATACATAAACCAATAAAATGGCAATCGAGAATGGGAGCCTGGACACCTACCTGCCTAGTGTGCTATTCTGTGTAGTTTTTCTTGAAAACTCTGGGGCCCCAATGCACACAGTATGCAAAGCACTCTTCTGTACCAAAGAAATTTTTTGTTTTGTGGCTTAGTCTAGTTCTCAAGGGCAGGAAAATACTCATTGATCTGGGGCCATAGCCCCGGCTTTTAGTAAATACCCTGTATTTGCCAGCTATGATGATCTGTAGGATCTGTGTTTCTGCATGATCTGTATTTCCAAGAACCCTGCCGGAGAGGCTAAAGCCCCAGCAAGTTGCTGGTTGTGGATTTGGAGACTGAGATCCTATCACTTTATTTCTATTTTTATCAGTGGTTGCGGCCAACAAGGAAGTGTTTTGTAAACATGCAAAGAGCTGTAAGAACACAATGGATTTATTCTGATAGTGCTGCTTTCAGTAATGATGTATAACGCTTATGATCTTATCCTTCCAACCACATAAACGTATCCTCTACACACACACACACACACAAACACACACTCTCACTCACTCACTCTCTCTAGATTCCTATTCATCTTTCAACTTTCAGTGCCACACTTCCTTTAGGAAGGCTCCCATGTCTTTTTCTATTCCTCTTCTCCCCCAGATTGGGAGCATTTTACGTACTATACTATAATTGTTTACCTGTCTTCAACCTGTGGATTTCATTTAATTGTGAACTCTATAAGGGAAGGGACTGCATTTTTTTTTGTCTCTGTATTTCTGGTGCTTAACATGGAACCTATTTCTTTGAAAATATTATACATGAATTTTATATTTCACGAGAATATAAAAATAGTTTTTAATAAGTAAATGTCAGTGGAAAAAGTGAGATAGAGGAAAATAAGAAAGTAAAATCAAAAATAGTAAATATTTACTATATATGAAAGACATATGTCATCAGTTAATAAAGAATACTTAAAAAGCAATATGAATAAAGCTAGTATCATAATAGAAAACAGATAAAAAGTTTTGGGTGGCCAGAACTCCTTACGTGTATTAAGTTTTATTAGGAAAAAAAGGGAGTGTATTAGGTCACTGATTTAAGGGGAGCATGTAGAGGTCAGGAAGGCAATATATAGAGAGAGGAAGGTCAGAAAGAGACCACAGCATATTTCCTTTCTCCCCCCACCTCCACCCCACACAGGTTTATTGAAACATAATTGAAATATAACACTGTAAATTTAAGGTATATAGTGTGATGATTTGATAACATATGTATTGTGAAATAATTACCGCAATAAGGTAAGTTAACACATCCATTACCTCACATGGTTTATTTTGCAGTGAAAACATTTAAGATCTTCTCTTTTAGCAACTTTTAAGTATACATTATTGTTAATTATAATGTTTTCTGTGCATTAGACCCCCAGAACTTGCTCATCTTCCAATGGGAAGTTTGGTACCCTTTGAGTAACCTCCCTGTTTCCTCCACTATCCACTCTCTGGGAACCACAAATCTACTCTGCTTTTACAAGTTTGGTTTTTTACGATTAAACATATGAGTGAGATCACACAGTATTTTTCTTTCTGTCTTGCTTAATTTATTTAGCTCTCCAGAATCATCCATGTTGTTGCAGATGGCAGGATTTCCTTTTTATGGCTGAATAATATTCCATGGTATACATGTGTCTGTGTGGAGATATATATATCCATATATACCCATTTGTATCTTTTTATCCTTTGATGGACAATTAGGTTATTTCCACATTTTAATTCTCATGAATAGTGCTATAATGAATAGGGGGATGCCAATATTTCTTCTAGACAATGATATCATTTCCTTTGGATATGTGTCAAGAAGTAGAATTGCTGTATGACATGGTAGCTCTATTTTTTAACTTTCTAAAGAATCTTTCTGTTGTTTTCTATAGTGTTCCATCAATTTACATCACCATGGGTAGTCCTCCAGGATTCCCTTTCCTCTACATCCTCACTAACTCTTGTTATCTTTTGCCTTTTTGGTAACAGCCTATTTATTTATTTATTTAATATTTTATTTATTTATCTATTCATGAGAGAGACAGACACAGGCAGAGGGAGAAGCAGGCTCCATACAGGGAGCCCGATGTGGGACTCGATCCTGGGTCTCCAGGGTCACGCCCTGGGCTAAAGGTGGTGCTAACCTGCTGAGCCACCCGGCTGCCCAGTAACAGCCCTTTAAACAAGTGTAAGGTGATATCTCGTTGTGGTTTTCCCATGTATTTCCCTAATTAATGATGTTCAGCATGTTCTCATACCTGTGAGCGATTTGTGTGCTTTCAGAAATATATCTATTCTTGTTCTTGACCCACCTTTAAATTGTTATTTCACTATTGATTTGTATGAGTTACTTAATGTGTTTTAGATATTAACCACTTATTAGATACATGGTTTGCAAATGTTTTCTCCCATTGGAAACATGTCTGTTCACATTCTTTGCCTACTTTTTAATTGGGCTGCTCCCCCCCATTTGATTATATGAGCTACTTATGTATTTTGATTATTAGCTCCTTTTCAGATACACGGTTTGCAAATATTTCCTCCCATTCCATAGGTTGTTTTTCTATTTTGTTGATTGCTCTGCTGAACAGAAGCTTTTTAGTTTGATGAAGCATCACTTTTTTAATTTTTGTTTTCGTTGCCTGCACTTTTGATGTTACATAAGAAAAAGACCAACGTCAAGGAGCTTTTTCCCAATATTTTCATCTAGGAGTTTTATGATCTTGGGTTTTACATTTAAGTTCTTAATCTGTTTTGAGTTAATTTTTTAGATGGTGTAGGAGGTCCAATTTCATTCTTTTGTATGTGATTATCCAGTTTTCCCAGAACCATTTCATTGTGTGTACTTGGCACTCATGTCTAAGATTAGTTGATCATATAGAAATATATAAATAAATGCATATGCTTTATTTTTGGGAACTTGATTCTATTCCATTGGTCTCTGAGTCCATTTTTATAACAATACTGTGCTTTTTTGAAAACTTTGTGATTTAGTTTGAAGTCAGGAGCTATGATTCCTTTAGCTTTGTTCTTATTCAGCATTGCTCAGTCTATTTGAAGTCTTTTGTGGTTCTATACCAATTTTAGGATTTAGTATACAGATCTTTTACTTCCTTGGTTAAATTTATTTTTAAGTATTCTTTTTGATTCTATTGTAAGTTGCATTGTTTTCTTAATTTTTTCAGATATTTTATTGTTAGTATATAGAAATTCGACTGATATCTTCATGTTGGTTTTGTGTCCTATAACTTTACTGAATTTACGTATTAGTTCTGTTTTTCAGTAGTGTCTTCAAGATTTTCTCTTTAGGATCAGTAACATCTGCAAAAAGAGACAGTTTTACTTCCTCATTTATAATTTGGATGTCTTTATTTCTTTTTCTTGCCTCATTGCTCTGGCTTGACTTCTAGTACTATGTCGAATCTAACCAGTGGAAATGGGCACTTTTTTCTTGTTCCTTATCTGAGAGGAATAGCTTTTGGCTTTTTACCATTGAGTATGATGTTAACTATAGGTTTGTCATATATGGACTTTATTATGTTGTGGTTCCTTCCTTCCTTCTATATCCATTTTTTGAGACTACTTTATCATGAATGGATGTCATTTTTTTTCCAAATCTTTTTCTGCATTTGTTGAGAGACCATATAATTTTTATCCTTTATTTTACTAATGTAGTATATCACATTGATTGATTTGTATATGTTGAACCATCCTTGCATCCCAGGGATACATCTCACTTGGTTATAATCCTTTTAAAGTGCTGTTAAATTTATTTTACTAGTGTATTTTTAAGAATTCACATCTATATTTATCAGGGATATTGGCCTGATGTTCTATTTTCCTGTGTGTCCTTATCTGGCTTTGGTGTCAGGGTAATACTGACCTTGTGAAATGGATTTGGGAATGTTTTCTCCTCTTCCAGGTTTTGGAACAGTTTGAGATGGATTGGCTCAGTTCTTCTTTAAAAGTTGGGTAGAGTACATCAGGGAAGCCATCAGGTCCTGGGATGTTTTTTGTTAGGAGGCTTTGATTACTGATTCAGTCTCCTTACACGTTATTATCTGTTTAGATTTTCTATTTATTTATGATTCAGTGTTGGTAGCTTGTATGCTTCCAGTATTTACCTATTTCTTCTAGATTATCCAGTTTGTTGGCATATAAATGTTGACAGTAGTCTCTGATGATCCTTTGTATTTCTGTGGTATCAGTTGTAACCTCTTTTATTTAAATTTTTTTAAAGATTCTATTTATTTATTTATTCATGAGAGAGAGAGAGAGAGAGAGAGAGGCAGAGACACAGGCAGAGGGAGAAGCAGGCTCCATGCAGGGAGCCTAACGCAACACTTGATCCCAGGTCTCCAGGATCATGCCTGGGCTGAAGGTGGCGCTAAACCACTGAGCCAACCAGGGATCCCTTATTTACAATTTGAATCCTCCTTTTGTTAATGATAAGCCTAGCTAAAGGTTTGTCAATTTTGTCTTTTCAAAAATCTAAGTCATAGTTTTATTGATCTTTTATTGTTTCTGTTCTCAATTTCATTTATGTTTGTTCTGAATTTTGTTACCTCTTTCATCTGCTTACCTCGAGCTTAGTTCTTTTTCTAGCTGTTTGAGGTATAAAGTTATGTTGTATGGGATCTTTCTTTCCTCTTCCTGTAGTCATTTATCACCATAATCTTCCCTCTTATAACTATTTTTGCTGCATCCTAGAAGTTTTAATACACTATTTTCACTTTTCTTTGTTTCACTTTTGTTTATTTCTTCTTTGATCCATTGGTTGTTTAGGATCTTATTATTTATTATTCACTTATTTTTGAATTCTTCAATTTTCCCCTTGTTATTTCTAGTTTCATAGCATTGTCAGAATGCTCACTTTTGCAGCACATATACTAAAATCATACCATTGTCAGAAAATATATTGTGCATGATTTCAGTCTACTAGGGCTCTTTTTGTGTCCTAACATATGACCTATCATGTAGCATTTCACATATGTGCTTGAGAAGATTGTGTTCTATTGCTTTTGGATGCAGTGTTCTGTATATGGCTGTTAGTCCATTCAACCTAAGGTGTAGTTCAAGCCCAGCGTTTTCTTAGTGATGTCTGTGTGGATGATCTTTCCATTTTTGAAAGTGGGATATTGAAGTCCTCTACTGTTATTGTATTGTCCATTTCTCCCTTCAGATATATTTGTTTGATATATTTAGGTACTCCAACGTTGGGTACATCTATATGCACAATTGTTATTTCTCTTGAGTTTACCCCTTTATCATTGTAGATTAACCTTTTTTGTCTCTTTTGCTAGTGTTCGAGTTAAGATTTATTTTGTCTGGTATAAATATAGTTCCTCTACTCTTTTTTGGTTTCCATTTGCATGGAATATCTTTCCATTCACTTTGAGCCTATGTGCATCCTTAAAGCTGAAGTGAATCTCTTAGGCAGCATATGGATCCTGTTTTGTTCCATTTTGTTTTTAATCCATCCAGATATTCTATGTCTTTTGATTAGAGAATATATCCATATTAATAATAATTACTATTTATTATTAATAAGAACTTATGAATACCATCTTATTATTTTCTGGACTTCTTAGTTCCTTTTTTTCCTTTCTTGCTGGCTTCCTTCGTGATTTGGTGATTTGCTGTAGTGGTATGCTTTGATTTCTTTCTCTTTATTTTGTGTGTATCTACTGTAATTTTTTGCTATGTGGTTATCCTGAGGCTTACATAACACCTCCTATAGATATTTCAAGTGGATAACATTTATTGTATATAAAAAATCTACCCTTATACTACCCCTCCCCCACATTTTGTTTTTCATGTCACAAATTTAATCTCTTTATATCATGCATCATGAACTTTGAGGAAGAAAATGATAGCTTCCTGACCCCTACCACCTCCCAGCATCCAAAAATTAAATCTCAGGGAGATTCTCTGATTGGTGTTGGTTGGGGCAAAGACCCACTCCATGGAGTAATCACTGTAGTCAGGGAATAGAATCTCACCTGGAGGATGACTGGGATTACATGCTGAGCCCTGCAACCAGCGATGGACAGAGAGGTATTTTCTGTGTCACTTCCTTCAGAACCATGTTGGAAAGGAGAGGGTCAGTTCTTCTCAGAAAAGGAAAGACACCAGGCAAAATAGAGCAAGTAGCCACTATGGGTAAGCAGCATTGCAATATTATATATACATTCAAAAACATACAGCCTAACTGGCAATCAAACAAATGCAAAATAAAGAAAATGGAATATTTTTCACTTATCAAGTTGACAAATATTAGAGGAATAATACTAGGTGATGGTGGGAAATAAGAATTTTTTTTGATCCGTTTTATATGTATTTTACTTAAGAAAATAATTATACTATTAAATATTTGGGAAAAGTTGTAATTGTTATAGAGAAAAAAAGCAGACTGTACACTATACAAGGCCAGTTTTATAAAATTATTTTATAAAAGTAATATGTGTATATATTTATATATATATTCACAGAGTTGGTACACTTTGTCTCTTGATGATAGGATTATGGGTGGTTTTAATTTTCTTTATGTTTTTATACATACCCCAATTTTCTAAAGCAAATGTATACAATTGTGTTTATTTTCAATTTTAATTTTGAGATAGTAAAAATATAGTACACTACAAAGGATAGTATAAAAAATACTTATGTACCCAAAACCTAAATTAGTAATTATCATGTTGTTATATTTGCTTCGTCTTTTTTTTTTTTTAATAGAAGAAACGATCTCTTTTATCCACCATTCTCAGCACCACTTCCTCTTACTTTTCCAGAGTAAGTTGATGTATAAACTACCAATCCAGGTCTACACCTTTGTATAAATTTTTTATTTATTTCATATTTAGAAAAAAATAGCATATCAATATGCTGCTGGAACAAACCCCCCAAATTTCATTGGCTTACAACAAAAAAAGTTTATTTTTGGCACTACTGCTCAGTCCTATATGGGTCCAGATGTTGTTTTCCTACTTCTTATGTTTCTTTGATTCTTGCAAGGAGAACGCAGGAAGGCGGGTGTTAAATACATAGTCTCAAATGATTGCCCTATACCATAAGCTGCTTATTTGATCCTGTTGCTTTTAAAAATAGTGTAATTTATTTTCACGTTCTAGCTCCTTCAAGTGACACTGATATACTCACATGAATGGAGCAAGAGCAGGTAAAAAAACCCTTCAGTGGGCATTTGTTTAGATCCGCTTTTGTATACGGGCTCTTATCTGCTGCTTCCCCTGTATATCCATTCCCAATGTTCTCATCCTGCCTTGTTTGACTCTCTATTTTGTATAAGCTTATTTGGTTCAGCCTTGGAAATCGGCTTCCCACACCATATTCTATAGACAGTTTCCAGCCTCATTATCTTCGGGTGGGAACACAGCAGGTGCTCAGTTACTATTTGTTGAGAGCAACTGTTGAAAGGTGTGCTGCTTTTTCTCCACGCCAGCTGTGTAAGATGGACTGGCCAGGCCTGCTTCCCACATGGCTTCCCTGTCATGGGAGGAGGGAACGTGGCTAAACTTAATCCTGAACTCGCAATTTAGTCTTAAATAATATATTGCTATTTAAAATTATGCATTTGACACCCTATAATTTAAGAAAAAATCTTCATTTTACATGGAAAAATAGCAGGCACACAGGGAGCACAGTCCTCTGTATGGTGGATTGGGTGAATTCTTATTTTTCCTCTGGATATTCTAATGACTTTTAATACCAGAATGACTTCATATTTATAGGCTCTCTCAGTTTGGAAACTCCATATGTCCAGATTTGGGTGGGGTTTGTCAAAATTTGTCCTCTGAATAGAGAGTTGTCCATTTTTGGCTCAGGTCATGCTATCCTTTATTTCAAGAGCATAGAACCCTTATCTCTCCAATCCCATCTCAAGGAAATGTGGTTCTAGGTCCTGCTGAATTTTGACTAGTTTTCTTTACTCTTCTGTTTGGCTGGCAGCTTTTCCTTTTTCCGTTTTCCCATCCAACTCCCTATCTTCCTGTTTTATTTATTGCCAACCGAGACTATATTCCTACCATGTTTCAGCAAGTAAAATAGTCGTTTTCCTGGATTCTCATCAAGGGAAAGGGAATGTTGCAACTAAACACTTTGTGACTCTAATTGAAAATTATTCAAAGACATTGTTTCCAAAATCTGTTGAAGGCCACTTTTTGAACATTTTCTGAAACTCAGCATTTCAACCTTAGGTTTGCGAACTGCTTTTCTGTAGCCTAAAGTGGATGAATTTATGGGGGAAAAAATAAGCTAATGAAGTCTCTTTATGCTGTGAAAAGTGACTGTGATAATGCATGCAGTTTCCCATAATGCCAGAAAGGCACAGCAAATTACTGCAGCTGCTCCATCGATGGTTATTTTGTTTTTCCTAATTAGTAGCTTCTTTTGTATTCTCACCAGAACACATGTGACTCTCATGAACTTTTTTTGTTTTCATATTCCTTGAGCTGTGAGGTATTACAGGTACATGTGAAGCTATTTTTACTGTGGTACCAGCTCTGGATAAATTAACACACATTTTCAAAGAGTGGTAGGAACAAAATGGATGAGCACGGCAGCATCCAAGTTTAGCTCTTGCCTTTCCCAAATTAGAAGCTTTAATCAAAAACAAAATAGTCTTTTGTGTATTCTGTACATGAACATATGTCTGAACCAAAAGAAGGAAGTACAAAAGAACCCTCAATTTTGTTATTTGGGCTTGGTCGTCTGAAGTGGACAAACCTAGGAAGTAGCAGTATGTGTCATGTTTTGTTTGTGGGTCCTCGGGGTTGCATATGCGGCCCTGGTGGCTGGGGGCGCCCCATGAAACATGGAACCATCAGACGGGCACTCGGGTTAGAGAAGGTTTGTGTCACAGGACATAGACATCTTGGGTGGACCCTTATCCAGCCTGTTAAGGCCATTGTCAGCGTTCTGGACTCTGAAAAAGTTGGCAAAAACCTCTAAGAAACAAGGTCACAAAAGGCAATCAAGATTGAAAAATGGGCCTGATGAAAATTGACAGACGAATGGGAACACTGACTCAGTCTCCTCATGCAGCAGCAGATGTGGTGGATGTGCGACAACGATGAGCACCCAGAGATACTTCGGTGGCTTCCCAACGTCGTATGAAGGGAGGAGAGCGCAGGTTAACAGGAGAGAGAGGCACGGGGTCAAGGGAGACCTGTCAGAAAGGCGATGGTTTAGAGAGTATATCGCGTTGCTCTGAGACGAACGGAGCAGCACTTTTCTATTCTCCATTTTCACCGGTTGCCAGATAGTTGACCTCAGTGAGATAAAAAAGAACTCGGGTATTATTGTAAGAAATACAGTATTGAGATTCACTTATGTTTTAAGCAATTTTTTAGGTCTTTTGAAGTGGGAATTTAGAAAGCTAAAATAATCTGATGTAAGTTAAAAATAATCCAATGCAGGTTAAAAACCTCATTTTTATTTGAAAACTATGATTTATAGCTCTACAACCTACTTAAACGTATGTTAACTTATTTTTCCAAGAGATACGTACATATTAGAAAACTTTCATCTTTCTCATTTATTACCAAAGGAAAACTTCACTTCCTGCTCCTGGTTTTACCTGCCCTTACCCCCTTCCCATATGCAGAAACAATATGCCTGTCTCTGCTCCCACTGTTTTGGCACCTGGTTTCCTGTGTCCCCAACTTTCCTTTAGCCTAATCAGTTTCTAGATTTTTCCCCTCCCTCTCTACCTACTTTGTTATGCTGTCGTATTAGTTGACTACCCCACTCCTTGCCTAAAAGCCTCTATGCTATTGCTGGAGAATACATTTTACACTATTTGGTGTGACATTCCAGCCCCTGTGGCCTGGTCTGAGCAGGGGGTGCGGTCCAGCGGGAGGTGAAGGGTTGGTGGGCATCCGCTTCTGCTCAGCACCTCGGCACTGGCACCGTGAATTTGGGCCAAGCAATTAGCTTCCATAAGCCAAAGCTACTTTATCTTCACACCGGAGAGGATCATAGGGCCTGGATTAAATGTTGCTGTGGGAATCGTATTTTTAAAAACAATGAATATGAAAGCACCATAAACTACCAGAAAGTAAAGCGTTGTCCTGAGTTTACCATCCTCTCCTGTTCTCCCTTACTGAGCCCTCCAGGCCGTCCACCACGAGGCGCTTGCTCTCCTCTACAGGTGCCACACATGCCCCGTTTGCCTTCGTGTATGTCTCCCGTCGCTGCTGTAACAAGTAGTCACAACCGGTGCCTTGCCCCAGACGTACTGTTTTGTGATCCTAGAGGCCAGGAGTCTGCAATGAGTCTCTGTAGGCTGAAGCCAAGGTGGTGCAGAGCTGCCTGCCTTCTGATATTATTATTTATTTATTTATTTATTTATTTATTTATTTATTTATTTATTTATTCCCTTGCCTCTTCCAGCTTTTAGAGGCTGAATCATTCTGACCTCCGCCTCCGTCCTCAAATCTCCTTCTCTGACTCACAATATTTTGCCTCCCTTTTTAAATAAGAGCGCTTGTGACATTTAAGGTCCATTTCGTTAATCCAAGATAACCTCCCATCTCAACACTTGCTAATTTAATCACGTCTCCAGAGTCCCTTTTGCCACGTTAAGGTAATATCATCCTGTTCCAGGGATTGAGATGTGGGTGCCTTTGGGGGAACATTTTCTGCCTACACTTAGCTTATTAGTCCCTCTTCCCACCCTGGGTTGCTATTCTTTCCAACACCTGCACACATGATCTGCAAGTGCCCTTTCTGCCGTAAAACCTTGCCCAGGTGTTGCTAACAGAGGTAACGTCTGAACTCCCTGTGATAGGAGAAACAATGTATTTGCAGGTTTTCTCCACCGATGCTCAACTGTTTATTTTGAGGGTCACTTTCCAGCTACTCCTCACTATGCAACCCCGGGCAGAGACCACGGTAAGAGCTACACGGGCAGGCTCTTGAGAAAAGACAGGTTAGTCGGATGATGAGCTTCCCAGGGCTCTGCTCTTGGTGAGGCTGCCGGTGGTGAGTCCGGATGGTCCTGAGTGAGGCCCCCCGCTAGGGACCACGGTGAGCCAGGGCCTAACTTGTAGAACCCAAATCCCGAGCTCAAGACTGTTCTTCCAAAGGGAGCCAGAGCCTCCCAGGGTTGCGGTAGTGCTGTAATCGGAGAGAAGCAAACATTTTAATGAGTTGGTCACAGATGGCTCCTTGAACTCTCTTAAATGTGTCTGAGAAAAGGAACAAGCAAGAAAGAAGGTCAGTAGCAGTTACCTGTTCCTCTTGGAGACTCTGCCTAGAGATTTAGAGGCTTGGCTTCCATTATGAGCCTGATTCATGAAGGTCGGGGGAGCTTCAGGGTGAAACTTGAGTCACCTTGTTCAGAATTTTTAAGTAGAAAAATAAGTATTTTCTATCGCATCTCATTGGACTGGAAAGATGGAAGCATAGCACATTTCTTAGATATAAAAATGTATGATGCACATTATATTTTGTTTTAAAGATTACAAATATTTTTTCTAGCTAAATACCAATATTTTTAATATTAGAATTTAAGGTTACTATAACTGTGCTCAAAAAAAAAATCATAGTTTAGCAATAGAAAGATGTTAGCAGAATCCTTCCTTCTTTAAATAAGTAATTCTTCAAAAGATTTTAATCATAGTTCCCAGGTTGGGTTTTTTAAAAATAGAGGAAATTTTAATTAAAAAAACTGTCTTCCTCCATCTGATAATTATGCAGACAATATAATACTTACTAACAATAAGGCTTTTAAGAAGTGATTATGGACAAGGACAGATGTTGCAATGCTTAAAAATAAAATAAAAAGAAACCGTGGAATAATAGGATAAAGCAGGTTATAAGCTGATCAGAATTCATCAGTAATGGAGTTTAATTCCATGGTACTGTACTGTTATCTGTCAAACATTCTTACAATTAAGAGAAAATATCTCCAAGCGTTTCCATGGTACTAGAGCATTCCAGTAGAACAGTCAGCCCACACAGGGCCAAGAAGCTTTAAAATATTAATTCCGTACAAGTATGCATCTGACAATCTTAGCAGTTATTACAGGTTACAGTAATTTTGCCCTAACAAATGATTCAGTTAAAATGAACACTGCCAAATATTGCAGAGCGGGGTATAACTTCTCACTTTCTTAAAGGGTGTTTTCTTAGCCTGAGATAATAAGAACTATTTGCATGATCGAGAGCTCTTCACAATCACCATTTATATATAATGGGGGATAAGTGACCATGAGGTTGAACAACATTCAATAGTGACGTAGCCACGGCGCGCTGCACGTATAGGGCAGGGAGAGAGCTTTGGGGGCACAGCTGAAATAGGTTTGGTTTCCTTAGAGCTCCTCTGTTCAGGAACCAGAACTGCTGAACTCTGAGGTGGAAGGAAAAGGCTCTTTCTGTTCTAACCAATTTCAGAGGAAGAAAACATCGAAAAGGGAAGAAGGGAGCCCAGATCCTTTTTGACCAATCCTAACAGTGGCTCATCGGGGAGCCAGAAATAACAGTGCTCAGATAAGAATCACACTGCACATTGAACAAACTAAAAATGTCATTTCTATTCCCAGTTAGAGGAATGGCTTCATATACGGTTTTTGTAAATTAAGCCGTTCCTATATTAGGACAAGTGTATTCATAACTTGTGAATGAGAGGCTTCTCTTTAGTTTTTAAGGATATTATCATAAGAAAAGGCTGAGGTTTACAGTTATTTGTGGATTTTATAAAAAGTCTAACATAATGTTTATCATATAGGATTCCAGTGGTGTCTTGAGAGTGACTCATTTTCACATTAGTCCTGTCAGTAAGTAACACTGCTGGCATTTTCTGTCTGAAATGCTACAGTGAAGAAAGTTCTGTAGGTTCCAGGGAGTTATAATAACACAAGTGCCTTATATGCGGTGTCTTGGAGGTGGAGAAGGACAAGCCAACATTTTTTTCGCCGTCTCATCAGTGATTGATTTTCCATTCTTTCTAACACGACTGCTTTTTCAAGTTTGCAGATACCCTTGGCCACTGTTTATAGGTGTTGCCATCTAACTACTGAAGACAATACTGATACCTAAATATGTCTTAAATGAGGAAATACACATTTCAAACAATAACATAAACCTCCTTTTTATGATTAAAAATGGCTATTCCCCAAACCCACTACAAGTATTATACTCAATGGGGAAAAACTGAGAGCTTTTCCCCTAAGGTCAGAAACAAGACAAGGATGTCCGTGCTCACCTCTTTTGTTCAACAGAGTACTGCAAGTCCTAGCCATAACTATCAGGTTTTTTTTTTAAAAAAGGCAATAAAAGGCATCCAAATTGATAAGGAAGTAAAATTTTCACTACTTACAGATGGTATACTTTATATATAAATATATTTTATATTTATATATAAAAACTAGAACTGATAAATGAATTCAGGAAGGTCATAAGATACAAAATATACAGAAATCTGTTGTATCCCTATAAATAAGTATATATGTTTATATATTATATATTTCGTATATATATATAATGCACAAAATCAATATACAAAAATCTATTGTATCCCTATATACTAATAAAGAGAAATTAGGAAAACAATTCCATTTACAATTGCACCAAAAATAATAAAATATCTAGGAATAAACTTAACCAAGGAAGTGAAAGACCTGTACTTTGAAAACTATAAAAAATTGATGAAAGAAATTAAAGATGACACAAACAAACGGAAAGATATTCTGTGCTCATGGATTGGAAGAACGAATATTGTTACAATATCCATACCACCAAAAGTGATCTACAGATTTAATGCAATCGCTATCAAAATACCAACAGCATTTTTCTAGAACTAGAACAGAGAATCCTTGTTTGTATGGTGCCACAAAAGACTCCAAATAGCAAAAGCATTCTTGAGAATGAAAAGCTGGAGGCAGCATAAGTCCAGACCTAAAGTTATATTACAAAGTCGTAGTGATCAAGACAGGATGATACTGGCACAGACACATAGATCGATGAAACAGTAAAGAAAGCCCAGAAATGAAACCGACATTATTTAGTCAGTTAATCTTCAACCAAGGAGGCGAGAATATGCAGTGAGAAAGAGTCTCTTCCACAAACGGTGCTGGGGAAACTGGACCACCTTCTTATTTCATACACAAAAAGGTAATTCAAAATGTGAGTCCTGAAACAATAAAAATCCTGCAAGAGAGCATAGGTAGTAATTTCTCTGATGTTGGCCATAGCAACATTTTTCTAGATAAGTCTCCTGAGGCAAGAGGGGGAAAAAAAAAAGCAAAATTAAACTACTGGTACTACATCAAAATAAAAAGCTTCTTCACAGCAAAAGAAACAACAGAACTAAAAGACAACTCACTGAACACGAGGAGATACTTACAAACGACATGTCCAATAAAGAGTTAGTATCTAAAATATATAAAGAACTTATTTTTTTTTAATAACAAATTTATTTTTTATTGGTGTTCAATTTGCCAACATGCAGAATAACACCCAGTGCTCATCCCATCAAGTGCCCCCCTCAGTGCCCATCACCCAGTCACCCCCACCTGCCCTCCTCCCCTTCCACCACCCCTAGTTCATTTCCCCGAGTTAGGAGTCTTCATGTTCTGTCTCCCTTCCTGATATTTCCTACCCATTTCTTCTCCCTTCCCTTATATTCCCTTTCACTATTATCTATATTCCCCAAATGAATGAGAACATATAATGTTTGTCCTTCTCCGATTGACTTATTTCACTCAGCATCATACCCTCCAGTTCCATCCACGTTGAAGCAAATGGTGGGTATTTGTCGTTTCTAATGGCTGAGGAATATTCCATCATATACATAGACCACATCTTCTTTATCCATCATCTTTCGATGGACACCGAGGCTCCTTCCACAGTTTGGCTATTGTGGACATTGCTGATAGAAACATCGGGGGGCAGGTGTCCCGACGTTTCATTGCATCTGTATCTTTGGGGTAAATCCCCAGCAGTGCAATTGCTGGGTCGTAGGGCAGGTCTATTTTTAAATCCTAGAGGAGAACACAGGCAACACCCTTTTTGAACTCGTCCACAGTAACTTCTTGCAAGATAGATCCACGAAGGCAAAAGAAACAAAAGCAAAAATGAACTATTGGGACTTCATCAAGATAAGAAGCTTCTGCACAGCAAAAGAAATAGTCATCAAAACTCAAAGACAACCTACAGAAGGGGAGAAGATATTTGCAAATGACGTATCAGATAAAGGGCTAGTTTCCAAGATCTATAAAGAACTTATTAAACTCAACACCAAAGAAACAAACAATCCAATCATGAAATGGGCAAAAGACACGAACAGAAATCTCACAGAGGAAGACATAGACATGACCAACACGCACATGAGAAAATGCTCCGCATCACTTGCCATAAGGGAAATATATAAAGAACTTAAATAACTCAACACCAAAAAACAAATAATCCCATTAAAAATGGGCAGAGGAGGGATCCCTGGGTGGCGCAGCGGTTTGGCGCCTGCCTTTGGCCCAGGGCGCGATCCTGGACACCCGGGATCGAATCCCACATCGGGCTCCCGGTGCATGGAGCCTGCTTCTCCCTCTGCCTGTGTCTCTCTGCCTCTCTCTCTCTGTGACTATCATGAATAAATAAAAATTAAAAAAAAAAATTAAAAAAAAAATGGGCAGAGGACATGTCCAGGCCTTTCTCCAGGGAAGACATCTAGGTGGCCCACAGACACGCAAAGAAAAATGCTCGACATCATCAACCATCAGGGAAATGGCAAGTATACTTGTCTTGCTGAGCACTGAAGAATGTATAGAATTGTTAAATAACCATATTGTACACCTGAAACTAATATAACACTGTTAACTATATCGGATTTAAAATTTTTCTAAAAAATGGCTATTCCCAATAGAAAAATGAGCTCATGGAATGAATAGGTAATCACAACAATTTAGTAATACAAATAAAATGATAATTATAAACAAAACCTAACATTTACCAAGTTTTTTTGTTTTGCAAGAAGAGTGAGGATCTGTTGGGGAGGGGCAGAGGGAGAAGGAGACAGAGAATCCCAACCGTGCCCCACGTTCAGCAGGGAGCCTGACACAGGGCTTGATCTTAATCCCAAAACCCTTACCTGAGCTGAAACCAAGAGTTGGACACTTAGCCCTGCAGGTGCGCCTTCCAAGGTTTTGTTTTGTTTTGTTTTTTAATTTATTTCATTTTACCCTCATAGGAACTCAGGAAGGGGGTTCTGTTTTATTCTTGTTTTTCAGAAGATTGCCCTAATTTGCATGAGATCCAACAAGTCTACCTGGCCAAGGAAACAAAATGCAAATATAGAGCATCTGATTTTATTTATATTTTTAAAAGACTTTATTTACTTATTCATGAAAGACACGGAGAGAGAGAGGCAGAGACACAGGCAGAGGGAGAAGCAGGTTCCATGCAGGGAGCTGGACGGGGGACTCGATCCCAGGTCTCCAGGACCAGGCCCTGCGCTGAAGACTGCACTAAACTGCTGAGCCACCCGGGATGCCCGAGCATCTGATTTTAGAGCTCAAGCTTTCACTATTCAAAAAGCAGCTTTTGATTTTATTGTGATTTTTTTAAGGTTAATTCTCAAATTCTCAAATATTAGTGAAGGCTGGAGGAAACCTGAACTCACCCTATTTGTGGGACTATAAATTGACCATGTTTAACCCCCTTGCCAAAGCCTGTGGCTCAAGAATGGGCACATGACCCAAACTGATCTAGAATGAAGTTTAGGATTTTTTTAGTTTGAGGATTGGGGAAGATTTGCTTTCTTTGAACCTAAAGGAGAAAAAAATGCATTTGCAGGAGTTGTTGATAGCTACTTATTATCTCAGAGTATCACAGGAGGCAGAGCCAGAGACAAAGGAAGCAGGGTCCTTGGGACATTGTTGAACTACTGGTGCAAACCAATTCTGCGAGCTATTATCTCTGGACTATATTTATGAGATCCATTAAAAAGTCTTCATTAAAGCTACTTAAACAATAATTTCAATTTGGATTTTTTTTTATTGTTAATAGCCACTGAAGACCTCATAATTGATATGCATATCAAGAACCTTAACATTTTGAATTTGTTTTTAACCAAGCAATTCTGATACAAAGATTTTATAATAATATGATCAGAAAATGTAGCACTTTGATAAAACAGTATTTTATTCAGTAGAAACTTAAATTACTTGAAATAACAAAACATGGGAGAAAAGAACACTAGATTTCTAACAATGGTGCATTGATTAAATTATGGTATATCTGTAAAATAAAATAGCACTGGTAATAGCAGTGATAATATTATAATAGCAAAGATTGTTTCCTACCATGGAAATATCTACGATATATTTAAGTGAAAGGAGCAGGTTAAAAGCATGAGCATATATATGTGTATTTTTATGTACATATGTAAGCATAATAATTAAGCTATTAATACATATCACTATTAAATATATTTAACTTAAATATACTAAACATATATAAGCACGTGTGTATATGTACACACTCTGAGCTGGTACAAAAGTCTCAAAAATATTTCTGATTGTCAGAATATTATGGGTGCTTTTAATTTCTTTTTACTTATGATTTAAAAAATTTTAAGGTTTTTTTTTCCTTTCTTAAATCAGAAATCAGAAGAGTAAACTTTTCCCTGATACCTTGCGTTCTCCCCTTTTCTTCACTTGCTGCTGTGTTTTCGGTCTATTTTTGCAGCATTACTGTTTCCTATAGAATGTACTCTCTTCTTCAGTAAGAGTTTGCAGCTAGGATCAGCGACCTGTGTAGACAGCATATATGCTTGCAATCCTCTCACATCCTACAGGGCTGGATATTTTTCAACTTTGCAGCTCTGCTTTAGATGATGTTTATTTAGCTTCTATGGTCTGTGCCTATGTAATACATCAACAGACGAAACCAGTACATTTAGTCATAGTTTAACTGACTTTTAAAAATTACCACATTAAATTTAGATGATTCTCCCTGTAGCCTAGTAGACATATATCTTCCCAGGGGCCAGACCAACATTGGCTCTGAAACAACATGATTCAGTGGAAACTGCATATAGTACGGGTGGAGCTACATGTAACGCAATTTGGGGTTATTAGCCATCCCTTGCACAGATGTATACATCTTGAATCCTCCAAAGAGGATTCCTCGGGGAGTTGGAAAGCCCTCTCAGGAGGTTTGATATTTCTTTGTTTATCCTAAGCTTTTCCCCAGAGGATAGAAGAGTCATTATGGATAAAGTCCGCATTACGCTGAGCATTAAACTCAGGCGGGCTAATGCTGTACCACTAAAGGGTGGCTTCATGCTGTTGCTCCTCCAGGGATAAGATGCAGATTATTTAAAGATTTCATTTGTGGAGCTCCGCTTTTACGTGGATTCTCTCTCAACCTGTAGTTGAGAACTTTTGGAGTTTTTCACCAACACGTTCTTAAAGTTAGTTTCCATCAAATCTTTTCAAAATGTGGATTTGTTTAATTATTTCTTTAAAACTATTTATTAATTACTATTTACAATCATTTCTCTTAAACACGAATTCTTTTCATTATTGGAATAGTTCATGAGCACTTAGAAAATTTACAAAATACAGAAAATCATGAAAAAGAAGTAAAAGCCATAATTCTTCTCTCCAGAGATAATTGTTTTGATATATTTGTCTTTTCTCAATGTATATATATGTGTGTATGTATTTTACAAAAATAAGGTAATATTTTAAGACTTTTGGATATCTCAAAACAGATTATTAAGAATTCAAAAACAAATAACAAATATGGCTTATTCTGTTGGATTTAAGTATTTAATGCATCTTGAACAGTTTTACATGTCAGCAAATATTCTTCTACACCATGATATTAAAGGTTATATAATATACCATTCATGTATTGTAATTTGTTTAACTAATTTTCCATTGTTGGATATTAATTTTTGGGTATCCTAAATGAGCATAATAAATATATCTTTGTATTCACCATGATTATTCCTCTAGGATAAATTTTAACATCTGGCATTCTGGAAAAAAATGTGGCATATACATCTTTAAGGCTTTGATATTTATAGTCCAATTTTCTTATAAATATTTAAGGGATTTATTGTTCCAAGCACTGTGCCTAATGGAGCTTGTTTCTCTGTGCATTATCAGTGCAGCTAGTCTCTTTGAAGCCCCACTAAGTATCAGCTGCATGACTTGAAGAGAATATGCCCCACCTGGAATATCAAGAATGGACCCTGAATACTTTAAGTGAATTATCAAACTGTTATTTTCCTTTTGCCACAGTGATTGGTTCAGGTGTGGACATTTAACACAGGCCTAACCAAATTACGGTGATCAGTTATCATATGATCAATGATGATTGATCAAGGATTGGAAACATGACCTGAATTTATCTAATCAGAATGAATGCCAGGACTGAGGTGACTGATAGGAGAGATACTCTCTCTCTCTCTCTCTTTTTTTTTTTTTTTTGAATGGCGTAGTAC
Organism: Vulpes vulpes; assembly: GCF_048418805.1. NCBI lineage: Eukaryota > Metazoa > Chordata > Mammalia > Carnivora > Canidae > Vulpes > Vulpes vulpes. The sequence goes on along the minus strand of NC_132782.1, from coordinate 151,647,687 downwards.
AAAGCCAACTCCTGGAATTACTGCAGCCATTTTGCCTTCATGAGGCTGGCCAGGTTTAGCACAATGCTCATAAATAGACCAGATCCAAAAAATTTCAGGGTTGGAGCTCGATTACTGGTTAAACCATGCCTGATGGCAAACCGATCTCTGGATTTAGAAAATTCCGAAGGTCCACTAATTTTTCAGTGTTTAAATTACTTTGAATTGGTTTTCTGTTATTCATAACCAAAAACATTTGAACTAATATATCTGTGTAGTATTTTTTAAATAAAAATCTTTGCTTACATACAGGCAAAAATATTTTTTTTTTGCTATTTTAATTTATATTTAGTTGATTATATGGAAGACAGAATTTTTCATATATGGTCATTTTTATTCCTTCTTTATGCATACTCTTATGTTCTGTGCTCATTTTTTAAAATTATGTTTTCATGTGTTTCTTCTTGTAGAAAAAAGAATGAAATTTCTAGTCCTAGCCATTGAAATATATTATTAACTTGTTTTCAAATTTTGAATTTTCTGTTTTAATATATCCAAAGTCTTAAGTTTTTATATATTGAAATCTATGAGTCTTTCTTTCAGATTCTGCTTTTACTCATTCATGTTCTTAAAGAATCCTTGCCCATTGTAAAATCAGAAATGTTTGCTTATGTTTTCCTCTAGCTCTTTATTTTTATGCTTGTCTTCACACTTAAATATTTAATTAATTCTAAAAATATTTTGGTGTATGATATATGGTAGACTACACTTTAGTTTCTTCCAAATAATGACAGCAACTAAATATTTGAGGTTTATAATCTTCAAATGTAAAAGTACCAATCTATCATTTGTTGTTTCATTTTTCTTAAATTTATTCCATGGAAGGCAGGAAAAGTTTTCCTCATTGGTTTGTTATTCAAGGTGTGATGTTTAAAAATCTATTTTTATAAGCAACTTTTAATCTAAATTATCTTTTTTTCCTCCATCTGGGGGTGGTGGTGCTATGACTACGATTAGATGTTTCTATGGCTGCAGATTGCTTGCTTGCTTTCTTTTTCTTTCTTTCCCTTTTTTTTTTTTTTTTTTTTAAGAAAGGAGCCTGCCTTTATCTTTCAAGTCCTGATACAAAAGACCTAGCAACTGGCTCACTGTGTCCTATAAATACATTTCACTGACACTTTGTAGTGTATATTCAAACAGGAAGTGGAGAACCAGGAACTGGAAAAAAAAAAAGTCACCCTAAATCTGCTGTTCAGAGATTAATACCAACAAAAAGGACCATGACAGTTCTTTACTTTTTCTTTGAATTGCAATCTTTTATGTTCCGACCACATAGAGAAGGGAAAAGAAATTTCAGGCCTTATGGGGACTTTTCAGATGAAAAGTTTTTAGAGGACTCTGGTGCACAGCAGCTTAATGAGGTGAAAAAGATTTAGGCCATCTCTGAAGACCAGAATGTAGCAATGATTTAGAGGTTGGGAGTCTTTTAGAAGATTTATGTAAGACACCCCAGGGCTGATACTGTCCCATTACTGCAGGACTATCTTAGTCTAAGTGGACCAAACAGGATGATGCTTCTGTTTGGAATATGTTAGGGCTGGTGGTACATGGACTAGCCTGTGTGTTCTTCAGAGTGTAAAGAACTTAATGGAAATGATAGTTCAATTTAAATTTGACAAATAGGAATTGTCCAAATATGTGTTGGTGCACTTGCAAGCTTTTTATACATATTTATGATGTGGGTGCCTAATGTGTACATAATATCAAGAAATAGAACTAGGAGCAATGAGTAGTGGCTACTCCAATTGATTTTTTTTTTTCCCTCCTAACTATAACTTCCATCCATCCCACCTATTATTTATATAACTATTGTTTCAGTTTGGTCCAGGGATCGGTGAACTTTTCTGTAAAGGGCCAGATGCTATTTTAGGCTTGTAGGCCATATGGTCTCTGTTGTAAGTATTTAATGTGCTGTACAGCATGAATGCAACTACAGACAACATGTAAACAAATCGCTGTGGCTGTATTCTAATAGGATTTTACTTATAAAAAGAGGCGTTAGACTGGCTTAGACCTGCGGGCTATGGTTGCTGACTCCCGATTTAGTCCTTTAGCATTCCTCGTCTGGGTTGTTGTAATGATTTCTCTTCCTTTTGACCAGTTCATTTCAGTTCCATAAACACAGTTTTAGGTACTTGGATTTCTGTCCTGAAGAGCTGATAGTCCAGAGGAAACACATGAGAAAGCTCATAAAGTTGATATAATGAGGTAGGGTTGCTCTCCACGTCGCTGCCAGAATGGGTTTTATACAGGAGATGATCATTTACCTTTTTTGCAAAAATATATTTATTGGTGTCTTATAACATCATCACAAGTCCTTGATGAGGCATGTAGGTCTTTCATTACCTGGCTATCTGGCCTACAACCATCTTCCTAGACCCTCTTTTTTCACTTTATATTTTCACATCTTAAGCTTAACTATAATAAATCTTACTAATGAGTATGGCAACAATATTTTCTTTTATACTCTGGGCCTTTGCATATGCTGTCCTGGAATGACCTCCCTTAATTCCCTCACATCCAGCAAGAGGAAGACTCTTCTAGGCCATGCAGTGATTGTAATGGGCTATCTTGTTAGGTGCAGAAGGGAGCGTGATGGTGAGTTAGTTCTTACTGAAAGTACCCAAAAAGGAGTTGGCTCAACTCTTGGCAGATGTATCAGGTGTTATTGGAGCTTTGCCCAGATTCCCTTTAGCAGGCTTTCTATTCATATTCTGGCCTCTGAAGGTGTTGGCCATTAACAGCATGTATCTGCATCCTTTTCCTGAGGCTTTCCAGGAGGAGCCACCTTCTCTGGAGATGCCAGAAGATATCCGTCCTTTCTTCCTCTTCTCCCCACCCCAGCTTGCAGCCAGTACTATCAGGATGTGGAGGTGTAACAGCCCAGTACCCTTGCCTCCAGGTGGAACAAGCTCTGATGTAATTCCTATCCCAGGCCTCCCCAGGAGATCAGCTGAGACTAGAATTCAGAAACCACATCTATATTAGTTGAGAATTTCCTCAATAAGTTACTTGCAAAAGATTATTTAGAAGGGCAGTGAGATTAAATAATTTTTGAGATCTCTTATTAGTCTGCATGATTTTGAATATGAAGGGAAATCTTTTTTTTGAAGATTTTTATTTATTTATTCATGAGAGACACACACACAGAGAGAGAGAGAGGCAGAGACATAGGCAGAGAGAGAAGCAGCCTCCACACAGGGAGCCCGATGCAGGACTCGATTCCAGGACTCCAGAATCATGTCCTGGGCCGAAGGCAGGCGCCAAACCTCTGAGCCACCCAGGGATCCCCTGAAAGGAAATTTTAATACTCCAGCCTTCTATCACTGATTGGGTTACCTTAGGCAACTTTTGTGTTTAATTCTCAATTTCCTCCTCAGTAAAACAAGGATAATAATAGTATCTACCTTAAGAAATTATGAAGATTAAAAGAGATAATGAGTATAAATTTTTAGCACAATGTCTGGTGCATAAATATACTCAGTAACATTAGTTTTATTATCTTTAGCATCAGCATTATTAAATCTCCCCAAAAGAGAAAACATGAAGGCAGTGTTTTTATGTATTTTAATGCAATAAGAAAATTGCCCTAGTAAAATAATGGGAACCATGAAAAAATTCATATGCTTGATGAACATATTTGATTTCTCCATTGAGAATGGCTTTGCCTATGTACTTTTAGCCTAGCACATAGCTGATGTCTATTAAATATTTGCTGATGAATATAAAGACATATTGTATTAAAAATATTTGAATTTTGGGTGGTAACTCTTAAAAGATTAAACAAAAAATAATTGAACTTAAGAAGTTAGAGATTCCTGTGATTTGTATAAATAGTCCATTCCAATATTTCCTTTCTAGTTATGTTACATATATGTGACCTCTAAGTCACTGAATTTGCCATTGTCTAGATCACATTTCCCTTGAATGCCCAAATATCAACAGTCTGATGCTCAAATCCACTTGAAATCAGAAGCCCTGTCATTTTACCAGATTCCCAATAGCAGTCATTTCCTGGAATCCTTGAGGGACATGTTGCACAAAGCTGTCCTGGATATTGTTTGTGATTTCATCTAGTTACCTGTGAGCCTTTACTCCAATTTTTTTTTTTTTTTTTTTTTTTTTTTGCAGATTATTTACTGGGATCTTGAGAATGGTTCTTCCTAGGCCGCTCTTCTGCCCTCAACTGCTGTGTTCAGCTCAGGTTTTTGAAGGTTTAGGGATGACAGAAAAGAATGAATAATTGTGGTAAATTGTATTTGCCTCAGATGGCACACTGTCCTCCAAGATGGCCACATCATCCCACATGCTCTTCTCTACAAAGTGATTGTGTTGGTTTCCTGTTTCTGTGTAATGATTTACCAGAAATCTAGTGGTTTAAACAACACTGATGTACTCTTTCCATTTCTGTTGGTCAAAAGTCCAGTCTCAGGCAGAGCTTAGCTGGGTTTTCTGCTGGAGGGTCTCAAGGAGTAACAGTCAAGGTGTTGACTGGAGATTTGGCTGGAAAGGATCTACTTCCAGACTTGTGCAGGTGTTTCCACAGTGCCTTACAACAGTAGCACTGAGACCTTCAACTCCTCCAGGTGACTGCGATTACTTGCCATGTGGACCTCTCCACAGGCAGGTTATGTCATAGCAGTTTGTTTCTTCAAGGCCAGAAGGATAATCTCTTTCCAGCTTTGCCAAAATCAAGTCTCACGTAGCATAACATAATCCTGGGAATTAGATCCAATCACCTTTGCTATAAAACATGTTAGTCTTCTCAAGCTGTCGTAACAAAATACTATAGACTGGATGGCTTAGATGGCAAACTTATTCTCCCACAGTTCTGGAGTCTGGAAGTCCAAGGTCACAGTGCTTGCATGGGCACGTCTGGTACGGACTCTTCCTGGCTGTGTCTAGGCAGAGAGAGAGAACAAGTTCCCTGGTGCCTCTTCTTATAAGGGTACTAATCCCATCATGAGGGCTCACCCTTGTACTAATTACTTCCCAAAGGCCCATCTCCAAATACCATTACATTGCAGGTTAGAGCCTCAACCTATGAATTTGAGGGAGGAGGACACAGACATTTGTCTGTAGCATATTAAAGCAGTACTTTCTGTGGCGCAACATAATACCACCTTTGCCCTGTACCATAATCTAGTCAAAGGAGTGCCGTTTTGCTGCCTTTGCCATATTCTGTTGGTTGGAAGCAAATCACAAGGTTTATACTCATGGGGAGGGAATCATATAAGCACATGTCTCATTGGGGCTCTCTTAAAGTGTGCCCACTATGGTGCTATTGACACATTCGTACATCAAGAGATAAGGTCTATTGTGTTTCTTCCCCTTGAATATGAGTCCTTCTTTGTGACTTGCTTTTATCATATTAGAACATAGTAAAAGTGGTGCCAAAGTCCTAGAGGATGATTGGCCTCTCTCTCTTTCTCTGTCCTACCTCATCTTTATCTCTCAGGACGTGTGCTTTTGGAGAGACTTAATGGAGAGACCCATTTGGAGGAGACTACTAGCCAACGGTAGACCTCAGATGCCTAAGTGTGCCAAGCCTTTAGGTGATTCTGGTTTCTTGGCTTTGAGTCTTCCATCTGAGACCTAAGACATCATAAAGCATAGACAAGTCATCTCTACTGTGGCCTATTTGAATTCCTGATGTATAAAAGCATGAACAAAATAAATGGTTGGGTTTTTTTTGCTACTAAGTATGAAGTAATTTGTGGTAATAGTAGCTGAGATAACAAGAAAAATACTTAAAAATTAGCTAATCTATAGTAATATTGTGACACAATATATCAGACTCATATACCAAGACTCCATGAGAAGACTCTTGGCTGTTTGTCTCCTTAGTGTCTGGCTTTCTACCATGTTTAGAGACACAATCCCTTGAAGAGGTCCTGCTGCCACTTCCTCCTTGAAGTTCGAGCCCAACTTTTCAGGTTCTCTAAAGGAAAAACAACAATTCTAAAGAAGATACATAGTCTAGATATTTGTAGTATCACCAGCAATGAATACATAGGCTACAGACATTTCATGAGGAGCACTTTAGCACCCTAAGATCTCCTACATCTCCATGCTCCTATGGCTTCTTTGTTTGTTTTTATCTAGCTAAGTTATGTGTTTAGTTGTCTTATCCTAAAACAAAGACCCAACCTTTTCTTAGAGGTGAATCAAATCCTTAATATCTAGGGAATGAGGAAAAACTATTGCTTTAAAAATGGCATTTTTCCTCTCATTTCTCAAGATTTGAAGGTCAAAGCTCAAACTAAAGACCTGATAACTTAATTTCTGTTGTATTCAAGAGGATGGATTTGGAAGAGATCAACAAATTATTTCCTTTTCATATAAAGAAAGTAGCCTTCCTTTTTTTGCTAGCAATCTCTGGTAACAAGGAGAAGTAGGATATATTCAGAAAACTTATTCTATATTAAGAAAATAAATTCCTGAAAGTTCTGAATGTAATACTACCCCCAAATTAAGAGGAAGTTACGTCCCTAGTAATAAGAATGATAAAATTCAGCAAACAATCCATATTCTTCACTTAAATTGCTCCTCGGAGGCATTTGCCATTGACAAAGTTTTAAATGTAAAGTGTAGTTTCCTGGGAATTTTTCTCCATTTTCTTTTTAGCGGTGGGTTGTCATTTCATCATGTGTGTCTCAGACCACTTTTCTTGGGTAGTTTCTAAAACCACAGTATTGTTTACATTGTGTGTCCTTGTGTATTGTATTCTCAGAAACAGGAACCCAGAGGCAGTTGGAAGGAAAGAGAAGAAAAACCAACCCATGTATCTTCTATTAAAGCACTGGGTCATCTCTTTTTGGCAACAATAATTCCATCTGGTCCATTAGAAAGATGATGTGGTACTACACATAATGGGATATTATTCAGTCACCAAAAAGAATGTGATCTTGCCATTTGCGATGATGTGGATGGAACCAGGGTATTATGCTAAGTGAAATGAGTCAGAAAGACGGATGCCATATGACCTCACTCATATGTGGACTTTAAGAAAGCAGATGAACATATGGAAAGGGGGAGAAGAAAAAGGAGAGAGGGAGGCAAACCGTGCGTGACTCTCAACAGTAGAGAATAAACTGAGGGATGATGGAGGGATGTGAGGCGGATGGGCAAGAAGGCGATGGCCTTAAGGAGGGCACTTGTGATGGGCGCTGGGTGTTGTATGTAAGTGATGAGTCGCTGAATTCTACTCCAGAAGCCGATGTTGCACTGTATGTTAACTAACAACATTTAAATTAAAAAAGAAAAGAAAAGAAAAAGAAATGAGTTTAACAAACCTCCTACAGGACACTAGCTACCTAGCCAGATTTGCCCAAGGGACTAATGCTCAGAGCTTGAGGGCTTTTGCAGGACTCGTTACTACACGGTTGATAGAGGAATGCCCGGTCACTTCCTGATGCCCGTAGGGAACTTACATATTATGGAGTTGAGGGGCTGTCCTCAAGGGATTTTAGTTTTGTCCAGTCCTTCAATATTGGCTTGCCCAGAGGGTCACTGCTGAAGAGGACCCTTCTATGCTTGCCATCCTTTTCTGTTTTTGTGGAATGTGAGCCATTTTGATTAAGTATGCAACAATCGGTTTTCAAGATTCTGCATTCGCTTATTAGGAAAACTACAATCCTCTTCTGAGTATTATTAGTCCTATCATTTATCAAAAAAAAAAAAAAAAAAAGATTCTGACCAGTCCAAACACAGTCCTTACAGTAAGGGTAGAGTTGTGTTTGCATCACAATAAAGAACAGCATTAAGTATGCTTGCTGCAGATTATGTCTTACAAAGAATCTGTACTTTTAGATCCTGAATTTCCATTCTATTAACCTGTGAATTTTGCCTACAGAGCATTTTTACCAGTGGAGTACCATGGTGGCAGGGTGGTCAGGAGGGTAGCATCCTTTCCATTTTTTTAAAAAGATTTTATTTATTTATTTATTCATGAGAGACACAGAGAGAGAGAGGCAGAGACACAGGCAGAGGGAGAAGCAGGCTCCACGCAGAGAGCCTGATGTGGGACTCGATCCCGGGTCCCTGGGATCCCTCCCTGAACCCAAGGTGGATGCTTAACCGCTGAGCCACCCAGGTGTCCTCCCTTTTCTTTTTTTTAAATGCACCAGATTTTTGGCTAATCTGAAGATTGTTGAGAGACAGGTGTAAGATTTTTGCAAATGCAGAAGTTGTTTTAACAGATGAGCCAAAATTAGTCAGTCTTCTACAGAAAATTTTTATTAAGAAGAAAATCTCACTCATTTTGCCCACTTGGAAGTAAACTTTGTCCTTTCTAAGAGAAAAGTCTGGTGTAATTCCAGGGTTTTGTTTTTCCTGCCTTCCTCCTTCCCACATGGCAAGCTTCGTACCACGTAGAGTCATCCCTTCATTTATACCTTCTCTCATTTCTCTCAAGGGTTAGCTGCTTCTTCTTAAATTCTTACGTATTCCGGTTGGAGGGACCAGTCTCCGTTATGTTGCTCACAATGCTTTTCTCCGTCACTCTGAACCTAAAGATCAAAGAGGTTTTCTTTTTTCCACATTCCTATAGCTAGTACCTAGCATAATGGTAAGAGCTTTTCAAATGTTTATAATATGAAAAAAGTCCTTCAGTATAAAAGACTGACAGATTATTCACCCCCTGACATAGAAGTTTCTCCTATAGCTTCTACCCCTTTGTAGTAGATTTCCAGGTCCAAGTGTGATTCATTTCAATTTTTTCTCAGTATGTATGTATGTACGTGCATTTTTGTTTTCTTATCTAAATATAATTAACTGGCAACACAATTGATATTAGCATCAAAATGAGTAATTAGGATGATGTTCACTAATGATATTTGATGATCCCCTTTCCACCCTGCCTTTATTTTTGTTCCTGATAGACCTTGTATTTACCATGTAAATACTGTAAAATCCACCTGGAAGAGGATACTGGAAGAGGAGGCGGGTACTCATATTTTTTGCGTTAGATGGGAAGAAATAGGCTAGGTTGGACATTTTCTTTGGACATGGCGTAGTGTGCTCTATCATCATCAATATTACAGATGTAGAGCGATCATCTCTTTAAGAAATAATGCAGCATATTATGTTATCTAGCGACTAAGCATGTCATTAAACTTTATAGACAACCTCTTCAGCAATCAGAAGCTTTAAAGAATTCAGGTCTATGTAAAAAAAAAGATGTCAGACATTTATCATTTCTTATTCTCTCTGTTCCAAATCGTGTTCCAAAATACAAAGTAATATAATTTTTTAAAAAAGGGTTGATGAGGTTTAGGGTAAATCCATGGCTAAATTTTGTATTTCTCTATGAAAAGGATGCTATTTTTCATAAGAATATATCTTAATTTTTGTTTTGGTTTAAGCTGCAGTAAGACTTCTCTGTTCATGGTTTACTTTGCTTCAGTTTCACGTTCCATGTCTTAGCAGTTTTCTGTAGCGTTTATTATCTGTATTACACACCTGATATTTATATTGTGTCTAAATCAATAAACCGTGATTGTTCCAGTTTTATTGTAGGTTTACTTCACATATGTAGACCTCCCCAACTAGACTGTAAACTCCCTCTGAGAACAGGGATACAGCTCTTTTGTTTATATTCTCAGCAGCGCTTAATATCCTATCTGCCCAAAGCAAACATTCAATAAATATTTATTGACTGATTCATTTCCCTCACCTTCTAAACAGTGTTTTAAGTCAGATGATGCTATTTTAAATGTTATTCTTTATTTCTTTTTAAAAAGAATCATTAAGGATTGAGTTCCTTTTTTTTCTCCTGCTAGAACAATATAATGTAATGATATATGGGGCCATGAGACGGTCAAGAGCGCAGTCACTGGAGTCCAACTACTTGGGTCTGAATCCTAGCCCTACCATTTGCTAGCTGTATGAATATTTTACTGAACAAATGATTTACCTCTTGGTTGCTCAGTTTTCTCATCTATAAAGTGGGGATAGGAAGAGTAGCTATCCATGGAATTGTGAGGATTAAATGAGTTAAAATATATATGACATAGTCGGAAAAAGCCTTGGTAATAGAAGTAAGTGCTACGTGAGCTGTGTCTCTATATATATGAAAAGAGTTTTGCAGTTTCATGGGATTGAAATGAACGTTTAGCGCGAGAATGGAAAGAAAATGAGAACATGGTCAGAGGACGTGGCTTGAGCTCTGGTCATAAAACTTGTGAAGTGACTTTATTTGTGAAACAGAGAGGCTAATAACTTCATTATTGATCTTACGAAGGTTTTTTTTTTTTTGAGGATTAGAGAGAAAAATATACTCAGGATGAAAAACTGTTATTAGCATGTTTGTTACCGTTACTACTTACAGATGAGGAAACTGAAGTTCACTCTGTAGCCTTGGTCAAGTTACTTATTCTTTCAACACTTGTTTCGTATCTGTAGAGTATGGATAATAATGGAAACCAGCTCACATGATCACAAGAATTAAATGAGTTAATGCATATAAAATGAGGAGCAAGGTGAGTCTAGATAATATGTTGGTAATAACAATGACCTATTTGTCATTTTTATACCCATCCAATAAGTATTTGTGACCCAGTAATAGCCTGTGCTTGTTTAGAATAATATGTGGGGTCTTGTTAAAAATACCAACTCTTCTGCCAAAGGTTTTGATACAGAGGGTGGATAAGAAAAATATTTGTCAGGGGGCACTTGAGTAGCTCAGTTGTTTGAGCATCAGGCCCCTAAGTCAGGGCTCTGTGCTCAGTGGGATGCTTTGCTCTGTCCCCCACCCAGCCAGCCCTGCTTATTCACATGTGCACATGCATGCCCAAGGTCTCTCTCTCTCTTTCGATCTCTCTCTCTCAAATAAATCAATTTTTGGTGGGGAGGGAAGAAGAAAAATGTCTGTCAGAAAATTCTCAGCTCCGTTTTCTTATATTGACGTATTTACTGCTCTGAATTCCTTATATCTGCCCTGAGACCTATTATACAATATGTTAGTTTTCATGTCTTATATGTGCTTTTCTAGTGATTCTATGTAAATGAAAACAACAAAGAAACATTCTCCATATAGACAAAGACATATAAAATATAGAGTTAGCATATATCATACTAAGGTTTTATTTCTTTTTTTTTTTTTCCACTAAAGGGAATATCTTTCAGTTTTGTGTATTGTAATTTGCTGCTACGGGGAAGAACTGTATAACATGTAAGCACTTAAGGCAATTGTATTTTTTTAGTTCAAGATGGTTTCCTGTTTTATGCTCAAATATATCTTTACAGGAACTAGCCTTGCTTGAATAATCTGAATTTTAAACCAATAATTTTGAGGTGCTAGTAGGTACTGGTTATGAGAGCTTTCTTTATAACTCGCATTAGAGATTGCTTCATATTTTTAATAAGAACAATAAGAACAATGGGGCTAATTCTTCTCCTTCAAGAAGGTCTAATTTAAGGCTGTTCTTTCACTTGCCCTCTCAACATTGAATCATTCTTACCCTCAACAGTTGAAGAATTTGTCAGAATTCATGATTAGCTTACGAGTCATAGAGCCCTGACGACAGAAGTTATCTGCTTTACACATTACCTTGGTGGGATTATTTACAGGTAACTTAGCCGTCCAGGGTTCTGTGATTCATCTTTGTATTCTTGGTATACTGTGACTGTCTGGTACCTATGAAATCCCCCAATAAATATTTGATGAAGAATAATAGTGGCTTATATTGTACCAGGAATTATGCTAAGAATTTTATGTGCATTATCTTTTAATCTTTGCTTGATGAAGTAGACAGTGTTGTTAACTGTATCGTATAAAGGAGGAAACTGGGACGCCTGGGTGGCTCAGCGGTAAGCGTTGCCTTCCCGGCTCAGGGTGTGATGCTGGAGTCCTGGGGATCAAGTCCCACATTGGGCTCCCCGCGTGGAGCCTGCTTCTCCCTCTGCCTATGTCTCTGTTTCTCTCTCTCTCTGTGTCTCTCATGAATAAATAAAATATTTTAAAAAATAAAAAATAAAATAAAATAAAGGAGGAAACTAAGGTACAGAGAACTTGGGGGACTCGCTCCACCTCTAAGAGCAAGGGAGTCACAGAGAACTTGGGTCTTTTTCATTCCAGAGCCTGGCTCTAAGAACCTACCTTTCACTGACTTATAATGAGAGGTAACGGGATAAATGTTACCAAGTCAAGTTTGGATGGTTTGGTGATATTGTTCCACTTGCCTCTGCTTGGTCTATAATTTGAGTACGTCTACTCTAATCATTGATTGTATCTGCTTTATTATCTCTCCTCCACTAAATTATAACTGATTCTAGCGCAGGGACCATGACCTTATTTTATCCCCTTACTGCTCCTAACGTGGTGGACTCACCGTAGGTGTTTGCTAAAACTTACTGACCACGTAGCTAACACTGACTAGAACACACTAAAAATAAGCAGCAGATAAACAGCAGGTCACAGGCCTCCGCGCTCCCCATCTAAAAAATTATAGGGATGAATAATCGTTCCTTAACTTCTTTGGTGAAACCTAACACGACTTAAATTTTTCTTTATTTACTTGTAAGGAACAGATGAAATTGAATATGTTTAAAGTGTGCAATGTGATGATTTGATATACTTTCTGAAATGATGATCAGAGTGTGGCTAATTAACACAACACGACACAGTTACGTTTGTAAGACCAACTCACTTACCATGATAATTTCAAGTCTACATCGTTATGAACCATGGTCTTTGTCAAGTACATAAGATCCCCAACTTGTTCATTTTATAATTAAGGCTTATATCCTTTGCCCAGCATTTCCTCATCTCCCCCACGCCTTAGCCCCTGGTGACTACCATTCTCCTGCTTCTAGGAGTTAGGCTTTTTTTTTTTTTTTAAGCTTCCTATGTAAGTGAATTCATGATTAGCTTACGAGTCATAGAGCCCTGACGACAGAAGTTATCTGCTTTACACATTACCTTGGTGGGATTATTTATAGGTAACTTAGCCGTCCAGGGTTCCTATGTAAGTGAGATCATATACTATTTGTCTTTCTCTGCCTGGCGTGCTTCACTTAGCCTAATGTCCTCTCTTTTCATCCATGTTGTTGCAAATGGTAGGATTCCCTTCTTTTTTATGGCTGAACAACATTGATATATGAAGTATTATACATCACGTCTTTATGGATTCTTCAGATGATGGACACCTATTTCCTTTCTGTGTCTTGGCTATTGTGGCTCATGCTGCGATGACGATGAGTAGGCAGACATCTTCTCCAGATACTGATTTCCTTTTCTTGGGATATATATCCAGAAGTGGTCTTACTGGATTGTATGGTATCCTATTTTTAATTTCTTATGGATACTCCGTACTGTTTTCCATAGTGGCTATACCAATTTACATTCCCACCAACAGTGCACAGGGGTTCCCTTTGCTCCATTCTTTTTTTTTTAAATTTTATTTATTTATTCATGAAAGACACAGAGGGACAGGCAGAGCCACAGGCAGAGGGAGAAGCAGGCTCCCTGTGGGGAGCCCGATGTAGGACATGACCCCAGGGTCATGCCCTGAGCTGAGGGCAGACGCTCCACCACTGAGCCACCCAGGCATTCCCCCTTTACCCCATTCTTGTCAATACTTGTTATTTCTCATCTTTTGATAATAGCCATTCTAACAGGTATGAGGCGACGTCTTATCGTGATTTTGATTTGCCTCTTTCTGATGATTACTGATGTCCAGCACCTTTTCCTCTACTTGTTGGCCATCTGTACATCCTCTTTGGAAAAAGTTTTATTCAGTTCTTTAACCCAGTTTTTAATTGGGCTATTTGTTTTACTCTTAAGTTGTATGCGAGGCTCAGTGGCTGGTGTTGCAAGGATTAGACGGGAAGGAGCGCTGTCAGTAATAAGGATTTAAGCAAAAGTCTGATTGACATTAGGGCATAACACAGACCAGCTGCTTTAGCACTCTGATTCTGTAGGCCCCACTGCTGTTTTATATGGCTCCAAGCCTGTTTATGGGGTTAGAGATTGGACTTCGGAGTAGGACTGCCCTGGAATTGCCACATACTGGATACACTTGGGCAAGTTACTTGTCCCTTCCCTTCACATCCATGTGCCTTTCCTCTTGCATTATATGATTTCCTCTACCTGAAAAACAGCTTGCATCTAGGGCAACCTGTACCTCAACCTTAGCTCCTGTGAAGTGGTCATGATTTGTCCTTTGCCCTCAGGCAGGTTATCATTTTCTCTTCTGGGCCCACTACTGTGCACCCCCAACTCACGGCTCCACCCTGGTAGTCCACACTCCTGTGAAAGTGTTTCGTGTAATTCCTTAAATCTGAGATGTTCTCTCTTGTCCCTGGGCCGCCTTACGTGCTGCTTCTCTGATTACATTATTCTCTGCCTCTTATTGTTTCTTCATTTTTTAGTCTCAGTTAAATGTTTCTTCCTTGGGAAGCAACCGGCCTTAACCCCATCATACTTGTGATTACTTGATTAGTTTTCTGTTTTTCTCTTGTAGACTGTAAACTCCATAAAAGAAAGGATACACTTTTTCTAGTTTATGGTGTATCCTCAGTGCCTGTCAAAGTGTTTGGCACATTATGGTCACTTAAATATTTGTTTGAGGAATTACTGTATTGGACTTAATATGGAGTCTTTGGAAAAATTGTGAATTTTATGTTTCTGGTGCTCTAAGAAAGTAATATGATCGATTCCAATATATATAAACCTCATATATAAATAGATTTTATGTGTTATATATATATAAGTATATATTCATACATAAGTCTTATATCTATAAACATACATCTGTATATATCTATATACACATACACAGGCATTTATATTCTCATATCTTTGACATTTGGCATCATGGGAATGCACTTTATAAAAAATGTATTTTTCAATAAAATAAAAAATTAAGAATGGCTTGAGAAACCTTCACCAAACTTAGCAAGACCGAAGCACAGAGCAGTGAGAGACAAACTTTGGGATTCACCAAGCACAGAGTGCCTTTTATGGTATATGTCCTGCTGAAATAAATACTGTAGAATTATATTTTTTTGAAAATTAGACAATTTCCTAGAAATCGTATTGAGAAAAGTTTGAGCAGAATCATTTTTTGAGTATGTTGAGTCTCTGGGTGTTATGTAAACATTGATGTCAGGCGTTTTCCTCCCCTGAATCCACCAAATCACAAGCTGAAGATTATTGTATTTGTTTACCTGACATAGATGCTATCGAGAACGGAGATAGGTCACAGCACAATCCTTTCATTAGCATTTGTAGTACAGATTTTTGGTGAAAATCTACCAGCTTAAAAAAAAAAGTACCAGCTTTGAAGCAGCTATATGGTATATTTTACACACTTATGTAATAGAAAGTCAAATCTGGGATTGCATATATATGTAGCAAAGTTTTCACAGAGTCTTTGTTCTCATTAGGTACGAAGTAATGTAATAAATTCTACCAATCAGTGTTGGAAGGAAAATCTAAGGGAAAGAAAAAAATAATAATTTCAAAGCCAGAGCTCTGAGTCCTTATGTCTGGGTTTCCTGTGTCCCTGAGTCATTATCCACCTTTGGTAGGGGCCTTTATTTTTTTTACTTTAATGATTATTTTTCTCTCCACTTAAAATGGCTCTTCCATTATGATCTCTGTTCTAGTTCTTCCCTCTTCTGTAATGTGACATCTTGGCCCCTGTCCCAAGTTTTCGTTTCTTGATTTATAGAAAGAAATGCACTTTCATATGTGATGTAAGATGGCAAATGAGGAATTAAAGGGCTCAGCAGTATTTGTATTATACCCTTCTTCCTGGATCCCCTACTTCCCTAGGCCCCTTGCACCTAGGTGATAGTTCCGGGTAGTGGAATACAAAAACAGTAATGAAGGCCTTCTCCAGGTTGGTCCCTAAAATTCCCGGTGAAGTCTTTCCACTATTATTTTTACTTCCTTGGTCTGTTGGCTAGTCCTAGAGCAGTGCTGTCCAGTAAAAATATTAAAGTAAGCACATATGTAATTAAACACTTTCTGGGAGCCACAGTAAAAAAAACATAACACAACAGATGGCATTAATTCACTAATATACTTATTTAACACAATATATCAAAAAAAACCCACCACAATATATCCAGTATATTTTCATTTCAATGTAATTAATTTACGGGCACTTGGGTGACTCAGTCGGCTAAGCGTCTGACTCTTGGTTTTGGCTCAGGTCGTGATCTCAGGGTCTGGAAATGGAGCTCCTTGTTGGGCTCCCCACTCAGCAGAGAGTTTGCTTCCCCTTTCTCTTTCCTTCTGCCCATCCCCTCACTCGTGTACTCCCCCCCTCTCTGAAATAAATAAATCTTAAAAAAATTAAAGTTACTTAAAAGATAGCTTATTTTTTATACTATTCCTTCAAAATCCAAAGTTTATTTTATACTTAAAGCTGATCTCAATCTGGACTAACTCCCTGTTTCAAGTACTCAATGGCCACATATGGATAGTGGGTATCCTGTTGGATAGGAGGATCTTGGGCTTGGCCGTTTGATTTTCTTTGGCCAATGAAATGTTGACAGAAAAAAACAGTGCATTGGTTCTAAGTCTAGGTCTTACAACTTTTGTGTGTTTAAGTAACATTCTTTGACCTTTTTTCGGTTCCCCTATTAAAAAAAATAATGTAATCCAGATTATTCACTTTTCCCAAAAGAATGAAACGCCTCCCCGCCCCACCTGTCATGAGCTGAATTTGTGGTTGCAGTTAAGCTCAGCTGAGTCTAGTCTGGATCAAAAGAACGTCAGTCAATGTGCCGATGAATGAGCGAGTAGTAATAAATCTTATCATATGCAACTGTATTTTGGGGTGGATTGTTACACAGCATTATCTTCTTCATCCTCTCTTCCTTTTCATAATCTCCTGATGCATATACTCCTAGGTTAGTGGATGGTGTTGGTCTGCTATTTGTTTTATAATTATTTACATGTGTAACTCAGAGGTTAGCCAATATCTTCTTACCACTTAAGATCTGGATATACAATCCTTCGTTCAGTCCTCCAACACTGTTTTTGGACTCTTGGGGTGTCCCAGGCATAGTTATAATCTACAGGGGCGCAATAGCAAATAAGAACTGTTTTCACGGTACTTGCAGTCTTGGGGGAGCATAGATAATACACAAATAAAAACACATGAGAATATAGTGTTGTTCTAAATAACAATGAAGAGGAGTAAGAGGTTGGAGACGGGGACAGGGAAATCAGTGCTATAGAAATGATTGTATAAACTTCTTATTATATATTCTGCAGAAATATAAAATAAACCCTCTAGGGTCTTGGCCTATTGCTAGGGGCTTATGTTCTTAAACTACTTGGTGGCTTCCAGCTGCCTCCACTGAATTAGTTGAGCTTAAGGATTATTTATGCTATTTTGTTTGTCTTTGGTCTACTTTGCATTAACTGAGTTAATTAGTACTACACAAACCATTCACAAAAAGGTATTTGTGTGTGTGTAAGACTTTACTCAAGAAACATCAAGGTGTATATTTTACATATATGGAGTTTTTATTTAGCAAGGATACTTCAATAAAGCTGGGGAAAAACAAAACAAAAACAAAAATAAAACAACCCCAAAGACAGATGAATAATAATAATAAAAAAAAAACTACTCAAAGTATCCGAGAGATGGAAGTATTTTCATTAAAGTAACACAATTTAAAATTCAATAGCTATTTAAAATTCAGTTGGCTATTTCTAATCCAACAGTCTCAAAGCTAAACCCTAGCTCCCTGCCATGAGGTTTCTTTGCTTATATCTTTCTGTACTTTTTCTTTGGTTCTAATCTGATTTTCTTTTTTTTTTTTTTTTTAGCAGAGCAATTTAGCACTTTCCTTTTCTTTGTTACAACAACCTATTTCTATCAAATAGTTTACAAAGTTACTTTACTACATATAAAAACACTGAGGTTTAGAGGCATCACATTTTAAATTCAAGGTCACACGGCTACAACATGTGGAGCTGAGATTTTATTCTAGTCTATTTGACTTTAGAAGTAATGTTTGCAAAGTGAAAACAAATCTCCTAATCACATTTAGGTGAGCCACATGTTAACCTACGTATTTATTTTTTTAGGAAGCTTATTTGCTGCCTAGAATCTCCCTAGTAGAAGTAACTTAGTGCAGTCACTTCCATGTAAGCCCAGTTGTTCCATGATATGAATGCCATGAAATAAAAATGGACACAGGCATATCAATAAAGTCTTAACTCCAGGGGATTATACGTTATTGGACATCATGGGAAGTGACTCCCGTCTGTGGCTCTTCTGTGGCCATTGAGTTATGTGTGAGTCATTTAGCCTGGCCATTAGGCAATGGCCTCTTTCTTTGACATATCTGTTGTTTAAATCCCTTGTCTTTCCAAAGTCATGGACGGAGCTTGCCACGTTACACCTTCTGAACTTGCTCTGCATCGTACTCCTGAGCTTGTTCCAGTGAGCCTGCTCTGTCTCAGAGACTTCTGTGCCTTTTGGAAAGAAAGTAAATATATGCTTTTTTTTTTTTTTTAAATTATATGTAGGGTACTTCAAGATGCCATTATATCCCCTCTACATACACATCTTTTTCAGGCATTACCTGGAAGGTAGGATAGTACCTCTGCCCACACCACCCCACTCCCAAACGTGTCTGCATTCGAATCCCCAGAACCTGTAAGTTACCTTATGTGGCACAAAGAAGTTTGCATACATGATTAAGTTGAGGATCTACTAGATTATCAGGTGGGTCAAATGTAATCACAGAGGTCCTTAAAATTGGAACTTTTTCCAGCCGAGGTCAGAGTGAGATGTGACTATGAACGAACGGTTGTACAGATGAAGCATACTTGCTTTATAGATGGAGGGAAGGGGTCATGAGCCAAAGAATGAAGCTGGTCTATAGAGTCTGGGAAAAGCATGGAAATGTTTTCTCCCCGAGAGCCTCTGGAAGGGAACACGGCCTTGCCAAGACCTGGGCTTTTATCCCAGTGAGACCCATATTGGGCTTCTGCAGAACTGAGAGACAAGAAAGGCACCAAATCTGTGGTAATTTATCACAGTAGCGTTAGAAAACTAATACGTGGCCAAGACTAATAGTGAGCCAAGACTTTGGTGGGAGGTGTGCCAATTCTTGCAGGTCTAAGATTCTCCTGATCTTTTCCGAGGATTCTCAGATATCTTATCTCACCCAGGAAATCGTCCTGAAAGGGGAAGGACCCCAACACTTTCCCCAACTCACAACACTGACCAAATTCCCTTATATTTTTCACTAATGAAAAAATATGTCCCTGCTTCCCCCAGTTAACTGTTTTCTGTGGCTCTTAAAACACGGTGCAGTGTTCCCAACATTGTCATTTGTGGAATGATAGTTCTATGCTCTTCATGCTTAAGTTTTTGCATGATTTCTGATTTCTAATTTTAGTATATGTGCTGCTGAAGCGAGCACACACATATTGATTTCTTTAAAGAAATGTACTGGGACGCCTGGGTAGTTCGGCGGTTGAGTGTCTGCCTTTAGCTCAGGGCGTGATCCCAGGCTGGGGATCAAGTCCCACGTCAGGCTCCCTGCGAGGAGCCTGCTTCTCCCTCTGCCTATGTCTCTGTCTATTTCTCTGTGTCTCTCATGAATAAGTAAATAAAACCTTAAAAAAATGTTAAAAGAGAAAGAAAAAAATATTTAAAAAAATAAAGAAATAAAGAAATGTACTTACAATGTAAAAGCCTTGGCTTTCAAGACGACTGGTTCTATACTGAGTTTCAAGAACACATTCTATAAATTGAGAAGTTCAATTATTTTGCTGTGTAATTTTGCAAAACAATTCAACTTACTGCCTATGGAGAAAATTGAACTGCTGCCTGAATGGAGGCAAGGATGAGATTTAGTGTCCCTAGAATTTTTTTAATTTTCATTGGATCAGTAGTAATGACTCCTCTTTAATTTCTGATATTGATAACTTGTGTTCTATGTCTCCCTCTGACTCTGTCTCCAGTAAGTCTGGCTAGAGGTTATCAATTTTTTTTTTGATATTTTAAAAGATAGTCTTTGAAATTCCTTGATTTTTCTAAATTATTTTCCTATTTGCAATTTCATTGATCTCTATTCTAATTTTTATTGTGTCTTCTGTTTGCTTTAGGCATAAATTGCTATTCTCTAGTTTCCTAATTTTCAAGCTTAGATTATTGATTTTAGATATTTCTTCTTTTCTAAAATTCTGTTGTTGGGTGGAGTCTTCTTTAAATGTGAATTAGATCAATTTGATTGATAGTGATATTCAGGTCAAATATATCCTTATTAATTTTATGCCTGTCCCGTTTATTGATTGCTTACGTCTAGTCTCCCACTACCAGAGTGGATTGGTCTATTTCTCCTTGCAATTCTATCAGCTTTTATTTTACGTATTTCAACATACATGTTTAGATTAGGTGTGTCTTCTTGTAGAATTGATCCCTTTAGTATTACGTAATGTTTTTTTTTTGTCCATGATATCTTTCCTTGTTCTGAAATCATCTTTGTCTGAAATTAATATAGCTGCTCCGGCTTTCTTTTGACTAGCATTAGCGCGGTATATCTCTCTCTATCCCTTTTATTTTCATCTATTTGCGTCTTTACATTTTAAGTGAGTTGCTTGTAGACAACATACAGTTGAGTCTTATTTTTTAAGCCACTATGGCAATCTGTGTTTTTAAATTGGTTTACATAGACCATTTACATTTAAAGTAGTTTTTAAAACATTTGGATTAATAACCATATTTTTAACTACTATATTCATTGCCAAAAGCTTATTTTTCTGCCTCTTATTTTAATTGACTATTTAATATTATTTCATTCCATTCTTTTAGTGTGTCATTTATACTTTTTTGAAAATGTTAATGGCTTTCCTTGAATATGTAATATACATTTTATAAATAATCTAAGTCCTTCAAATAACCCTATTCTGCTCCATGTGTACTATAGGCACCTGATAACAGTTTTCTTAATTCTTCCCTTTGTCTCTAGTGATACTACTGTCATTCATTTAATTTATCCTTATTCTATAATCACCCAATGCATTGTTATTTTTTCCCAATTATTATTTTAAATAAACAGTTGTTGTTTAGATCAATTAAGAATAAGAAGATAAAGGACTTTATTTCAGCTGTCATTTATCTTTCTCTGATGCTTTTCTTTTCTTTCTGTAGACCTAAGTTGCTAACATATCATTTCCTTCCCCCATAGAACATCTTTTAATATTTCTGGCAGTGGCTAGCAACAAATTCCTTCAGTTTTTGCTTGTTTGACAAAGTATTTTTCCTGTACTTTTGAATGATAACTTTGCTGTGTAAAGAAGTCTAGGTTGGTGGGTTTTTTTTCTTTTAATTCTTTAAATATTTTACTCTCCTTGCATCCATGTTTGCTCACAAGAAGTTTACTAAGATTCTTACTCCTTTTCTGATATAGGTAAGGTGCTTTTGTTCCTTTTCTGATTTCTGTCAGATTTTTCCCCTTTGCCTTTGGTGTTCTGCAATTTGAATATGATAGAGTTTTAAAGTTTTTTTCTCTTTGTTCTGCTTAATGTTGTCTGAGCTTCCTGGATCCGTGGTTTGGTGTGCATCACTGATTATAGAAAGTTCTTGGCCACTGTTATTTCAGATATGCCTTCTACTCTGTTTCTTTTCTTTCTGCTATTCCACTTACACATATGTTACATCTTTCAAAATTGTCTCACACTTCTTGTATTCACTGTTCCTTTTGTTTTTCATTTTTTTTCTCTCTGCACTTTAATTTGGGAAGTATCTATTGACATACTTTCAAGCTCGCTGATTCTTTCCTCAGCCTTGTCAAGTCTACCGGTGATCACACAAAAGACATTCTTCATTTCTGTTGGTGTTTTTTACTTCTAGCATTTCTTTTTGATTCTTAGAATTCTCATCTTTCTGATTGAATTATTCAACTGTATTTGGATGTTTCTACTTTTTCTCTTATAGCCCTTAAAATTGTAAGCATAGTTATTTTATTTAATTTTTTTAAAATTGTATTTAAATTCAATTAATTAACATATAGTTACTTTAAATTCCCTGCTGATGATTTCAACATAACTGAATCTTGTTCTGATGCTGACTTTGTCCTTTTAGGCTGATTTTCATCATTATTCTGTGCCTTTTTAACCTTTTTTTTGTTGAGAGCTAGACATATTAGGTAAAAAGAATCACATTAGTTTTCTATTACTGCTATAACGAAGTACCACAAATATGGCTTAAAACAATACAAATTTATAATCTTACAATTCTAGAGGTTAGAAGTCCAAAAAATGTCTCTGTGGGCTAAAATCAAGGTATGGATATTTCTTTCTGAAGGTTCTAAGGGAAAATCAGAAGCCTTTTCTAGCTTCCAGTGGCTACCTGTATTCCAAGGCTTGTGGTCCCTATTCCATCACCAAAGTCAACAACTTCTGGCAAAATCCTTTTATAGGCTGCTATCTTTCTGGTTCTCTCTTTCCACTTCCCTCTTTCACTTAACCTCATGATTAAACTGGGCCTACCTGGAAAATCCAGGACATCTTGTTCTCAAGGTCAGTTGATTGGCAATGATAATTTCATGTAACCTGATATATTCATAGATTCTAAATTAAGACATAAACATCTTTGGGGATGGTGGATGCACTATTTTGCTTACCATAGGAACGGAGGTCAGTAGGCCTCTAGTTGGAAGATCTATGGCAATCTGCCTATGAGGTGGTCTTTGTTTAATATTTTCTGAAACTATAGGTGCCAGGAACTTCAAGTTTCTCTAGTGTTTTCTTTTTTCCTTTGCTTGCCTCTTGACTTTGAACTCCAGTAACCTTTTTATTCTCTGCTAATAAGTTCTGACCTGGTCCCCCAGGTATCTCTTTCCATATCTCTTCCTCTACTTAAGGAGCATCCATTTCAGGAAATGCCCTAATTTCTCTCTTCTAGAAGTCTTCCATGGACCACTCTTCCATGTCTTCATAAATTGTTCACTTGGTTTTCCTATACACCCATCCACTGTTCTCTTATGAAGTATAACCATAATTCATTTTGCATTTTCCTTTCTCACTTTTAAGTCCCAGGCTGATTTAAATACATGCAAATATATGCTTCCTAACCCAATTGAGTCTTTTTTTTTTTTTTAAGATTTTATTTACTTTGAGACAGAGAGATAGAAAGCATAAGCAAGGAGAAGGAGCAGAGGGAGAAGGAGAAGCAGACTCCCTGCTGAGCAGGGAGACCGATGCAGATCCCAATTCCAGGACCCTGGTATCATGACCTGAGCCAAGGACAGATGCTTAACTGACTGAGCCACAGAGACACCCCTCAAGCTGAGTATTTAGAACAAGTTTCAACCTCCTACCTGTTTTTGGTTTACCCCCTCTCCCATGGTATCATTGAGTATTGTAAGTATGTGCCTCTCTCTTTAACCTCTCTTGATCTCAATCTTTTCTTTTTAAGTCTTTATTTAAATTCGGTTTAGTTAGGGGCATCTGAGTGGCTCAGGTGGTTAAGTGTCTGCCTTTGGCTCAGGTCATGATCCCAGGGTCCTGGGATCAGCTGCATTGGGCTCCCTGCTCAGCAGGGAATCTGTTTCTCCCTCTGTTCCTCCCCATCCTTGCTTGTGCACTCTCTTGTGTTATGTCTGTCTCTCAAATAAATAAATCTTTAAGTAAATAAATTCAATTTAGTTAACATATACTATATTATTAGCTTTAGATATAGAATTTGGTGATTCATCAGTTGCTTTAACACCCAGTGCACCTTACATCAGATGCCCTCCTTAATGCCATCACCCAATTACCCTTTCCCCCTACCCTGTACCTCCCCTCCTGCAACCCTCTGTTTCCTAGAGTTCAGTGTCTCTTATGATTTGCCTCTTTCTCTATTTTCATCTTTTATTTTTCCTTCCCTTCAATCATCTATTTTTATCTTAAATTTCAGATATGGGTGAAATCACATGGTATTTATCTTTCTCTGAGATATGTAGCTTAGGATAATACTGTTTAGTTCTATCCACATCATTGCAAGTGGCAAGATTTCATTCCTTTTAATTGGTGAGTAATATTCTGTTATAGATATCTCTAACTCTATCTCTATCTCTATCTATCTCTATCCATCTACCTACCTACCTACCTACCTATCTCTATCTCACATCTTCTTTATCCATTCATCAGTCTATGGACATCTGGGCTCTTTCCACAGTTTGGCTATTGTGGACATTGCTGCTATGAACATTGGGGTGCAGGTGCCCCTTCAAATCACTATTTTTGTGTCCCTTGGATAAATACCTAAAGGTACAATTGCTGGGTCATAGGGTAGCTCTATTTTAACTTTTTGAGTAAACTCCACACAGTTTTCCAGAGTGGCTGCACCAGTTTGCATTCCCAACAACAATGCAAGAGGTTTCCTCTTTCTCCACATCCTCTCCAATATCTATTGTTTCCTGTCTTGCTAATTTTAGCCATTCTCACAGTGTGAGGTGGTGTCTCATTGTGGTTTTGATTTGTATTTCTCTCATGTTGAGTGATGTTGAGCATTTTCATGTGTTTGTTGGCCATCTGGATGTCTTCTTTAGAGAAATGTCTGTTCATGTCTTCTTCCCATTTCTTGACTGGATTTTTTTCTTTTTTGGGTGTTGAGTTTGTTAAGTTCGTTATAGATTTTGGATACTGGCCCTTTATCTGCTAAGACATTTGCAAATATCTTCTCCCATTCCGTGGTTGCCTTTTAGTTTTATTGACTGTTTCCTCTGTTGTGCAAACACTTTTCATCTTGAGAAGATCTTCATAGTACATTTTCACTTGTTTCTCTTGCCTTTGGAGGTGTGTCTAGCAAGAAGTTGCTGTGGCTGAGGTCCAAGAGGTTGCTGCCTGTGTTCCTCTCTAGGATTTTGATGGATTCCTGCCTCACATTTGGGTCTTTCATCCATTTTGAGTTTATCTTTGTGTATGGTCTAAAAAGTCGTCCAGTCTCATTCTTCTGCATGTGGCTGTCCAATTTTTCCAATATCATTTGTTGAGGAGACTGTCTTTTTTCCATTGGCTATTCTTTCCTGCTTTGTTGAAGGTCAGTTGACCACAGAGTTGAGGGTCCATTTCTGGGTTCTCTGTTCTGTTCCCTTGATCTCTGTGTCTGTTTTTGTGCCAGTGCCACATTGTCTTGATGATCACAGCTTTGTAATACAGCTTGAAGTCTGGAATTGTGGTGCCTCCAGCTTTGGTTTTCTTTTTCAACATTCCTCTGGCTATTTGGGATCTTTTCTGGTTTGATAAAAATTTTAGGATAGTTTGTTCCAGCTCAGTGAAAAACGCTGATGGGATTTTGATAGGGATTGCACTGAATGTGTAGATTGCTCTGGGTAGCATAGGTATTTTAACAATATTCTTCCAATTTATGAGCATGGAATATTTTTTCCATTTCTTTGTGTCTTCCTCATTTCTTTCATGAGTGTTCTATAGTTTTTGGAGTACAGATCCTTTACCTCTTTGGTTAGCTTTATTCCTAGATATCTTAATGTTTTGGGTGCAATTGTAAATGAGATTGATTTCTTGATTTCTCTTTCTTCACCTCACTGTTAGTGTATAGAAATACAACTGACGTGGCACCAGGGTGGCTTAGTCAGTTAGATGTCTGCCTTTGACTATAGTCATGATTGCAGTCCGGAGATTGACCCCCATATTGGTGTCCCTGCTCAGAGGGGGGTATGCTTCTCACTCTACCCCTCACTCCACTCATGCTCTTTCACTCTCTGTCTCTCAAATACATAAAAATTTTTTAAAAAGAAATGTAACTGATTTCTGTGCAATGATTTTATATCCTGCGACTTTGCTGAATTCCTGTATCAGTTCTAACAATCAATTCTAGTCTTTTGGGGTTTATACATAGTGTATCATGTTGTCTGTGAAGACTGAAAGTTTGACTTTTTCTTTGCTGATTTGGATGCCCTTTATTTCTTTTTGTTGTTTGATTGCTGAGGCCAGGACTTCCAGTCCTGTGTTGAACAGCAGTGGTGAGATGGACATCCCTGCCATGTTCCTGACCTGAGGGGAAAGCTCTCTATTTTTCCCCATTGAGGATGATATTCACTGTGGGGTTTTCATATATGGCTTTTATGATATTCAGGTATGTTCCC
Organism: Vulpes vulpes; assembly: GCF_048418805.1. NCBI lineage: Eukaryota > Metazoa > Chordata > Mammalia > Carnivora > Canidae > Vulpes > Vulpes vulpes. The sequence goes on along the minus strand of NC_132782.1, from coordinate 151,621,572 downwards.
TCGATCCCTACATGGCACAGAGTTTTTATGAAGAAAGGATGCTGTATTTTGTTAAATGCTTTTCCTGCATCTCTTGAGAGGATCATATGGTTCTTGTCCTTTATTAATGTGATGTATCACATTGATTTATAGCTGTTGAGCCACCCTGCTGCCCAGAAATAATCCTTTTACTGCACCATTGGACCCTATTAGCTATTGTTTAGAATATTTGCATCCATGTTCATCAGGGACATTTGTCTGTAATTTTCCTTTTTTTTAGTGGGTCTTTGTCTGTTTTGAGGATCAAGGTAATGCTGGCCTTGTGGAATGCATTTGGAAGTTTTCCTTCCATTCAATTTTTAGAAACAGTTTCAGAAGAATAGGTATTAATTCTTCTTTAAATGTTCGGTAGAGTTCCCTTGGGAAGCCATGCAGCCCTGGACTCTTATTGGTTGGAAGATTTTTTGATTACTGTTTCGATTTCTTTGCTGGCTATGGGTCTATTCAGGTTTTCTATTTCTTCTTGTCTCAGTTTTGGTCATTTATATGTTTCTAGGAATGCATCCATTTCTTCCAGATTGCCTGATTTGTTGGCATATAGTTGCTCCTAATATGTTCTTGTAATTGTGTGTATTTCTTCATTGTTGGTTGTGATCTCTCCTCTTTCATTCATGATTTTATTTATTTGGGTCCTTTCTCTTTTCTTTTTGATAAGTCTAACCAGGGGTTTATCAATCTTATTAATTCCTTCAAAGAACCAGTTCCTAGTTTTGATGATTTGTTCTACTGTTTTGTTTTTTGTTATCTAAATCATTGATTTCTACTCTAATCTTTCTTATTTCTCTTCTCCTGCTGGATGTAGGCTTTATTTGCTATTCTTTTTCCAACTCCTTTAGGTGTAAGGTTAGCTTGTGTAGTTGAGACTTTTCTTGTGTCTTGAGAAAGGCTTGTATTGGTATATAATTCCCTCTTAGGATTGCCTTTGCCATATGCCAAAAGTTCTGAACTGTCATGTTTTCATTTTGTTGGTTTCCATGTATTTTTTAATTCTTTTGAAATTTCCTGGTTGGCCTATTCCTTTTTTTTTTTTTTTTTTTTTTAAGTAAGATCCTCTTTAACCTCCATGTGTTTGTGGGCCTTCCAATTTTTTTTTTCTTGTGGTCGTTCAAGTTTTAAAGCATTGTGGTCTGAAATTATGGATAATCTCAGTAATTTTTTACCAGTTGAGATCTGATTTGTGATCCAGTTTGTGATCTATTCTGGAGAATGTTTCATATAGATTTGAGGAGAGAGTGTATTCTGTTGCTTTTGGATGAAATGCTCTGAATATATCTGTGAAGTCCATCTGCTCCAGGGTGTCATTCAAAGCCCTTGTTTCCTTGCTGATCTTCTGCTTAGATATTATGTCCATTGCTGTGAGTGGGGTGTTAAAGTCCCTCACTATTATGGTATTATTATCACTGAGGTCCTTTAATTTTGTTATTAATTGATTTATATTTGGCTGCACCCAAATTAGGGACATAAATATGAACAATTGTTAGATCTTCTTGTTGGATAGACCCCTTTATTGTGATATAGATTCTTTCTACATCTCTTATTATACTCTTTGATTTAAAATCTAGTTTGTCTGATATAAGGATGGCTACCCCCAGCTTTTTTTTTTTTTTTTTTTTTTTTTTTATCCATTGGCATGATACATGGTTCTCCACCCCCTCACTTTCAATCTGGAGGTATCTTTGGGACTAAAATGAGTCTCTCAAAAGCAGCGCATATCAATGGGTCTTGGTTTTTGTTGTTTTTTAATCCATTCTGATATCCTCTGTCTTTTGATTGGAGCATTCAGAGTTATTATTGAAATATATGAATTTAGTGCTATTGTATTACGTGTAAATTCACTATTCCTGTAGATTGTCTCTGTTCCTTCCTGTTCTTTGTTACTTTTGGGCTCTCTCTCTCTCTGCTCAAAGGATCTCCTATAGTTTTTCTTGCAGGGCTGGTTTAGTGATCACAAATCCTTTCAGTTTCTGTTTGTCCTGGGAACTCTTTATCTCTCTTTTTATTTCTGAATGACAGTCTTACAGGATAAAATATTCTTGACTGCATATTTTTCCCATTTAGCACATTGAATATATCATGCCAGTCCTTTCTGGCCTGCAAGGTCTCTGTGGATACATTTCCTGACAAACCTATGTTTCTACCCTTATAGGTTAAGAACCTCTTGTCCCAAGCTGCTTTCAAGATTTTCTCTTTATCTTTGAAATCTGTAAGCTTCATGTTTATATGTCAAGATGTTGACCTTTCTTTATTGATTTGAGGGAGATTCTCTGTGCCCCCTGGACTTGAATGCCTGTTTTCTTCCTCAGATTAGGGAAGTTCTCATCTTTAATTTGTTTAAATAAATCTTCTACACCTCTCTCCTGCTCCTCATCCTCTGGGACCCAGAGTTAATATATCTATTAACTAGATATATTTCACATTATGGAATCACTGAGTTCTCTAAGTCTCTCTTAGTGATTCAGTAGTTTTCTTTCTTCTCTTTAGCTTCTTTATTTTCTATCATTTCATCTTCCATATCACTGACTCTCTCTTCTGCCTCATTAATTCTTGTTTTTGTAGCCTCCATTTGGGACTGCATCTTGATAATAGCATTTTTAATTTCAGCCTGACTAGATTTTATTTCTTTTATTTCTCCAATAAGGGATTCTTTTTTAAGCCTGTCCTGTATCGTGTATCCTTTTTTAAGCTCAGCTAGTATTTTCATAATCATCATTTTAAATTCTAGTTCAGAGATCTTGTCATTTTGTTCAGAAAGAAATAGAAGAAAGAGCAAAAATAACAATAACAACAATAACAGAACAACAACAAAAAAAGGAACCAGAACCCCCCACCCAAACAAAATTATACAAAACAAGGAAAAAAACAAAACAAACAAGAAACCAAAAACAGAAAACTAGCTCCTGGGCGTGTTTTGCTCTGCTTGTTGTAAGAAACTAGATCCCAAAATAAGAAAGAATAAAAAAATGTGTGTATATATATGTACACACACACACACACACACACACAAGCAAAATAAAATAAAATGCAATGAAAGGAAACAAAAACTGAAATTATATATATATATAATTATGTATATATTATGTATATATAAAAATATATTATGTATATATAAAAATAAAATTAAAAGAATTGCAAAAAATAAGAAAATAAATGAAAAAATAATGATGAAAGTATGAAGAATAAACAAAACTATGAATTCTATTTCCTGTTTTCCCCAAGAGTTGAATCTTTGCAGCCCTCTATGATCAGTAAACTTGCTGGGAGCCGGTTGTTTGTGCTAGTCTTCTGGGGGAGGGGCCCATTGTGCTGATTCTCATGTGCACTTGGGGTAGTGGAAATGCACATCCAGTACACAGGCAGGCAGGGCTGGGTGTAACTGGCTCTGGATTCCATTTTGTGGTGTTGCTTTGCTCTCTGAAGGCTTTTAGGATTGATGGGAAGGATGAAAATGGTAGCACCCCACTCTCTATCCCTGGAGCTGAAAGCTCAGTACCCCCACTCCTCAGTGAGCCCTCATAGGAAAGCAATCACTCTTGTCTCCCTGGTTTCCTTCAGAACTCTGTGTTCATCACCTAACCTATGACAGAGAATTTTTATCTCAGGTATTCAAATAAGTTTCAAAACTCCAAATTTTATGATTCCTGTGACATAGACCAGCACTATTCCCCCCAGTGGGAGTGAGGTGGGGGTGAGGGGTCTCCCCATGCTTCTTCTGTCTTTTGTCAGACCCCTGCCAGGAAAGCATTTTCAGGACCATGCAGTGGTTTGCAATTTATGGCAACATAGTGTAACTTAAAGCCAGCCCTTAGACTGGGCATTTTCAGGCAGCTTCCTTCCCCATCTTGTGTCTGGGAGCTCTACAGCACTCAGGCACCCCCATTCTTCTTGTGACCCCGAGAAGCCTGAGACCATGCTTGCACACTGGGATTCTGCTTCACTTTGCCGCCTGAGCACCTTTAAGCCAGAGACTTATCCCATTGTATCAGACTCCTAAAAGCTCCAATTTTTGTGCTCTGCTGCTCATACACTCTCTGGAAGCCTCCTTAATCAGGCCCCCTCCCCACCTACCATATCCTCAGATAGATCTGCCTGGATTCAAGTCTCCACACATCCTATTTTCCAAAAAGTGGTCACTTTTCTACTTGTAGAGTTGCCACTTTTCTTTTCTTGGATCTCCAATTGATTTCGCATGTGTTCAAAATGACTTGATAACTATCTAACTGTATTTGAGGGACCAGACAAACTTAGAGTCCTCTACTCCTCTCCCATCTTAACCTCCCCACCCCCAGTCTTAATACATAGTCTATCATATCTTTCAACAAAAACTGAGGCCATTAATCAAAAATTTCCTCAGCCTCTCTGTTTCTCTGTTGTTGACTCAGACATGGCGTAGCAACTATGTAATTAACAAGGAAGAATAATATCTAGTACCTACATTTAAGGAATTCTAAAAACTTACATGCCCAAGTACAAAATGAGTGCTCTATGCAGCAAGTACTCAAGGTTGTAATGATAACAAAAATTCAAAACTTTAAATATATCATTTCCTTTTATGCATACAGACTTGGAAAGTAAGTATAATTATTACCCCCATTACATAGATGAGTGACTTGAGATTCAGAGATAATTTGGTAATTTGATAGAGTTGCCGAGCGAAGAAATGGTAGAATCAGGGTTTTGCGATCACGTCGACTTATGAAAATTAAGACTTTTATAAATCTAGGTGTAGCATTAATATTTTGTTGACTCTGTTCTAAGCCCCTTCTCTGGATGAACGTGAGAGCAGGCAAGCTTTGCTAGAACTGGGCTGCAGATATTGCCTTGAACCTCATTCAGAATTCCAGTAAAGCATACATCTGTCTTTTCTCTGTCCTGGATTCTTGATTTCTAGGGTTTCTTTCTAAGCAGCAAAGTGAAAATAGATCAGATGAGATAAGATAGCTATATAATTATGTGATTTGTTATTAATCCTGCATTGAACCAGTTGTAGGAAAAGCAAAATGTCTGCAGTAGCTGGAAAATTTCTCAAGCAAACAGGCTGGGATCCATCCTTTTTTTTTTTTTTTTTTTTCCTACGTTAAGTCACTTTATTTCATTTGATGGCCTTCTTCTTTGTCAGGAATATAAGATCTTTCCCATAGTTTCTCATGGTTGTAGCCTACTTAGATATGAGAGCCTACCTGTGCTTTTTATTTATTTCAATTCTATGTATTTTTTCTTAATATTTTATTTCCATTATTACAAAGTGAGGTTCTCCTTTCACAAATATATAAAAGGGGGAATATGTTCAGGGCATCTTTGGCCAATACCTTTGTGTCTGTTTAATTAGAATACCCTTATGCTCATGGCTACCTTCATGACTGTGAGTAAAAAAAAAAAAAAAAAAAAAAAGCAAACCACTTGACACTACAACCTGTTTGTTCTTGTTTTGACTCTTTCATCCCAAAATTTGTCTAAACTGAATATTTCTTCCTAAATTTATGATTTGGCTCTATTTGCATTAGCAAACTTGATCTTCCTCTCATCTTCTCTCCTAGATTATCCTTCTGACCAATACTTCCCACTTAACATTCTTGTTCAGGCATCATTTTAGAATGTAAACTTCATCCTTTAACTGAAAATTATACCCTTATGGGAGCTACAACACTTCTTTTATTTTTTAAAGTTGTTATTTAAATAACAGTTAATATAAAATATAGTATTAGTTTTAGGTGTACAATGCATCTTTTAGTCCTGAAAGCTTAATTATTTTTTTCAAAAAAAAATTTTTCCCCTCAGTAGAAGAGACTTGGGACTTTTTCAGCAGCTTTCCAAATACTTACCTTTCAGAAAGGAACTTCCTTATGTAAAGGAACAAGGGAACATCAGCTTTAATATGATATTCAAAAATATCACAATTCCCATTGGCCATTTCTGTGTCAATTTTCAACAATGGTGTTTGTTTTATTTACTGATGCAGTATCAGCAGTAAATAACCTTCCAAGTATGGTTTCAAGCATGTGCCTACTGGGCCTAAAAGGAAAAGAGATGCCACACATAAAATCTCAAATATATTTCTAAGCTCATCAGAATTGCCTTTTGAAAAAAGTAATATGACTCTCTCAATTAAATATAATTATAAATTTACAAAATATCGTGATGTTCTCAGTGGGCCTATAATTGCTGTTGTTAAAAGGATTTAGAAAAGTATTACTCAAATACTTAATCTCTCTCTTTCTTTCAATATGTATGTGAGCACTTCTCCTTCAAGCTCTTCAGAGAGTGTGACTCACTTGTGGAAGCTCCCAAATCTAACAGAATTTCAAACACAAAAGTAATCCAGTTTATTGTCACTCCTATTATTGAAAAGAATTGCTACCCTAAAATTTCAGGCCTGCTAGGATCTCTTTGCTTTTCACATTAAGCAAAATATATTCTGAGTAGAAACTGCCTAAAACAGTATTTATGGAATGCCTACTATAGGAAAACTAATCTTAGAGGAATCAAGAATGCAGGATTTTATAAAAATCCCTAAAGTCCCCAAAGAACTTTAAAGAATAACATTTTCAACCAGAACACTGTCTACTCAGAGAAAGCCCATGAATGTGTAATAGTTAACTGATGACAAAACTAGGTTTTTTTTTTTAAACTACCAAATTCAAAAAAAAAAAAATAAACTACCAAATTCCCTTTCATATGAAGTTGCTTTGTGTAATAAGAATGGATTCAGCAGTTTACTGCTTGTAATGAGAGGCAAAGCCTGGGGAAATATCCCCTTAAGACAGGGTAAGGGGTAGAAGGACAGATTGTTTTGAATTGGGGAGTATGTGTTGCTAAGAATACCAAGCACTTCCTCAGGACCCTCTAGGCCCACATTTTGCTTAAGGTTTCTTTATTGTGTGGGTGCAGTTTAATTCTAAGAGCACCTATTGTCTTAATTCTAGGAGCACCCAAAAGAGAGTGACCATATCTTATTTTGTCAAATCTGTACAGCATGAGTGTGTGTGTGTGTGTGTGTGTGTGTGTACACATATTATTCTAACTGATTTGTGAGGCTTAACAATATGTGACATAACAAGAAGACTTCAAATATATAATCTTCCTTGCTTTCAGCATCTTACACTTTGACCAAAGCAGATGCTAAATTTGATAGTTTTCTGATGACAAAGATGGGTAGGTCCCCAAGGCATAGTTTCCTGACATGCTTGACAGTGTATTATGAGACTGTGTGGCTTGGTGTTCTTTGTGTAGGCACAGTTATTTTTCATAAAAGTTAGGTACCAGGGATGAAAAAAGGTTGGAAGTGTGTGGTGTGGAATTAAATAGTTCAAATTAATCAGGGATAGGAAAAAGCTCAAATGGAAAAGTGTAATAGTCTTAAAGGGCGTCTAGCATTCTTGAGTCTAACCTGCAATAGCTGCATAATTTGCCTAAGTCACATTCATAAATTAGCAGAGGAGGTCTGGTGAAATACAGGACTTGTAACCAGGGAGGCCTGAGCTGGAATACCAATTGTTCTATTTGTCAGTAAAAAGCCCTTGGGGGAAAAAAATCTAAGCAGGATTCTCATCTGTGGAAAGAGAATTAATGAATACTTCTTGAGTTTCTATATGGAACATTACAATATATGCAAAATCTCAGGTGCCTATCTTATAGTAGGCATTTAGAAATATTATTTACATTTCTCCTGCTGCCAGAGAAAATAGGGCTATGTGTGGTATTGCTTATTTTAGTGTCTCAATTTTAAGGCTCTTAGGGTGTGTCATTTTGTGGAAATTGAATTCTTAAAATTGGATTTCTCAGAGGATTTCTAAAGAGTCAGTGGCATGCAACTAAATTTGAATCTTCTAACATATCCTCCAAAAACTATAAAAATGAGGTAGGTCAGAGGTTAGTAGACTTATTCTGTAAAGGGACCAGATAATAAATATTTTAGGTTCTGTGGGCCACAAAGACTCTGTTACAACTATTTTACTGTGCTATTGTAGTGTGAAAGAAACCATAAAAATGCATAAACAAATAAATGTGACTCTTATTTCAAAAATAGGTGATGTACTAGATCTGGCCAGGGAGCTGTGTGTGTCCGCTCCTGAAGTAGAACAAATATAACCATACAAATTCCGTACCTTTAGTATAATTATAAGTCAGAGAAATTACATATTTCAAAATGCCCCTAAGTAGAAAAATAAACATCAATTTTCAATGGAGCTATTTTTCAGATCTTCACCACAAGTCTTTGCAAAAAGCAAGATGTGACCAGAAAAACTATGGAAGAGAAGAGAGGAAAATGAAGGGCCTAAAACTGAACTAAAATAGACATCAGGAACAGAAAGTCAATCTCTGTAAGGAAATCCTGAAAAAAAGGTCCTGGTAATTTTGAGTATTAAGTACAAGAAAGGTATGTACAGGTACAGGAGGCCTCTAAGGAGATATCTTTGGAAGGACAATACTGGGAAAAATAGAGGAAAAAAGAAGGAAGATGCATATTTTGGAAACTACATGGCAAAGAGAAAAGGAGCAAGAGGGGGAAATTTATGATCCTGGAAAACAAATTTTTAAATGATTGAAGGATATAACTCTTCAAAAAAAGTCACCTATTAAAGAAATTGGATGTTAGAACACTGACAGAAAAATGTTCTTGAATTAGGAATCTCTTAAACCACCCCAAACTATCAGTCTGGTCTGAGAAATGCAAAAATATGAGATTTATTGTACAAAGATAATATAAGAAAAAAATAGAACATATGAATAGAGATTTTCAAATGAAGAAAATCCCACTCCGATCAACCAGGAGGCAGAAGATAGCAGCAATGCATAATTCATATATCACCATATATCAGCAAATAACCACCTGAAGAAATAGCTTATATGTGATATCTAAAAACTTAGTACAAAAATGAACAAAAACAATAAATAAATCAAGAATTGATTGAATTTGGGAAAAAATATGTAATGGCAAAATGATGCCAGGAATGAAGACCGAATTACAAGATACCTAGAAGGAATAAATTTGAATGAAAACTAAGTTACTCTAAATAAACTCAGAAAACAATAATAGAGTAAAATTGTTAGAGATAAATTTGTAAAATTAATACAATCAAGGAAGATCCAACATGCTGGAATCCATGAAGATGAAAATTCAAACACTGAAACAGGACTCATATTTAAAATTCTATTGTAAGAAAAGTTTTCTAGAATTAAAAAAAAATGTATTTTAATGACTTACCAGTGCCTCAGAAAATTGTCCCAGAATTATCAGTTCTGATAGGTACTGGAGTAAAACTAATAATAATAAGGAGAAAATTCTCAGGGCCTTTAGAAAAGCAACATGTAAATCAAGCCATCAAAGGAACATCATTTTGAAGAAATTCAAAGAAATTGTAAGCCGAGGATATTATACTTATCCAAGGTATCATTTAAATATTATGACCATTTTAAAATAGTATACATGCAGTGATTGAAGGAATACTGTATCCTTGAGTCCTTTTTGGGTCAAACAACGAGAGTGAACTTTATCAAAGAAAAAAATAACTAGAGTATTTTCAGCAAAAGGAGTTATTTAATTTAAAATATAAGATTAATAAAGGTGAGGATGAGTAGAAGAATAATGTGTAAATATTATATGCTCTTAGAAAGTATAATGCAACTAAAAGGAAAAAGGGAGAAATAATGAGAAAGTAGAACAAGCTCTTGATTATTACGTAAGCAGTATGTGGGAGTCAAAATGTACTATTAAAGGCTGACAAACTAAATAGGAAAAGTCAAATAAGAAAATAGAAATCTAGGGGCATTTCACAACTATGTAAGTATAAAAGTAACCAATATAACCAAAACATAAATCTTTTAATATAACAAAGAAAATTATGACAAAAAACTCTATGTAATCTAGGCAAGGAAACACGGAAAACATAGTACATATAATATTTATAACACCAAAACTTATCAGTTTTATCAATATATGTGAATGGACTTAACTAGAAGAAATTCTAAAACAAATTATATTACTGTCTCATATACAAACACATGTTGAAGACCTAAATGAAATAGGAAACAGTTGATTTTTTAAATTGAACCCTTTGGAGTTGGGAAGTTTAAACAGGTTAGCTTTCATGAAAGAAATATAAAACTTTATCAAGAGACAGACTTTCCTTATGAAGTTATCAAATACTTAAAAGTTTGCATAGTCATAATGCTACATAAATTGTTCCAAAGTACAAAAATCAAGGAAAATAGTCAAATCATTTTTATGAAGCAAATATGCTAGTTGCTAAATCTACAAATGATAGTACAAAAAGTAAAATGATTGACTAACGTGGCACAAAAACATCAATATTAAATATGCTGAGTAAATATTAGCAATCAGGATCCAACACCACAATAAGGAAATATAACACCCAGTAGGATTTATCCCATGAATGCACGGTTGGTTTAATATTTGAAAATATATGCAACATTCTATATTAGTAGGTCCAAGGAGAAAAATGGAAGTGGTGAATATTTTTTAAACATAATTTAATATCTATACCTATGCCTGTATTTATATCCATTCTATTCCTAAACCAGCATCGTATTTAATGGGGAAACACTAGAAGCATGTGTACCTCATGATCATGAAGGCAGGATGCTACCATATTCACTGATATTTATAATAGAAGTATTAGCAAGTGAAATGAGACAAGAGAAACCATTTAGAGTTATAACCACTGGAGAAGTAAATCTCTATTCACAGACGATATGATGGTATAACTGGGAAATACTACATAGTTGAAGATAAAACCCAAACAATAAAATAATTCAGCAAGCTAGCAGTTGTAGAATCAACATGCAGAAATCAATAATCTCACTAGCACAATTACCACGTAGGGGATAAAATGGTAGAGAACCCTACTTACCAGTAAGACAAAGTAGTAGACCTAAGCTTAACAAGGAAGATGCCGAAATTATATGAAAAAAAAAACTTTATAACATCCCAGTAGATACAAAATGAAGAAGATAGTTTTTATTCTAAAACAAGGTAACTAGAGTGCAGATCTTGTTTCTCCCCTAGTTTATAGATTTAAAGCAATGCCAGTAAAAGTCAGTGTATCTGTGGAAACGATGTGTTGATAATAAAGCTAATATTGAAAAAGAAACGCAGAATAGCTAGGAAAACTGAAAAAGAAGCCCTGTCAGAGATGACTAGGTCCACCAGATATCAAGACGTGCTATAAGCCCATTTTGTTGAAGCGTCATGCTACTGGGACGTCAACGAAACACAGGCCAGTTCTTCCTATTGTCTTTCAAAAATAAATTCAAATGAACAAGGAAATTGTGTTTACGAGGAGGGTGAGTTCTCAAATTATTAGGTGAAGGTGATCTTCTTAATAAGTGCCTCAAAAAAAATTGGATAGACATTTGAATAACAACAAAAGTGAACCCCATGAAACAGAATTCACATCTCTAATTTACATAAGAATTATGAATAGAGAAGAGATGTAAATGTAAATTAGTAAAACAATAGAATATTAGAAGAAAACAGGTAAGTCCCTGTATAATCCTGGTGTAGACGGACACCCGGGGGGCTCAGTGGGTGAGCGTCTGCCTCGGCTCAGGCTGTGACCCCCGGGTCCTGGGATCGAGTCCCACATGGAGCTCCCCACAGGGAGCCTGCTTCTGCCTCTGCCTGTGTCTCTGCCTCACTCTGTGTCTCTCATGAATAAATAAATCTTAAAACAAAAACAAAAACAAAAACAAAACAAAACCCTGTAGGGGTTTAGACATCCCATGCTGTAGGTAAAGACATCCTAATTATGCCTCAAAATCCAGATTCAGTAAAAACAGTAAATACATTTACCTATCACACATAAAATATTTGTATTAATTAAAAATGCAAATTAAAATGCAAAAAACATATAGTGTGTTTGTGACATATAGCTCAGGTAAAAGAGAATGAAACCCCATTTATAAAGAAATCTAAAAATTAGAGGGGACAAAAAGGACCTTGTAGAAAGTTGGCAGAAGACATAAGCATGCAGCAAAGTGTCTTTCAAGGTAAGGAAAGATCCTTATCCTCTCTCAGAATAGGAAATTGAAATGAAAATCTTTTTCACCGCCCATGTTGGTGACCCTCTGTAAGCTCGGATGTGGCCGCCACTTTCCGGGCCATGAACCTCTTCAACGCAGAACTGGTATTTGTCCCACGTCTCTCAGGACTATTGTTCTTTTTTTGTCTGCTGTCCACTGTCTTGGAAGTAATTTCTTGTATTTTCTCTGTTTACTTTAGGGGGTAAGGTAAGTCGAGTTCCTGTTATTCCGTCTTCCAGAAGTGGATTTCTCTTTGATTTGAGCCACGTCCCATTGCTTGAACTCTAGGTGTTGACAAACCAGCCAACGTCCTGGGGGAACATCAGCTGGGGACTGTCGAGCTCCCCGTTAATGAGATTTCTCTCGGGGCCTATGGTTCTTCAAGGCCTGGCTGCCTTGGTCGTGCACTGACGTTGTTAAATAGCTGCTTGTTTCATTGACCTAATATTACAGTTCTTCTGGGTACGAGGTGTGGTCTGATACTAGCTTCTTCATCATAGCCAGAGGCCACAGACTCATCCAGAATCTCTAATGTGACTCCTCCCCCATCCTCTCCAATTTCTTCCATCTCTGGTATCAGTTGACCTTCTCCGTCCTTCCTCCATCTATCTTCACATCATCTCATTCACACGCCCTGTGGAATTCTTAATATTTTTAAGGCCCCTTATTTAATTTACGACTTCTATCTTTAGCTGTTGACCTGTCTATGGAGGTGGAAATTTCAATTATTCAATAATTTCACTATTTTCAGGGTGTTTAGATTTTTTTCCCCCCAAATCTGCCTGGGTCATATTTGATTTTCAGATACGAAAATTTTTGTCATTTCCTTGGTCATCCCTCGGTTCCTTTTATTCCTTGAAACATATTTTGTATTTTTTGTGTCTGATATTTATAATATATTTAAATTTTTGTAGCTCCGACTCTTCAGTATATATATTTTTTTTTCTCTAGAATTCTCATTCTTCATGATGTATTTCCTTGCTGTTCTGTGATTTCAGGTATTAATTGGCCAGTATTCTTGGAACTCCATCTGTGGGAATTCCTTGAGCCTGGTTTTAAAGTGTATTATGAGACAGGATGAGCACTGGGTGTTTCTCTTATGTTAGTAAATTGAACACCAATAAAAATTAATTTAAAAAAAATAAAGTGTATTATGTCATAGTGTATTTGCGTTTCGTTTGGCCTAGTACTGGTTTCAGGACCAACCAGGGCTACTTCAAAACTCTGATGCTGACGTCTTGGGAGAAAGGATGGCGCATAGATGGTGCGCATTCAAACTATAGAACTCCGTGAGTGCTGGTTAGGGATTTTCGAGATTTCCCCCTCACCCCTACCCAAACTCTCCTTACTTTCTAACACTGTGTTGGTTTGTTTTGGATTTACCACTTGGTGACGTCTCTCTTCTGCTTCCTTGACCGTTTCTGCTCTGATTTCCCACAATAATTGGGCACCAAGACGTTTCTCTTATTCTTAAAGGTATGAGCGTCTGGCCTGTTAATAAACAGGTTCCCAAGTACTCGGGATGAGAAATGCTACCAACCCCCTAAGAAAATGAAGACCACAGAGCTTACCTATATCCAGGAATCAGTCTCAGGGTGGCTGGACCGTCCAGGAGGTCAGCCGTCCCGCTCTGGATTTTGGCTCAGATCATGGTGTCAGGGTCCTAAGAGTGAGCCCTGCTGTGTGCTCGGTGTGGAGCCTGCTTGAGATGATCTCTCCCTCTCCCCCTGTCCCCCCTCCTCTTGTGAATGTGTGCATGATTCCTTCTCTCTCTCTCTCAAAAAAAAAAAAATCATTCTCTTTTGACGTTTTGGGCCTCATATGGTTTCTCTCTATTTCCAAATCTCTTACTGTTAAAAATATAAGTTAAATGTCAACAATCATCGTTTGAAATGTAACAGTGTTTTTGTACTGAAGGGATTTGTGCTGCAGACCTGATGGACCTCCTAGTCTTCAGCGCTGCCCAAAGCAAAGTCTCTCCAACCGAGGTGTTAGGCTGAAATTCAGGTTGTGTACTTAACTGCAAATATTTTCAGGTATCTCATTAGTTCAAAACACTTGATTCTTCTTGAACATCTTCAAGCTGAAGGACGTGGTCTTCCTCATCAAGGAGCTTGACTTGATTTCCTTCATGGTTTGATCTTTGCTGAGCACTTTAGCTTGAATTTCTTTGCAACTCTTCCTTTGGTACTTGGTTTTATTGAAATATTTGCATTTCTTTTCCTAGAACGTCCTTTATCTTAACTCTTTGCCTGTTTAACTGTCAGCCGGAAATTGAGTTTTAGTTTTCCTTTGCCTAACCCGTGTCTGAGGCCTGCAGGGATGCTTTGAAATGATGCCTTAGAGGAAGCATCCTTTGACCCGCCACTCCCTTCCCTGAGTCCCCGCGTTCCAGCTGCCCTCGACTGTGTCCTATCTTTCCTCAAGTGGTAGCACGTATCATACTGAGAATAAACTGAGGCCAAAGACTTTCTGATTTATCTCAACATCCTCCATGCCTCTTGTGTTACCTCCACAAAGTAAGTACGATAAATACTTAATGAAAGAAAACACTTGTTAATAATCTCATTACACGACACAGCACCTTAATTGTTATTTTTTTTTCCTTACCAGTATGTTAAGAATGCTACTTTATGCTTTTAGGGGTTTGTTTTGTGTTTCAGGTTTTGGTTTTTGTTTTTCAGTATTTCACAGAACATTTTCTTGCACATGGTCACATTTTGTGCCTGAAGGAATTCTCTGAAAATTAAGTAACTTCTTCAAAGTTAAAATAACAAAACAAAACAAAACAAACAGAAAGGTAGCATAGCCTGGATTTCAAAGAGATTTTTTTTTTAAATTCTAAGGATAGATCTAGTCCTGTCCCACACCTGTCAGTCTATGAGAATCATATAATTCTCAGTGACTGTTGATGTCAAGATGGCAACAATGGTGTGATGCTGCTGTTTGTGAACATGATGAATATTTCCAGATTGTTTCAATTTTCCTCATCGTACCTTTTATCTTATTTTACAATCACAAAAACTTTTGGTTAAATCAAAATAGGTCTCCTTAGTTTTTCTGTGGGGCAGTTAGAATGCTAACGATTTTAATTTGATATTGATATTTTTCTCTTAGAGGATGGTCATTTTTTCAGTACTCTGATGAAATACAAAAAGATTTGTCTATCAAACATTTTCTCATGATACTCAAGAAGAAAAGTTCAAAATTAAAAAAAAATATGTCAGATGAAAAGGCTGATGACATAAGGACATTTTATTTATAAAGATATATATTTTGGTCGTTTAAACATACAGGAGCTAAATAAACTCAGGGGTTGGATCTCCTTGAAATCTACTTTGAGGGGTGTAAAAGTAGATTCATGAAAGCAAGGAATTCAGACAGGGAATATGAACATAAACACAGAGATCACAGTCTACTTCGGTGCAGCCCAGAAATAAAGCATCTGAGATGTTTGATCTCATGACTAAGCCTGGAGTTGCTCACTTGCTTTGATTGAGGTGAAATTCATACAACACACAATTAGCTTTTTAAAAGTGTATGGCCCAGTGTCATTTAGTGCATTCACAGTGTTGTGAAACTACCATTTCTCTCTAGTTTCAAAACTTTTTTTTTTAAAATCCCATCAGAACATCCCTACCACATCCTCACTAAATAATCCCTATTTCTCCCTGACCTCATCCTCTGCTACCACTGATGGCTTTTTGTCTTTATGGATTTGCTGTTCTTGACAGTTCACATAAAAAGAACCATACATGGACCTTTTGTTTCTTGCTGTTTTCATTCAACATTTTCAAGTTTCATCCAGTTATAGGACATATCATTATTACGTTTCTTTTTATGATGTAGCATTACATTATACATTATATGCACATATAGGCACACACATCACAGTCTGCTGATCCATTCATCAGTTGACAGGCATGAGACTTGTTTCTACCCTTGGTCTGTTGTAAATAGTGCTGCTCCGAACACTCGGGAACAAGTATTTGCGTACCTGTTTTAATTCTTTAGGGTATATATCTAGAAGTGGAATTGCTGGATCTTACTGTAATTTTGATTAGCTGTTTGAAGAAACACAAAACTAGTTTCCAAAATGGCTGCGCCATTTTACATTCACATTGGGAATGTATGAAGGTTCCTGTTTCTCCACATCCTCATGAACACCCGTTATTTTCTGGGTTCTTTCCTTTTTTCCTTTTCCCTTTTCTCTTCCTTTCTTTCCTTTTTTTTACTACAGCCATCCTAGTGGGTGTGAAGTGGTTCATCATTGTGGTTTTGATTTTAGTTTCTTTAGTGGCCAAGTATGTTGAACATCTTTTCATATGCTTGTTAGCCATTTGTGTGTCTTCTTTAGAGAAATTTCTACTCAAGTCATTGGCCTGTTACTTAATTGGATTACTTGCCTTTTTTGTTCACTTTAAGTTCCTTATATATTCTAAACCCTTATCACATATATGACTTACAGATATTTTCATTCATTCAGTATGTTGTCCTTTCACTTTCTTGATGTCTAATGTTGCACCTAAGTTTTTGATTTTTAAGAAGCTCAATTTATCTAATTTTCCTTTTGCTGCTTGTGCTTAGCTGTTAAATATCAGAATCCATTGCTAAATCCAGGGTAATGAGTATTAATCCTTGTGGGGCTTTTTTTTTTTTTTTGTAATAGTTTTGGCTCTTACATTTAAGTCTTTGATCCATTTTGAATTAATTTTATATATGGTGTGAAGTTGGGGGTCCAGATTCATTATTTTTGCATATTGTTATCCATCTCTACTGGAATAATTTGTTGAAGACTATTCTTTCACTATTGGATGATCTTAACAACCATGTCAAAATTGATTGACTATATGTGTATGGGTTTATTTCTAGACTCTCAATTCTACTCCGTTGGCCTACAAGTCTATCCCTGTGACATTACTACATCGTACTGATGATGCTTTGTTTAATTTTGGCACATGAGTACCTCCCCAAAGCAAGAGTTTCTTCCTCCTTTGAAATGACAGAAAAGGGGCATTAACAGAGTATCCAATTTTTCTTAACTCCGATGCCTACCAAATATCTGTGACAAGAGATAGAAAAGGATGGGTGATCATATCCCTGAATCAAATAGAGGTGGGATGGTATAGTAAAAAGAAAGTAGACTGGGGTACCTGGGTGGCTCAGTGGGTTAAGTGTCAGACTCTTGATTTTGGCTCAGGTTGTGATCTCAGGGTCATGAGATCAAGCCCTGACTTGGGCTCTGTGGTGAGCATGGAGCCTGCTTAAGATTCTCTCCCTCTCTTGGCCCTTCCCTGCCTTGTACTCTCTTTGTAATAAAAAAAATAAAAAGAAGAAAGAAAAAAATAGATTTTATAGTCCAACATACTTAGACTGAAGTCCCAGCTATCAGTTATAATATCTTTGGCATGTAATTTTAATCTCTTTGGACCTTACTATACTTCTGGTAAATATGGATAAAAATGCCTATCCTGGAGTATTTTTGTAATAAGTAGGCTTAGTATATGTAAATTTTCCCTAGTTCAGTGCCAGATACAAAATAGTTATAGAAAAAAGAATTATTAATAGTAGCTTATTGTTTTTAAAAACAGAATTTCATATGGAGAATGATCCTAAACCTTGGAAAATGATCTCCTGCAGTCCTTGAGAAAGGAACCCATCTTAGCTATTTCAGAAATTGCTTTCTAGGAAAATGGCTTCTTACCTACTAACCATTATATTTGGCTTTGAGTGTCAGCAGTTAGCTTCTTTTCATTCAGATGCCAGCAGGTGCGTGTGTGTGTGTGTGTGTGTGTGTGTGTGTGTGTGTGTAGCTCTCTGTGAGTACATATCCCCTCTGTTTGCTTTTATTTTACATGCTGAGTCTGTAATCCTTGGTTCAGGCACTGCCTTTATTAATATGCTGTGTAAATGTGCTTGAGGTCTATAAAAGAGTATGCTGCATATTAAAAAATAAAGAGAATTAATGCCTTCACTGGCAGTTGGATGTGGGGGGTGGTTTTCTATCATCCTCAGACTATCCAATTGTCAGATTTGTAATCAAGTCACTTTTTAATATGTAACTGGGTCATAGGAAAGAGAGCTTAGAGCCAATTTTGCTTCTTTGGAAGAATTATTTGTTTTCACTTGCTCCTCTGGTACCACATACTTTGTGACCAGGATATGATGTTGTCAGAGAGCTAGAGGTTCAAGTCCATCTGCCACTCCTCATTGGCTATCTCATCTTCTAAAGTCTCTTTGCCTCTTTAGACCTCATTTTCTCATGTGTAAAAGAGAATAATTAGCACATAGGGTCGATTATAAGGATTGAAATGAATCATTGGAATCAAAGTGCTTTTTCAGACATAAAGCCTCATAAGCATGTGAGCTCTCATTATGAACATTTAATACCATTTATGAAATTGTGAAATCTTAAATTGGGAAGGGACCTAACCGGCCACTTTGCCAATTACCTACCCCTGTATTTGGCTTGCTAGCAAGGACTGTAAACTACTTTGTTTAGTAGCAATTCTTATTCCCTGCACTGGATGCCTGAACATGGTACCACTGTAGCGTGAAGTGGCATATCCAATTATAAATATGAGCAATTGAAAGCAGACCACACTCTTCTCAGTGGTCTGTAAAATGACTTTTTTTTTAACTTGTAGAGGCAGTTAAAAAACCTTTGGTAAATCCAAGAAATATCTAGTTCCTTGACTTCTGATTTTTCAATAGTACCAGGCTCTCAATGAGTGTACAAAGAATGTTGGTTGATGCTAATGGTAACTTGGCCAATTTCCCATTCCCTATGTTTTCGTTTTCATGCTTAGCAAAGACAGACTCCTGCAATTTGAACACAGGGAATCTAGAGGCAAGCACTCCCCAAAAAAGAACATTAAATATTGTAATGATAACTACTAACAGCTCATTAAGCTAGCTGCTCTGAACAGTGGTTTGGATTTAGATATTTTGTGCTACTGTCTAATTTATAAAATATCTTAGGTCAAGAGAAAGATGTTTGTAAATTTACTTTATTTCATTCCTCCATCGAAAAAATGTTATCATCTTCAGTGTAGTAGTAGGATATTTGTGTATTTCTCCAGAGTATAATTAAGGAAGTGGGCAGCTCCATGATTACCATTGGTAGAGGAAAGACATATTTGTTTTTCCAAGTCTTTGATGATAATGTAAATATGAAGTGACAACATCACATAACAGGAATGAACAGAGCTGGATGATGCATTCTGTGTTGGAGAGTCGTGTGTTTGCACATAGCAAAAACATCCTTCTTTTATTCCGTATAATTTGGAGGTGTTGGCACCTTTACTTAACAATAGTTTACTTATTTAAATTTTTTTTTATTTTGAGATCGTGATCGATTTAGATGCAGTTCTAAGAAATAACACAATGAGATCCCATGAATGCTTTATCCAGTTTCCCCTAGTGATGACATTTTGCTAAACTACGGTGCAATATTACAACATACATAGATCTTGCCACTGATGCAGTCAAGAGATGGAAGCTTTCTGTCCCAAGGGCTCCCTCATGTTGCTCTTTCCTCGTCACATCCACATCCCTCCTGCCCCCATTCCCTCTTTAACTCCTGGCAACCACTAATCTGCTCTCCACCTCTATAATTTTGTCTTTTCAAAAACTATATAAACCAGCTCATACAGTATATAACCTTTCAAGATTGGTCTTTTCCACTCAGCATTAGTCTCTGGAGATTCATCCAGAGACTAAGGAGATTCAACTTTAGTTGTTGTGTGTATCAATAATTTGTTCCTTTTTATTTCTGGGTCGTGTTCCATGAGATGGATGTGCCCCAGTTTGCTTAACCATTCACTTAGAGAAGGACATTTGGGTTGTTTCCATTTTGGGGCTATTACAAGTAAAGCTTTTACAGATGTTCATGGACAGGTTTCTTTGTGAACAGACGTTTTTGTTTCCTGGAAATATAAGCTTAAGAAGGTAATTTCTGGCTAATGCCATTGCATGTTTAGTATATAGCATAGAATTCTTTAAATGTTTGGTATAATTATCCTGTGAAACCATTTGGGCCTGGTCATTTCTTTTGTTGGAATTTTTAAATTACAAACATTTTCTATTAATAGCTATAGGACTATTTGGACAATCTATTTTACATTGGATAAATTGTAGTAGTCTGTGTTTTTTGAGGTATTGATTTGTTCATTTCATCTAAGTTATAAAATTTGTATTTGATTGTAATATCCCCTGTTATTTTAATATCGGTAGGATCATTAGTGATCTTCCCTGTTTCATTCTAAATATTGGTAATTTATGTATTTCTTTTTTGCCAGTCTTCCAAGAGGCTTGCCAATTTTATTGATGTTTTCAAAGAATCAGTTTTTTGTTTCATTTATTTTGTTGATTTCTACTTTTTATCATATTTATCCCTTTTGCTTGCTTTGGATTGATTTTGCTCTTTTCTTAGGTTCTTAATATGGGAGTTTAGATGATTGATTTGATACTTTTTATTTTTTTCTAAATAAACATTTAGTGCTATAAACTTTCCACTCCTCCATAGTAGAATTTATAACATTGCATCATAATTAAGTGACTGGTGTTTTAGTTGTGTCTCACAAATTTGTTATGATCTACTTCATGTCAATTCACTTAAGTTCATGGATTATTTAGAATGATCTGGTGTTAGGAGATTTTCTGTATCTTTCTGTTATTTATTTCTCATTTGATTCCCGTGAGGCCAGAGAACACACTCTCTATGATTTCAGTTCTTTTAAATTTGTTGAGGTTTTGTTTTATGATCTGGAATATAGCCTGTCGTGGTATGTTTCATGGGTGCTTGAAAAAAAATGTATGGTCTGCCATTTTTAACAGAATATTTTATAAATATCAATTACATCAAGTGATAGGAGTGACAACGTCTAAACTTTTTATTTGCCTGGGCTGAAATTGACTAGAGTTTTAAATTTCTATTTTTTTTCCCCACTTTTCATTTATTTTAAGGTATACCTATTCAGGAGTATTAACTGTAAGCCTGGGATGTTTACTGAGTTTCTTCACCCCAGTAGAATCTGACCTCCAATGTTTGTCTTTTCAGTTGGCTTCTGAAAGTTTACCTTAATTTCTCATCCTCTTAGCTTCACTTGTGAATCAGCAAATAACTTAAGATAAATGGTGCCAAGTATAGGTCTTACTGCATTGCCCTTTTCTTGTCTATGGGATTCCTGCCCCTGAAGTCTCTTGGAAACTTTCTGGTGTGTGTGAAAATGTTTATAATATTTTTAATGAAAAATTGCCCAGTTTTCCTAGTTTTATTAGTGGTGGGATTAGTCTGATACAAGATAATTTGTTATAGCCAGGACTGGAAACCTCAGCCATGATCTACTGACTGCCTACTATCTGGCAGGTACTAGTCTGGAATCTTTATGGTGGATTTTCTTTTCCCTAATGGAGTTTACGTTCAAGTGGGTCAGTCAGTGCAAGGGGCACATATCATGAAAGCCCAGGCCGTGACAATAGTGTCTCCTTGGTAAATGGTTGCCCCAGGGATAGGCTTTATGAAAATAGCTAAGCCAGTTACACCTGAGACTCAGTTAGAGGGTGTTTGAAGGGACTCTTGTTAAAAATTAATGTTATTTCTTTAGCACTTGGAGTTAAGAGAATATAAATCTGAAGATGCTGGGATGCAAGACAAGAGACATGTTTGTTGTTTGTTAATGTTTTGACCCAATAGGCAAAGACATGAAATCAACATACAGAAATGTAGGGCTGAGAGATGCAGAGAGTCACTCTATTGATTAATTTAAGTTTCTAGCACTATTTCTGGATTTATCAGCCATGTATACTGGTTTTGCTTTGAGTTTTTGTCTCTTAAAACCTCACTAATACCCATTTTAACTAGCAAATTCAATGGATTTTTTTTTTTTTTTTTGGTATTGATTTTGCTGGTCTCTCTTTGCATTTGATTCTGTATGGCTTTAAAATTTTTTTCTTTTGGCTTCTATTATACCACTATTTATTGGTATTTCTTCTTAAGTTTACATTAGTTTTCCTCAGACTCCTCATTTTTTTTCTCTCCTTCTCTCTCTTTTAACTGTCACATCCTTCATAATAATACCCTCGGTCCTTGGTTTTCTGGGATCTAAATGAATGTCTTTGCACGTCTTAACTAAATGACTATCAACTAGAATTTATCCAGAAATTTGAGTTGTTTTTGACTCATTTATACTACCTCATAAACATTTTTTTAATTTCCATCCCTTGATTACAGTTAACTCTCTTAATCAGGCCTTCACCAGTTCTCCCTGGTACAAATTAACGGTGGCCTCCTAACCTCTTTCTCCTCTCATCATTTTCTAAATAGTTACCAGAGTAGTAGGGCTTCATTGCAACACTGACCATGTCATTTCCTTATATTACACATAAGATAAAATCAGTAATGCTGGGATATGGTCCTAGCTGACTTCTCTGTTCTCAGCATTTGTTGATCTTCTTTTCATTCTTTGCTCTTGTCAGAGAAAAAAGCTTAGACTCCCATGAAAAAGCTATGCTCTCTTATGTTTTGGGTCCATCATACCTGCTATTCCCTATAAAATTCATTTTTCTGTGTCAGTCTGCTGAACACATGGTTGTCCTTCAAATCACAGCCCAAATTATTATCTCCTCTTTGAAATATTCCCCCAATTCAGGCAGTTCCCTCCACTTATGTTGTAGGCCTAGTATTACTACATTACAGCATTTATCATATTACATTAAAATTGTAGCTCTGCCTCTTTCCTAAAGAGGAATTTTAATGCATCTAAGGAGGAATTTCAATTCATCTTTGAATTTCCAGAATCTTGAACAGTATCTGGCAGACAGTAGACACTCCATCATCTAAGGGAATACATTAGATAATTGGACAAACTTTATTATGTTTATACTCTAGTTTAAATAGACTGTGATATAGTTTTACTGTTTTCACTAGTGACTTTACTTGTGGACCTTTTATATATTTGTCATTTTTTAATCCTGGAAATATCTTTAGGAATATTAAGGAATTTTAAAACCATATGCATTATATCCATCTACTTAATATCATATAAAACTAATTGTGGTCCGAAACAGGTGAAAGGGATTTATTACAGTCACCTTGGTTTTTGTTGTTGTTATTGTTTTCTTTTGTTTTTTACAGATGGGCAAATTAAATTGGAGAGAGTTAAGGAATTGTGTAGATACATGGGACTAGTAAATTTTGGAGGTGAGACAAAAACTTAAGTTTTTATAACTCCAAAGTATTTATTTTTTTACTATGACACAAATCATTCTTAGGGCTAAGGGGATAAGCATGATGATGAGCCTAATGTTTTATCATATGACTGATTTTCACCACCATTGCCAAATGCCAAGAAAAATCATTGCACATTCCTTTACCTGCTTCAAATCTTTCCTCAAGTATCTTACTCAGGCAACCATATTCAATCCCTTATAAACTCAAGTGCTACCCAGCTTTCCAACCCTTTTCCATGCTGTCCTTTTCCTTATAGCTTTTAGTCATTTAACTTAATATAGAATTGATTTATTATTTATAATGTTATTTTCTGTTTCCATCTACTTGAATTTAAATTTCAGAAGAGAAAAGATTTGTCTGTTTTTGTTTACTAATAAAAATAACACAGAATCAACAAGAAAGTCTGATAAATATTAGGTGATGATTTAGAAATAAGAGCTAGAGATAGTGCTAGACATATGTAAAGTGAATTGAGAATGAATGAATAAAAGACACAATGGTAAGAGTAAATACAGGATGGCCCTGCAACTTTTCTCAGAAAACCTCAGTCAGTGGGGCTTTTGAGAAGCTTGAATATTCAGAGCTGTTTGACAATAATACTTGCCAAATAGAAATTTAGAATCTTCGTGAAGAAACAAAATTTAAACACATTTTTTACCTCATCCCTATACACAATTACCAATTGAGGAAAAAAAAAGAGCAAAACAAAACTCCCAATTGAATTAAGTGGTGGTGGATTGTGAGATTGTGCACTAGTTTTGTATGTAGGCTTGATCATTGCCTTCCCAAGAAATGAGAGAAAATAAGGAAGGTAGGGCCACAGCTCAATTTTTTTTTCCTGATGCAATGATACAGGACAATTAACCCTGATGGCATTCGGGTTCTTTGAATTAAATTGGGCTCAGGTAAGGGCTCCAAGTGGCCAGCCTACGGATGATTGACAAAGAGAGCAAGGACATTAACAAAGACAGAAGACGAAGTTGGTTGGATTCCCATCAGGTTGTTTGGTTTGTGGTTTGCAGCTTATTTTGGAGAAACAGAAAAATGTTCATAAATAGAGGTGAATCAGAAAATCTTTTCTAGAAGTTTAATCTGTCTGGATTGATATTTGTGTATAGTATGAGGTAGTGTCCACTTTCATTTCTTCCTCATGTGATTAAACCGCATGTTTTCTATGTACTTAAGATACACATACGCATGTGTATATGTTTATATACATACAGGTATATATTTTTTTATTTAGTTTTTAAGATTTTATTTATTTATTTGTGAGAGACACAGAGAGGCAGAGACACAGGCAGAAGGAGAAGCAGGCTCCATGCAGGGAGCCTGATGTGGGACTCGATCCCGGGACCCCGGGGTCATGTCCTGGGCTGAAGGCCGACGCTCCCTGAGCCACCCAGGTGCCCTGTATTCTGTTTTTAATATACACATGTGTATTTGTGTGTGTGTGTGTGTGTGTGTGTGTGTGTATCCCTTAAATTTGTGTTATATTGGTCAATTTATCCCTGTGTCTAAACCACACTGTATATATATGATAAGTCTTGGCATTTTCCTCTTTAAGAATATTTTGGCTAATCATGGCTTTTGGTCTCCCATAGAAATTATAGGTTTGTTTTGTAACTTTCTCCTTGAAGACTGTATTTTTCAGAGATGGCTCCACTGATTTATCCCCATCCCACATGTTCCTTTGACAATTGGACATCGATGCTCCTCTCTCAAGAGTGTGGTTTCTGTTTTCTCCCCTCGAATCTCGTGGCTACGTGACCATAGCAGAAGTGATAAAGATCTCCCAGGGCTGAGTCATAAAGGCTGTGAGGGATCCCACACGCCTCTGTCTCCCATGACATGTACCTGTGGCCTCCGCAGCAGACATGTATGTCTGGCTACCCTAGAGTAGCTGTGCTGGGGAGATCATAGGGAAAGAGTATGAAAAGAGAGAGACACCGCAGGAACCCCAGCGCTTCCAACATCAGCTGTTCAGACCCAGCTGAGGTACCAAACACGAGAGAGCAAATCTTCAGATCATTCTAACCCCCTTTGTCATGATGGTCCCAACTGCTCAGAAGGGCTAAAATCAAATGCACAAGAAATGGGTGTTGGCAAAGATGTGGAGAAAAAGGAACCTCTGTGCACTTCTGGTGGGAATGCAAACTGGTGCAGCCACTGTGGAAAACAGTGTGGGGGTTCCTCAAAGAGTTAGAAACAGAATTACCATATGATCCAGTAATTTTACTACTGGGTATTTACTTACTCAAAGTGTATGAAAACCCTAATTTGAAAAGATGTATCCACTCCTATGTTTATTGAAGCATTATTTATAATTGCCAAAGTATGGAAGCAGCCCAAGTATCCATCAATTGATGAGTGAGTAAAAATGAGGTGGTGTGTGTGTGAATATATATATGTACACACACACACACACACACACACACACACACACACATATACAAGGGAAAAATATTCAGCCATAAAAAATGAAATCTTGCCTTTGAGAACAGCATGGATGGAGCTAGAGGGTATTATGCTAAGTGAAATAAGTCAGTCAGAAAAGGACAAATACCATATGATCTCACTCATATGGAATTCAAGAAACAAAACAAAACAAAACAACCCAGACAAATAAAAAAACAGACTCCTAACTCTAGAAAATTAACTGATGGTTACCAGAGAGGAGGTAGAGGGGGAGATGGGTGAGGTAGGTGAAGGGGATTAAGAGCACATTATGATGACCATGAGTAATATATTGAATTGTTGAATCACTATATTGTACACCCGAGACTAATGTAACACTGTAGGTTAATTCTACTGGAATTAAACCAAACAAAAACTTCCAGATGTATGCCAAAGCCAAAGCCAAAGCCAAAAAAAAAAAAAAAAACAAAACAAAACAAAAAAACAAACTCAGTGCTTTGATTGTTCAGTTGAGCAGAAATAAGAGATTCCCGCTGAATTCAACCCAAAGTGCAGATTAAGGGATGAAATCAATATTGCTGTCATTTTAAACCACTGAGTTCTGAAGTGGCCTGTCATGCAGCCGCAGTGATGACACGTTCACACACACCCGATGCACCCGGGAATGGCGTCACTTTTACAGTGGTTGTGCTGAGTCTGTAACACTCTTTAGGGAGAGGTAGCATCCAATTCGTATCGGTAAGTGCTTTCTAATACATGAATATGACATACATTTTTATTTATTGGATTCTTAAAAGTCTTGGAATAGAGTTCATAACTTTTATAACTTTCTCTATAAGATGTCTCATATTTTTTAGTTTTTTTCCTAAATATTTTTTTTATTTTAATGCTATTTTCTATGAAAACTTTCTTTGCTTTTGTTTTGAAATGCAAGCATTTGTGTTGTTTTACCCAAAAGGAGGGAGGTCAGAGCAGTACAGACTTCTACTAGTCCCTCCTGTAGTCTACCCACCTCGGCCAGCCTTCCAAGGGACCCCCCCACTGCAGAGCAGGTTCCCAGGGAACGAGGGCCTGGGAACGGATGGGAAAGGATGAGGAAGTCAGGAAGGTCGGAGGCCAAGGAGGAAAGAAATGGAGCCACTGTATAGACAGACCTAGTGAGATCCTTTTGCTCTTCACAGTGACGAAGGCAAAGTGCCTCACATCCAAAGCCATGAGAAGGACCAAGCAGGACTCACGTCAAAACCCCTACATAAGAGGGGTAGGGGGTGGCCCAAGGCTCAGGCAACTCTCCAGGGTTAGTCCTTCGGGATGGATGCTGGTCCAGCGTCTGGGCCTCTGCCTCCACCAGGTTCTCACAGGGCAGCAGCCCTGGCCTGCCCCAGTGAGGGGGATGGATCCGACACCAGGGGTCAGTTTTATGGTACCTTTGTGTTGATTTTGCTACCTCGTTATTACTGGTAATAAAGACATACAACTGCGTTTTTAAAAATTGATTTTGTATCTAGAACCTCGCTAAGTGCCTATTAATTCTAAAAGTTTGCTATTAATCATCTGAGGTTTCTAAATAGAAACTTTTTCTAATATTTCTGTTAATTATTTATACCTTTCTAATAACTACATACTTTAGCATCCTTTGTTGATTCTAAGATACTATTGATTACAAATTGCAGAAAAGAAACATTTCATATTTATGCAAAATGTAAAAAATATTTGCACAGTATTTTTTTTAAAGATTTTTATGTATTTGAGAGAGAGACAGCATGAGATGAGTGAGGAACAGAGAAAGAGGGAGAACCAGACTCCCCAATATGGGGCTCAATCCTAGGACCCTGGGATCATGACCTGAGCCAAAGGCAGATGCTTAACCAACTGAGCCACTCAGGCGTCTCATATTTGCACCATGTAATTTTTAACCTTGTATTTTTATCCCTCACTTTAGGAGACTGATTTAGACGTCGACATAATGTTGAATAGAAGTGGTAAGAGAGGGCACCCTCGTTCCATTCACATTTTTATAGGGAATGCTTTCAGTTTCACTTTTTTTTTGGAGGTTTTGGAAATACACATATTGAATTTTATTGAATGCTTTTTCTGCTTCAACTGAGATAGTCATTTGATTTTTCTCCTGATGTGATGAATTATGTTAACTTATCTCTTAATGATAAACTAATGCATTCCTAATATAAGCCCAATTATTAGATATTATATTTTTTATTTATTACTGGATTCCATTTGCTAATATTCAGTTTAGAATATTTGCATCTCTGTTTTTGTGAAGTTGCCTTACTTTCCCTCTTTTACACTCTTTTTAAGTTTTGGTATTAAATTTAGTATAGGATATTTGTATCTATGTCCATGAGTAGGCTTGGTCTTTAATTTTCTTCTCTTTTTCTAGGCTTTCATGGCTTTGGTATAAAAATTAACCTAGGCTTATCACATGGGATATAACTGGTCCCTCTTTTACTCTGTCATCTATGATATTTTCTGTATTAGATTTGCTTGTTGAGTATTTTGAAAAAATATTCAAGTTCGTAAGCAAAATTATTTGGACCTTTAATTTTGTGAAAAGACTCTGACATTCCCACTCAGTTACTTAATGGTTGTCATTAATCCCAGTTGGGCTTTCTGCTTCAAGTATGTTCTGTGGCATTTCTAAAGGAATGTACCTAATTCATCTAAGATTTCAAACTTTGGATATCAAGTTCAGAGTATTTAGTCATCTTTTAAATACCTTCTGAATGTGTGATTATGTCTTTTTTTCATTTGTAATATTGCTTAATTTCACTTTCTCTCTTTTGCTTTATCAATAGATAAACTGTCAAGTTGGACAGTTGTTGAAAGTTCCAACATGCATTTTTTGAGGCTCACTCTTTTGCTCTTTTTTTTTGCTCTTTTTTAAGAAGATAATCTTTTTTTCTTACCTTACATTTTTAAAACATTTAGTATGTGACTTCTTGAGAATTCTAAATTTTAAGCTCTTACACATTTCATTCTGAGAACAGTTTTGGCTATACCCTTATAAGTTTTAAATTGTAGTATTCTTCAATATTTTGAAGTCATAAAAATTTTCTAATTTTCATTATAATTCTCTTTAACTCATAAATTTAGAAGTTTGATTAATTATTTCTAAACTTATGGTGTTTTTCTAGTTAACATTTTGTTACTGATTAAGTTAATTTTATTGTGGCCATAGATGGTGGCATATAATATTAATCCTTTGAAAATATACTTAGGTTTGCCTTTTTGCATGGCATAGTATGAGTTCTCATCAATGTTTCACTATGCTTGAAAAGAATATATATTTCTCTGGCGTTGATAGCAGTGTTCTATATATTGCCATTAGATCAGTTTTCTTATTCATTTATTTTTATTTATTTTTGCTTATTCTGTTAATTACAGAGAACACTATACTAATCCATGCTAATCTCCTACTGTAGTGATGTTTGTTAATTTCTTTTAGTATTCAAATTTTTACCTTATATATTTAAGAGTATACATATATGATTTTAGAATTATGTATTCACTGTGAATTAAAACTTTTGTTATTAGGTAGTGCAGTCTTATTTTTTGCAATGCTTTTTCCCTGGAAGATATTTCCCCTTTTTTCCTGGCTTACTGTTTGTATAATAATATTTGTTTTCATTCTTTTGCTTTCATGTACTAATTTCTAATGTTTCAGGTGACTGCAGCACAAGTACTTAGCTGGACTTGAAAAATTCAATAAGAGGAGGAGGGACAAGATGGTGGAAGAGTAGGGTCCCCAAGTCACCTGTCCCCACCAAATCACCTAGATAACCTTCAAATCATCCTAAAAATTCAATAAGAAAGACTTTTTTATTATATTTGAAGAATTTAATATTTTTTTATTGATGTATACTTTCTATACTGTAAATGATACAGATGTTAAGTAGACTACATTCAACAATTACTGATTTAATTGGGTTTAAATTTACCATCTTTCTTTGTGCTTTCTATTACTTTTCCTTGTTCTATGTTTTCTCTTGCATTCTTTTCGATTCATTGGATATTTTTTGTTTTTTATTATTTCATTTCCCCTTCTAATAGATTGAATTTATTCTGTTATTTCAGAAAAACAATTTACTCTGTTATACTTTTTCATGGTAATCTAAGAAATTACAATGTATATCCATTTCTTATCAAAGTTAAAAACATTTACCCACAATTTCTGTTCAAAATATTTAATACCAGCATACTGTGAGCTCTGATCATTCCACATGGATGCTGAACAGAACTGATACCAGCCAAAACATCTGATTATTTATCAGCTTACTAGAAAATATACCTTTGGATATTTTACTTTCCATTCATCCTCTCTCGACTTATATGTTGTTATTGCCAATGGTTTAATGTTATTATTTTATAATATTACATTTTATTTATTCATTTTTGTATGTCAAAGTCTGTTTAGATTTATTAAGGTGTTTACTACATTTTTTTGCTGTTAGTTCCTTCTTGAAACTCAGATCTGTTTTGAGATCACATTTCTTCTGTCTGAAAGAAATTCCTTAGAATGTCTTTTAGTGCAAGTTTTTTGGTGGAAAGCTTAAAACTTTTTATGTTTTGAAATTTTTTTTCTCCTCTCCGTTTAAGAAAGTTACTTTGCTATAATAATCTGAGGGTTATTTTCTCTCTTTATAAGAGAGAGGTTATTTTCTCTCTTGCTTTTGTTGTTGCCAAAGCAAAATTAGCCATCAGTCTAATTGATACTCATTTGGAGGGCAATCTGTCTTTTTTCTTTGGCTGATTTTAAGATCTTCTTAATTCCATTATTTTTAGCATTCCTCTGGCTTGAGATCTTTGGGGTCTTTGAATTTGTGATTTTATATTTGCTCAATTCTGGAAGGTTCCCAGCCATTATCTATTCAAGTGCTGCCTTTGTTCTTTTCTCTGTCATTTCTCCAACTGGAACTCCATTAGGGTATGTTAGCTTTTCTGACTTCACCATTCATGTCTCTTAACATCTATTTATCTCTCTTTGCTGTGTTCATTGCTATCATTCAATTCACTAATTATCCCTTTAGCTGTGTCTAATCTGCTTTTAAGTATGTCTAATTAGCTTTTAGTTTCAAGTTCAGTGTCCAGAAGTTCTTTTTAGTCGCTCTTCAAATCATTTGGCTCTTTACTCATAATATCAAACCTCTTATTTCTTTATACATATTAAACAGGTGGTCAATATATTGTTTCTGCTAAATTTAGTATTGAGTATGTATCTGATTCTGTTTTTTCTGCTTGGTTATACTTCATGATACATTTTATCCTTGGCTGTTTTCTAACTCTTGATGATTAGGCATATTTCTTCTGTGGAAACTCTTTAAGTCTTTGGAGAAGAGCAGGTTACCCCGATAGAATTTGTGTTTGCTTCTGCCAAGTATCTGGAGTCCTTACCAGATTAAGACGACGTCCAACAAATTCTTGGCTTGAGACTTTTCTGACCACTAATGTAGTATGAACTCAATTTGCAAACAATAGGAAGTCTAGCTTTAGTTATAATTTCTCAAGGAATATGGCTTTTCATTCACTGACACAAAGTTTTGAGATCTTGATTGATTGCCCATTGGATTGGGGATGATAGATAGTTGTCCATTGGTGATAATTTTTTGAATGGGCTGATCTTCTAATCCCCACCTTGATTGGGCCCTAGCATTTTTCTCATGCCTCAAGATTTATAAAGCTGAAGAATCAAGGCTTAACTTTCCTGGTTTTGCAAATACTCTTTCACAAAAACTATTTTAAATGGTCATCTTACCTTCCTCGAGTAAGTGGAAGGCTTCTTGTTTTAGCTGCAGGTATTCATTATGTTTTTGTTGATTTATGGATAAATTTAAGATGAGTTAAGAAGACTTTCTATCTTTCATCATAAATTCATTCACATAAGATGGTCTATCCAGGTCCTTCATATACCATAGTCCTGAAAATAGAAATCCAATGTCTTCATTTTAATTATTTTATAAGCCTCTTTGGCTACCTCTAATGTGCCAGTAATTATGGGAAGATCTTGAAACACAGAGTTCAATAAGTTGCAAGCTCTAACTTCAAGTTAATCAGAATTTGTGTGTGTGGGGGGAGAATTCACATAAGCACAACATTATAACATATGAAAAACAGAGAATTTTACACAGAATATTATGATGTCAGAGAGCAGATGCAAAAATCTTGTTTTGTGCTAAAGCAGGTGATATCAGAGAATACGTTTGAAGGAGATAATGTCTGAGGAATAAAAGCAGGATATAAGTTCCTGAGGGAAAGTACATAAGTTGCCTTGGTTAATATTGTAGTCTTTATATCTAGAACAGGTCTCTAATAAGTATTTGTCAAATAACAATTGTTTGAATAGGATGTAATTAGAATCTGGCTACAGTTATTGCCTTTGCCTGAAAGAATCATGATTATTGGTGAATTTTACCATGTCTTTATTTTTCCAAATTTTCTCTAATCTGTCCTTTTGCATGTTAAAAATCATGTATCTACCTTCTTCTCGTCTTTCTCAAATATATAAGAATAGAAGAATAATATGAAGTGGCTCTGGAATTCAGAGGATCTGATGGAATAAGTTATTGTCTAATCCACATTTTTCTTTACTCAATATTTCCACTTATCCTTGGTTTTCTTTTAAAATACAAGAGGAGAGTTTACTCCTCTACTTCTCTTGAATTTACATTTAAATAGTATCACAATAGAAAGAGCTTCAGAAATAGATGTTGAAATGGATAAAGAAGATGTGGTTTATGTATACAATGGAATATTACTCAGCCATTAGAAATGACAAATACCCACCATTTGCTTCAATGTGGATGGACCTGGAGGGTATTATGCTGAGTGAAATAAGTCAATCGGAGAAGGACAAACATTATATGGTCTCATTCATTTGGGGAATATAAATAATAGTGAAAGGGAATAGAGGGGAAGGGAGAAGAAATGGGTAGGAAATATCAGAAAGGGAGACAGAATATGAAGACTCCTAGCTATGGGAAATGAACTAGGGGTGGTGGAAGGGGAGGAGGGCGGGGGGTGGGGGTGAATGGGTGATGGGCACTGAGGCGGGCACTTGACGGGATGAGCACTGGGTGTTATTCTGTATGTTGGCAAATTGAACACCAATAAAAAATAAATTTATTATTTTAAAAAAAGAAATAGATGTTGACTTGAATTTTAACTGTACAACTTGTTAGCTATATAAGCTCTCTAAGCCTCATTTTCCCTATTTATAAAATAGAGTTAATAAAACTTTACAGTGTTGCAACTTTCAAAGAAAATATATATGATTTATAATATATAAATAAATATGTGATATGTAATATGTAAATTAAATTATATGCATGAATAAATTACATATATTGATAATATCAACTTTTAAAGAAAGGTTTATTTATTTATTTGACAGAGAGAGTGAGCATGCAGCAGGGAGGGGCAGTGGGAGAGTCTCCAGAAGACTCTGCTGAGCTCAGAGCCAAATGCAGGGCTTTATCTCAAGACCCTGAGATCATAACCTGACTTAAAACTGAGAGTACCAAGCTTAACCAATCATGCCACCCTGGTGCCCCTCAACTTTCTTTTAATTGAATGCCTAGACTGTTTTTCTGTTTTGTTTTGTTTTTGTTTTTGGAGTTCCAAAATTCTAAGTATTGGAAGACTAGAGAACTATGGAACTATAAATTCTAATTTTGTATAATTTTGAAGTGCTTTTTTGGTTGGCTATTCTAAAATTTTCCTCTTTCTTTTAAGTGCCTTCTTTAGTTTGGGACATATTCTCAAGTTTTGAAATTCACAGAGGCATATTGAAAGGTTAACAAGTCAACATGGCAATGGTGAGGTTTATGTTTTCATTTCATGTCTGTGTAATTATCCAGATAACTTTTGGCTGGCTTCACATAAAACTTAATAATCTTTCTTTGAATTGTGTTGGTATTTTTTTCTCAAGATTAATAAGGTCAAAATTCAAGTACTCACAAAGGGAAAATAAAAAGAAGAAAACTAAGGGATTTCTTTTTTAACCAAACATTATCTTAGGAGTACTGATCTCTACCTGTTACAATTTGACTTCAGCTGTTCCGACATTTAGGGTAGAAACTGGAGGGAAAAGTTACCGTAGTTGAGATAACAGATGTTTATTTACTGAGTGTCTATTTTATGTTAAATATTTTGCTACATCTGCAGGAGATAAAAGATAAGAGACAATTTATTTTCTTGAAGTTAAGTAGCTTCTAATCTATTTGGTAACTGGACAAATATGTAATGACTTATCAAACAAGGTGTAAAACTAGGTCTGAGAGCATTCAGATGAGAGGAAGTTTGTATCTCCTTACAGATAGAACAGTAAGGAAAGATCACAGACATGTAGGCCTGAGAGTTAATCTTTAAGGACAAATAGAATTTTGGTAGCTGGAG
This sequence comes from Vulpes vulpes, assembly GCF_048418805.1. NCBI lineage: Eukaryota > Metazoa > Chordata > Mammalia > Carnivora > Canidae > Vulpes > Vulpes vulpes. The sequence continues at coordinate 151,587,437 of NC_132782.1, read as the reverse complement.
ATAGGAGATGCCCCAGGAATAGCAGTCTATTCTAACCGCATTAGATGATAAGAGACAAGGAACTCAGGGCATATTTAAAGGACAGTGTATAGCGTAGGTTTGCCAGGTGAAGGATATTGAGAAGCTGAAAGAGAGGGCTTCATCTGCTAGATCAAGAAATTTAGTCTGTGATTTAGGCTCTGTAATAATGCTGTGTGGCCTATTTGACAGTTGCTAAGAGAATAGATCATAAAAGTTCTCATCATAAGAAAAAAAATTTGTAAGGCAGGGAGAGAATTAAGACTGAAGATGGGAAGGACCAAAGATGCATGGGTCAAGGAAACGCAGAAATGAGGCATGTCATTAAGAACACAGCGGGAGGTTGGGGTGCCTGGTTGGCTCAGTCGATTAAGTGTCCAATCCTTGATTTTGGCTCGGGTTATAATCTCAGGGTCCTGAGATCAAGCCCCAGGGCTCCGGGCTCAGTGGGGAGTCTGTCCGAGATTTTTAATTTCCTCTCAAATGGGGATAATGACCATACTGACCACATAGCCTTGAGGACTAAATGGGTTAAAATTTAGAGCAGCACTTGGCTTCCTGTCATATGTAGCTACTATCTCTGTAGAGTTTGTGGGAAGAAGATCAAGGAAGAGTGAATGTGCAGAAGTAGAGCCAGGGAATGAGCCCCCTTTTGAAATGGTTGCTCATGTACCCGGAGTAAGGAAGCCGGATGGGCCCAGAGTATCAGTGAGATGGACTTTAAGAGTATTATAAGAGGTAGAAGGGGACTAGAGACCAAATGAGAGAGAGAGAGACAAAAAAAAAGCCTTAAACCTTATATGGTGATATATGCAGAAGAAATGGAAAAATGGAGAACACGTCTCTGGGCTTTATGTCGGTAGGAACAGTCCTGCCATCCAACGGTAGGTGGTGCAGGGTTGTTCAGAGAAAGCTTCTAGGGTTGCTCCCATCCTGGCTATTTTTCTGAAGGGATTTTAATACAGTGACAGAGAAAATCAAGTAACTGCTGGCCTAACATGCGGTATAACATTAGAGGTCTTCTTTCTTGGGACGCCTGGGACGGCCGCCCAGCGGTTGAGCGTCCGCCTTTGGCTCAGGGCATGATCCTGAGATCCAGGATGGAGTCCACATGGGGCTCCCAGCAGGGAGCCTGCTTCTCCCTCTGCCTGTGTCTCTGCCTCTTTCTGTGTCTCTCATGAATAAATAAAATCATTAAAGAGAAAAAAAAAGGATTTTTCTTATTCTAAAGTAAGGAAGAAAGGATGATAGAGTCTCAGGGTTAGAAAGTGCCTGAAAAGCTGTTCAACAGAACCAACCAGCAGACACTCAAATCCTGTCACGCTGGAGCAGGTGATCGGTTGGGAGATTGTGTTTTAGTCTCTGTCTTAATCTACCAGCAATAGAGAACTAATTGCCTTGATCATTAGAAGGAAAGGCCTAAAACTTTCTTTCTTAAGTCACATTGTTTTCCTGTAACATATACCCATGGTCATAGCTCTATCATCCGGCAATTAGTGGAACATGTGGAACGTGTTTTCTGTGTTTTCTGTCCCCACGGTGTTCAATATTTGAACACGGCTATTTTGTTCTTTCTGGACCTTTATAAGGGGAGAGGGACGGTTTGGTAAAACTGATTTCGCTTATGCCGTCACGGCCCCCCTGAGATGTTTTTGAGTTCTTGTGTTGCTTTGGCCACTTTGGATCTGAGTTCGTTTTGACGTCAGCAGGGTCATACCCAGGAAGAGGAGGATAAAGGCAACACACGGGTCAGGTTGGATCAGTGTGAAAGGACGAGTAAAAGCTAAACTTTTATTATTTTATATAAAATGTGCCTGCTACCAAGCAGAAACAGAGGGTGAGCAGAAAGTCCATGTGGGAGTCTGAGTTACTTTGCTTCTGCAGTGGGGGTGACTGTACCTCCCGGCTCAGGCAACTGTAAGGATGAAAGAGCCTCACGCTGGGACTGACATCGCAGAGCACTCGTTGAGGAGCACCTGCTGTGGGATCGTCGCTCTTCCCGAGTAGCGTCACCAGTAATAGTAATGAAATCTATGCTTTTGTGTGTGCACTGGGTAGATTTTAATTCTTTCCTAAGTTATCTGTATGAGGAACATGTGCGTGTAGATCTCTTATGCCCTTTATGGAGCTACTTAATTGGAACTGTACTGGTTTTCATTTAAAATGGAGATCATTTAAAGAGTGAATATGATGGATCATGCGGCTTTGTGGATCTTTGCGTTCAGCATTTAAATCCGAGGGCTAGATTATGTCGTGGTTGACATTGGTGTGCAGGAGGAACCGGCGATTCTGAATCCATGACAGCCTATTTAAAATGGCCGGGAAGAGTCTCTCATAACGAGGTTATATTGTATTGATTTGCCTTTCAAGTATTTATTTATTTATTACATGTGCCATTTCTGAAAAATGAGAAGTGCGACAAAAATTCATGGCTACCTCCAGCTTCCGGGGAGCTGGATAGGTCGGAGAGTGTATTTATGGGGTATTTATCTCCTAATATATGCAATGGAGTTGACTCTAAATGATTTGACTTGGAAGCACAATATAAATCTCTGTAGGCACAAGTAGAATTAAGGTTTGCACTAAATCTTTGCTTAAAATATCCTAAAGCAGGTTATGAAAAATTCCTTTCCTTGTATCAAATTAAATCTTACCTTCCTGGGAAGCCAGGGATGAAACAGGACCCCTGGACCTTTGTTTTTAATCACAGCATCTATCACCAACTTATATGTGATTTATGGGGGAAATATCTTATTTCGGCTACTGGAATATGCATTCTTTAAAGACAGTGTGCTTGGCCTTCAGCGCCTTGCGTGGGTGTGAAGCGATGGCGGAGGGGCCTGTTCTTTACTTGGCTCCTCCCTTGTGCCAAGCACCGTTCTGGGCGTTTGAATAACGGTTTACCATTTCTGTAGTGCTCACTGCGGGCTAGGTATTTTGTCCCAAATGCTGTATACCAATGATGCATCCAGTTCTCACAATAACCATCCTATGGCTAGATATCATCTTCTCCATTTTCCAGGCGAGAGAAATTCAGATTCTGAGAGGTTAAGGAACTTGCCCAGAGATAGTTCATGATTGGTCAATCCGGGCCATGAGCTCAAGTCTGATGAATTGAAAAACCCCATGTTCTTTCCATCATTCCCCAAATACTTTTTAAATAACCTTTTGATCTAGGGAGGAATGCATAAGTGAGAATTTGGGGAATATTTCCTTCTTGGGGACTTAAGACTGTTGCTAAAACATAAAAATCCTCACTTGTCTCGGAGAGAGATCAAATAAAGAACATCACGCTCATCCAGCCATTCAGTAGATACTTAACACTAGTTCACCTTGTGCCAAGCATCTCAGTAGGAGCTGAAGACTTGGAGGTCAGAGATTGTCCCTACCCCCCCCACCCCCCACCCGCCCCCACTCACCGTCTTTAGGGGATTCAGACAATAAAAACCTTCTAATATGTAGGTACTGCGGAAACGTCCACAGCTCGGGGGCGCAGGCAAGTTATGAAAACCTTTCTGGGGCGGCTGACAGCCAAATCGAGTCTCACAAACCAGGAGTACTGCACCGAGGGAAGAGAGAAAGTGGGAGAAAGAAAAACAAATAAAAACCTCTTTAAAAAAAAAAAACTCCTCATTTCAGTCAAAAACCATTTTTTGGCTCATTCGGTTGCCACCCATGGCAACAGCTCGATGTGAGAAGACTCTGGCAGGAGAGCAGGAGAGCGAGAGGGCCCGGGAGGGAGGGAACCAGAGAGGTGGTGGGGGAGCGAGCGGGTCCCAGCAGGTGCCTCCTGGGGTGGCACCGCAGCTCCCAGCTTGCATTGTCTTCTGATGGGGTGGGTGGGGGTGGGGGGTGGGGGGGAGGTGACACCCTTTCTTGGAACTTGATTGTCATTTTTGATTCTCTGTAAGGAAGGTTGACAGTTGAAAGACTGGTGCTGGTCTCTGAGACTGTGCAGTGTGGCTTGCTCCCTGCCTGCACTGACACCCTGGGCCCCGCGGGGACGTGAAGGGCCTTGTGGCCCTGTGGGGTGAGGGGTGTCTGCACTGTCCCTAGGAGGGAGGGACGTGTTTGCCCCCAGCCCTGGGGGGTGAAGGACCTGGGGGCAGCCCCTGGTCCTGCGCACAGTGCAGAGCTGGCCCAGTGGCTCGGGGCAGCGCCTGGCCTGGGGACAGCCGTGGGCCCTGCTCCCGCATGCGGTTACTGGTGGGAACGTGACACACACGACGCGCCCCCAGAAACCTGTGCTCTGATCAGATTTGCACCCACGGCAGGAGCAGTGATGCCGCTGGTGACACGGGAGCATCGCTCCATTGCTTTCCCCCCCTGCCTCTGCTCCGGGCCCCCCTTAGTCGGCTCGGCCACAGAGTCTCTTGCTTGGATTTTTTCTGTGCCTGGGCTATTTTTAGTGCTTTCAGGACAGACTAAGTATTGTTTTCCCTCGGTTCTATTCTTGTTGACTCGCATGGTGGCTAATGCAAGCCTCATTCCCCTGGGACGCCGCAGTCCCTCTTGTCACCCTCTCCGCAGTCTCCCCGCTCTGTCTGTACACCTTCAGGTTCCAGCGGCTTCCTACCTGTCACGTCCCGGGGACACAGCAGGCCGCAGCGTCCCTGTGGATCCCTTTCTCTGCTGTGAGGTTTTGAACGACTTTGCAATCCTCTCCCTGAGACTTGATGATTTCCCTGTTTAAGATTTTAGAACCAACGACATTTGTCTTCCTCGCTGTGGCTTTATTTATTCCCACTCCCCTGGCTCCGATCGATCTTAATGGGTGTTTGCTGATGGCCTGATGCACCTTAAGAGAAGGTAGGAGATGAGAGAGTGAACCATTCTTCCTGTGAGAGCCTTCTGCCGCCCAAGTACTTTCTTCCTAGAAAAATACGGGGTTAACAAAGGAGGGAGAAACCCAACTGGAGAAATCTCTTAGTCCTGGGATAGTGTTCATTCTGAAGATACCCAATTTTAGGCAAATGTGGGAATTTCTGTATTTTTCACACCTCGATCAGAGCCCATATCAGATCATACATCAGTGATCGGTTTCAATGATCTCTTATTAAGTTGTGTGCACTTCAAGGACAGAGGTTCCATCTTACTAATCGCTGTGTCCCTTGCACTCAGCGTGATGCCTGGCATATAGCAGGCCCCACGTAACGGTTCTGGAGTGGACCTTTTACCCCCGTTAGCTCTCAGGAATACCAGAGTTTTAATTTTCCCAGTGAATATGTAAAATCCACACAATTCAGATTCAAATCGTGCTTTGCTGATTTGCACTGCTGTGCCAGGATGTAAGCAGCCGGTCCGCACATCCAGATGCCCTTTTCAGTTGTGAATGTTTTGCACAAACACATATTAGAACGTTAAAGTGTGCAATGAGCTTGAAAGAGTGCTAGTGCTTTTAGAAATATGAACATATGTGATTTAAAAACAGGTAAAAGCATCTCAAAACAAGAAACAGGAAGGATTTAAGAGATGGGCTGTGTCTGTAGGATGTCCTACGTGCGGTTACAAAGGAAGTCAACGTATCGTCCGCGTGCTTGAATCAAACGTTGGGGAGGCACCCGGCTTTACCCCGACTCCTGTTATTTAACGAAAGCCAGAGCCTGCTAAGCTGGTGCAGATGGGTTGACTGGCTCTGCTGATTGTAATCAGCCATAAAAGGAAACAAAATGCCACATGTATTTCTGTCCATTGATTCATCTGGGGCAGAGTGGGAGATAAAAGAGCGTACGAAGCGCTGCATATCGAGCACAAATACAAAGCTATCATCCTTGAAACAGAGAAGTAAGAAGCCTGAATAAGAACTTCCAAATACCATTTTCATGAAAGCAACCGAAATGCTGCAGTCTGAGGGGGAGGAATTCAAATTGAAATGAGCTGGGAGAGGAGCTGTGCCATGGAAACTCCTCAGCTGCTGCCTATGAGAGATCTTCAAAAGCCCTAAAAAGGAAGAAAAAAGCAGGCTCTGTATGAATATGATGGAAAAAAATAGAGAAATATAGAAGCCCGTTTGTAGATAGGCGTGTATGTTTCCAAGCTGACTCCAACCAGGGAAAGGATTGAAAGAAAATGAATTTTGGAGAAAGTGCTTTTTGGAAAAACTTAAAAATCTAGATGTTTGTGTGTTCTTTTGTCTAGACTGGGATTATATTTTCAGCTCCTTAATACATACTGTTTGAAGTCGTTCTGTCTCGGGGTCGTCCGTAGTTTCACACCTTCTAGGAAAATTGGACATTATCTGGCCTCTTGGTGTCTCCTTGGGGTTTTGTTTATATGACAGGAGAAATCCAATGAAAATTTGGAAGTAAACTGAATAATTCTCTACACGTTGCTGATAATAAAGATGCCCCCAACATGTCACTGGATGGGTTATTTGGAGCTCAGAGTGGCCAGAATAGGTGATGGAAAAGAATGGAGCAGAGGGAAAAAGCATGGGTTATGGAGTCAGTCAGGATTTCATTCATTCATTCATTCATTCAGTCAGTCAGTCAGTCAGTCAGTCAATAAACATTTATTGAAAACCTACTATATAGAGGTCGGGCATTTTGTGGGCTTCCAAGTAAATAGAAAATAAAAGAGAGAGTGTCCCCACTCCCATGGCTCCCATAGATCAGGAGGGGAGAAATCATCAAGTAAACAGTCATACCATGAATCTAGGACTGCATTTTGCCAACAGATACAGAAGGAAAAAGGGGCGTCCAGGTGGCACAGTCAGTTGAGCATCCAATTCTTGGTTTCGGCTCGGGTCCTGACGCCGAGCCCTGCATTGGGCTCTCGCTCAGCGCAAAGTCTGCCTGAGACTCTCCCTCCTTCCCACTCCCCAGAATAAATAAATGATTCTTAAAAAAAAAAAAAAGAAATGGGGAGGAGGTTAGGATGTTTAAGGAACTAAAAGAAGCGTCCTAATTCATTTCTGAAAATTCACTGTGTTTCGTCCATGTCAAAGTGACTTACGTGGGCCTCAGTTTGCTTACCCCTAAAACAGATTTAAAAAGAGTTACTAAATAATATCGTGTGAACCAAATGAAGTAAGAAGCCTAAAGTGTCTTAACACGGCCCATTTTGGGTCTCTCGCATAACTGAAGATTAACTAGAAAAGCCTTTGCTCTACTTCTATCACCAATAGCCTGAAGACGCCGTCTTCTCTGCCCGAGCAGGCGTCCAAGAGGCTGACCTCGGCCGAGGTCACCCAGGTCACCGAAGGTCGAGCTTCCAGGGCACGTTGCCCGCGTTCCCCGTGCTCTTGGGCCCGGAGCCTGTTCCTCCAGGCTAATTAGCGGCAGATGCAACTTCTGTATCAGAACATATTCCAATCTCCTTCCCAATGTGCCAGCGAATAATCCATCCCGTGGTTTTTCAAGTGGTAAAAAGAACCTCGACTCTTTATTTTTGGACTAGTGCTCCGAGGAATCCGTTGCCGGCCAAGGCATCTCATCTTTTAACACCCTTCGGGGAGCCAGGTGTAGGAGGTCCACACTCGTATCCAGCACCTGGGAAGGCCCGGCCCCGAGGCTGTGCGGCCTACAGAGCAGTGTGGACGCGGCAGGCTGGCGGCCCAGCGGGGTGAACGCAGCTGAGCGTTGCTTCAACGATGCCGACTTGCACACCCGGCTGTCCGCGTGCTAATGGGCCCAGGATCCGGCGGCTGGGAGCTCACAGGGAGAGCGAATGCCACTCAGAATCTGCACCACCCCAGAAGGTGATTTCTTTAAAGTGGTCCCCTTAGCGTCCTTATTTTTTTTTAATGTTTGCCTCCTTTTCTTACAGGAATGAATTTTGGTTCATCAAGCGATCTGCATAGTGTGTTTCTGGTTATTCCATTATAAAAATTGAATCTGGGAGGGTCTTAGCATTTGAAGTGCAAAATGGTGATGCACAAATACCTCCCTTCATGCTTCACCCACGTATTCTAATGGCACATACCTTGGACTTAATGAACGTGTCCTCCCTGGACGTTATTCCTCGTTCCAGCCGTGTGAGACACACCTGGTTGGGGAGGGGATGGCGCTAAACCGTATTACACATCATCTAAGAGAAGTTTTTAAAAATGCTTCTTCCTGGGCTCCGCGTCAAATACACAGAAGGAGAAATTCGAGGGGTGGAGCCTCTGAATCTAGAATTTAGGGGAAATGTCTTTGGGGAATTCTGGGTGCACAGGTAGGCTGAGGGGCAAGTGGCCGTGTGTGTTCTGTGCTAAGGGTATGACTTACAGGCACTCGTCCGACCGTCGTCACAGGTGTGATCACTGAGTCTGCTGATTGCAGTTGTTCCCCTCTCGAGTTGTGACCCAGCTGTGCTGTGATTCAAAATGAAACTTCGTTCCACGAACCGAGCGGCAACGTGATGTCGCTCACGGAAAAGAACCCTTGCTCACTTGCAAATATCCCTCTGTGTGGTCCTGAGAAAATATTGGGAATAAGGTGCATATGCGAGTGTGTGATTGCTCCTAGAACGAGGACAGCCTTGGTGAGAGGCCCTTTCAGTAGGATCGTGGCATAAGGGGCCCTAAAAGCATCCTTGGGTGAATTGCCGTTTTGTAGACTCCTCAGTTTGAATTATTCAGTTGTGGTTACCATGGAACCACGAGCCTTGTTCGCTTTGCAGAGGAAAATTCTGATGGTCCCCCAGCGTCCCCAGACTGCAGAAGAGCTCATTAAAGGACGAGTACCGCTCCCTCCTCGAGGCGTGGAAGCCAAGCGCAGAACGTCCACATCCCACATCAGGGTTTTGGGTGTGCCTTTCCTTCGGCAGAGCTTGCGCCTGCAGACTGGGAAGTGTCACGGACGCCTCTTTGCTGCTGACCGTTCCGAGGGGGGGGGTCAGCTTAATCCTAGGGATCTGGCATTTTGCAATAATGGAACTGGCTTGGGGATCCTAGAGGTGAGGCAGGAGACAGGGCCGGAGAAATAACAGGCCTGCTGAGGAGTGCTCGGCCGAGAGCAAGAGGGCCCAGGAGAGCCGCCTCCGGCAGTGCGGCCTCCCCTCGCGGCCTCCCCTCGCGGCCTCCCCTCCCCGGCTGCCGGGTTGCAGGGCCCGCAGGAGGTCGGGTTCAGCCGCGGCTGCTGGGCGGAGGAGCCGGGAGGGAAGCTTCGGAGGAGGACAGGTCGGAGCTGCGGGGGAGCACAGAGGAGCAAGGCCGGGCATCCAGAGGCGGCCGTTGTCCCTACCTGCGGTTCTGCAGGCCTCAGCGTCGGGGTGACGGCCTTGAGAGCCTCGGCGGGAGGGGAAGCCCCCCTTAACCAGGCAAACCGCAGTCCTTGCAAGGGGCCTCAAAGTATCATTACATTTTTTCCTTCTGTTTTTTTTTTTCCCTCACCTTTCACCTTTCATGTGCAAAAAAAAAAAAAAAAAATGCTCAAAAGCCCAGGAGGCTCTTCCCAAGTCTCTTTGGTGCCTGAGGAGTGCTCTGAGGCCTGTCCGGTGTCAGTTCCTAGGGTGGGCTCCTCCCAATACCAGAGGCCAGGTCTCTGCCCAGGAGGCAACGAGGCCTCAGAGCACGTCCAGGCCTTCCCAGGGCAGAGCGACCCTGGCTGACGAGCAAGCGATCAGCACCCCGGCCCGTGTTACTGCCAGACGATTCTGGGGAGCAGGGCTCAGACTGAGAGCCCAGAGAGTACTTACAGGGACAAAGGGACGGCCCTGTGCCGCCCTGGGGCCGCCATCCCTCGGATCGCTCAGCTGTGGGTGAAGGTGCAAGGCTGCCCGTCCCTCAGAATCCCTGCGGCCCGCTCGGGTCCTCACAGCGCTTCGTGAGCTTGTTAGGATCGCGGGTCCCGGGGACCCACCCCTGACGTAAGGCCTTCAATTCAGAAACCAGCCGACTTCACCAGGCCGGGCGCTGCGGTTGTGAGGGGCAACTCGGTCACTCTTGGGGAGACACTCATTGCGTGCTTGCGGCTCAGACTATGACTCTGACATCCGCTGCCATCGCCCGGAGCTGATACAAATACGGAATCCTGCCTCGCTCCCCACTTTCCCAGGCCCACTCTGTCTCTCCCTCTTTTCAGTTGAACGAGCTTCCTTGGTGATTGCGGCACACGGCGGCTTGGAGGACGCATCAGCGGGCTCCCCTACACACAGTCCGTGCTAATGGAAACCAGACACGGGTTGTCTCACAGCAGAAACTTATTTTCTCACGGCTCCAGAGGCAGGAAGCCCAAGATGAGGGGTCGGCAGGCTGGGTACTTCTGAGGCCTCTCTCCGTGGCTTGCACACGGCCGCCTGCTTGCTAAGACAGTGTGTTCACGCGGTCTTTCCTTCGGGTATGCACATCTCTTGTCTGTCCACAGTTCCTCTTCTTCCAAGGACAGCAGTCAGATTAGACTAGAGCCCACCCTAAAGATTTCGTTTTAACTCAATCACTTCTTTAAAGCCTTCATCTCCCAAAAAAGTTCTATCTGAGGTCCTGGGGGTTAGAGCTTCAACACATGAATCTGGGGGAAACGCCAAGTTAGCCCATAACAGAGAGTAGGGTGCTCGTTAGTAGGCTTGCTGATACGGGCCTCTGTCATTGACAGGAGCCCCGAGAGGTGCAGAAACCCGTATCCAGTAGGGACCTGAGCTGCCACCACCACTCTTTACCCCGTGTCCTCCAGCTTGGTGAATGATGCCATCTTTGACTTCATTTGTCTGAGCCAGGGAGCTCGGAACCTAGCGCTCCCTTACTCTTAACATCGTATTTAATTAGTCATGATATCCTCCTATTTTCACCTCCGCTCTCTTTCCGATACAGTTTCTCCCTACTCTACGTTCCCGTTACTCTGGTCCCTGCCTCCTAATCCCTCATCACACCAGGCATACCCTTCACCACGTACGGGAAATGTCGGCTTACTTTTCATGTTGGTATCTTGACCTCTAATTTTCTGGGTCCTGTTCGTCACTTATTTTAGCTAGAACGTTTGTGATAAAAATCAAAATCTTATAATAATGTCATTCTCTTTAAGCTCATCCACGTCTTACGTTGCCCTGAAGAGAATATGAGGTCCCCCTAGGATAGTCCACAGAACTACGTGTGACCCAGCAAATGCTTTCTTTGTCAGCCCCGTCTCTCCCTTCTCCTCACTCTAATGCTTCACCATCCACTCTGTTCTCTGGCCATGCTGGATTATTTTCCCTCTAGTTCCTCTAACACGTCACATTGTGCCTCTTGTGTGAGCCTTTGCGAAAGCCAGTCCCTTTATCTGGAACTGTGTTTTTTCCTTCCTTTCTCTTTTTTTTTTCCCCCACCCCTATACAATTTGCTTTTCATTATCTTTCAAATCTCAGCCCTATGTCATTTTCTCCCTAAAGCCTTACTTACCTCGACTGTTTAGCATAGATGGCGTCCTTGAGTGCTCCTAACATGTCACTCATCCCATGATGTAGGATGTGCTTGTTTACCTGTTTCCTGCAATGGACTGAAAGCTTCTTGAAGACACGGATTGTGTCTCATATACAACTGCATCTCTGGAACCTGCCCAGTCCATGACATACGTACTTGTTGGGTGTACTAGCGAAGGAAGCATTATTTACCTGAAGTCTAAAAGCTTGGGAAATAGGGCATCTGAATGCAACTATAAGTAATCACCATTAATGTGGCTTCTAATTGAAGTGACTTCTGATTGGAAATAGGTATTAGAGATAAGCATTTGGTTTTCCCCCAAAGAAGGGAAAAATTTTTAGCTGTATAGCTAAGAGCTTTAGAACCCAGAGTGTACTTACAGGGACAAAGGGACAGGCCCTTTGAAACAGGTGGGCACTGTGCCACCGTGGCACCACGCCGTCCCTCCAATATCTCAGCCTTCAGCGAATGTCAAAAGTCCCCCGTCCCTCAGGATCACTATCGGTCTGTTCTGGTCTTCCCTTCTTTTTTTTTTTTTTTTTTTTTTTGGTCTTCCCTTCTGATGAGGTGGCCCAGAAAAAGTTTTATCAGGCATCCTTGAGCAGACTGTTATAGTAACGCAGGGAAAAGAGTGTCGTGGTAGGAATCCTCGTTCTTTCGAGACTCTCTTTGTAGAGCTGTCGTTGTAACTGGGTCTCAGAAAGTAGACGCCAGGTCATACTTGTTATTCGATCTGGGTTCGATGTTCCATTTTCCCTTTAGAGCGGTAAATGCCATAAAGTGGTCATATCTGTCTCATTCAACACTGATTACTGTGAACAGCACTACTGAAGCACATAGCGGGGACTTACTACTGGCTGATTTTAAAGACTTCTGCTTGGACAGTCAGGGGATGAGGACGCCATTAAGGGGACCCAAAGCAGAAGGACGTGCACACCTGACGATCAAGGGCAGATAAAGCAAGGAGGCAGTCAAATCATCATGCAGACCGGGGCCTAAGAAATACGCTGGCACTAGGGATATGCAGGTTAATTGCCAGGGAATATTGCTAATATTTGAAGCTTTGGGGGAGCCTGACGGCGTGGAGCAAGAACACATGGAGCCTGTGTATGCTATGGTGGTTATATTAACTCGTGCTTTTCCAACACCACACACCACGCAGTATTTTAAGTGCCTTGCAGATATCAGTGTGTTTAGTTCTTGCAAAAACTCCACGCTGCATGTCCGCCTGTGGTCCCCTGTAGCACATGAAGAAACTGAGCCAGGGGAAGGTTAAGGCGCTTGTCCAAGTTCACACAGCTTTTTAGTGGCAGAGACAAGCTTCAGACCCAGCCAGGCTGGCGTATGAGCCAAGATGCCTGAAGAGAAAGAACAGGGAGGGGGCTGGTTCCTCGTCTTTCCTCCCATCATATTTTAATAAGTGTTGATTAAAGGAGGTCATTTTTCAGGGAGGTAGGAAAGTAAATGCTGGGATTTGGTATCTCGTCCTGCGTGTTGTGCATTCATTCTTGCTGAGAGCGAATCCGTGGACTGGCCATGGCTTTGCCCACGCTGCTCCAGGTATTGAAATGGCCCCGACACAGCAATACAGTAAAAGACTGTTAAAGCACCTTGAATTGTTCTTGGCAGCTCACCCTTAAAAGGGATGGAAGGAGCACCAGAAAAATGCACTGAAGCATGCTTTGCCTTGCTATGCCGGTGGCCGGTCACCACCCAAAATAGCTGAGACTCTCCAGAAACTGTAAAATTGTCTTAAAGGTCCAGCTGCACTTTTCGGCTTATCTGATTTTCTTAAAAAGAAAGTTTAATTCATTTACTTTTTAAAAAATTGGTCCTACATTCTGTATTGACTCGAGTGGGCACTGACGCAGGCTAAGGGCGCTCCTTCCTGCGGGTCAGGTCACGGAATGGCCTCCGCGTACTCATGACCACGTGTGTGCGACAATTGGCACGTGCTTTCGTTTTATCACTTGTGTACATTCATGTTACGTTTTGAGGCGCTTCTTGATGCCATCGCAGATGTTTCCTACTCCCAGAAGGGACACGGATACACTGAATGGACCACTTTCCGACATGCGTAGTTGAACATATACTTTCGGTGGTAAATCTGCTTATACGGTTTTTCAAAGAAACACAGCTTTGCAGAATTGCAGCATCCGATACTTATCTGTGCTTCTCAATAAGTGCTTTAGGGCGGAAAAAAAAACAACCTCCAAATCCCTGAACACTGTGGGCATTTTAAAGTAAGAGTCACAGAATCTGATTTCTCAGGATGCGCTTGGTGAAACAGAGCAGCACGGTCACCAGCTCTTCCCTCCTCAGGATATTTTAGGCCAAAGTGAGCACTGGGAGCAGCACTCAGCGGACTGTCCAACCGAGGCAGGACCTCCAAAGCGCCTTCCCGCGTGGGCTCTGCGGGCCCTGGGCTCGACCTGCAGCCGCGCGCTAGGCTGGCGGTTCCCACCCAGCAGTCGCTTCCCTGCAGCGTTCCAAGGCCGACTTCTGTTGATCTCTGTCCCCGTGCGTGCGTGCGAGTGTGGAGTGAGTGTGAGGGGGGGAGGAGGGAAAAAGGCAACGGAAGTCTTAGGAAACTTAGAAAGAAAGCAGAGGCCCCCTGCTCCACTGCCCTCATCCTGCCCAGAGGTAGGCCACGCAGGGACAAGGGCCCCCGGGTGCTTTCACCAGGCTCGGGTGCTGTCCCCCAGGCCCAGGAGGGAAGCCCCGGTGTCCCTTGAGTGTTCTGGAGGTCGGAGGTCCTGGATGCTCCCCTCGGGCCTCAGGCCGTCGTGGTGGCCAGGGGCTGGGCCACGGGCTGACCGCCTGACGTCAGCATGCACAGCTGCATGGGCGACACACCCGTGTACACCATGTACAATCAGGTGCGGCTGAGAGCAGGTCACAGGGCAATGGCCGGGGTGGGGGCATAGACTCTGGGGGTAGGAAGAGGCCCGCTACCCATGCTCCTCATCTGAAAAATGGAAATACTGATGGTACCTTCCTTAGAGACTTACTGGAGGGCAGCCTGGAGCTAAGGACACGTGCAGGGGCCTAGCTCGGCCGCCTCAGGGTGGGCCCACAGTGTCCATTCTCTTCTGCCCAGTCATTATCAAGATACCCTTTGATGGCCGTGCCCGGGCAGCTTGGCCACCTGGAACCCAGGGAGTGAGCTGCTCCCACCCCCACCTTCCCCGCCGTGGTGCTGAGCCGGTGCCCTGTGGGCAGTGAGTGAGGTGAAGGTCAGAGGTCAGGACAGTAGTCTTTAGGACATCCAGTGTTTGCTCCAGGATCTTATGCGTGATCCTATGGAGGAGACAGAGGAAGGAGAGGACTCCGCGCGGGTACCTTCTGCAGGTGAAGTGTTGTACTTTTGTTTGACATTCTCACATTTTCCTTACTACCAAGTTATGAGGTCACTGAGTTCAAGGACATTAAGGGACTGGCCCAAGTCTCTTGGCAGAGCTTAGAATCAGACCTACCGTGCTTCCCAAGGTCATCTGTTGGGTCCTCTCTTTAATTGAGAAAAGGAAGTTTCTGGATTTAGATATTTGGAAGTAATTCTCAGCTGTGCTGCAGGTATTTTGCAATATCAGCTTGTTTCTCGGTACTATTTGGTGCAATTCCTTTCTCATCCACAAGAGTTCTATCCCAAAACTTTTACCTCTCTCTCATACTCCACATTTCTCTACGACCCAAGGGGATGACACTGCTTCCAACTTCACCAAGCGCATTTGGGAGCTCAGAGCTGAAAACCCTCAACCTTCCAACCGCACCCTCGTCGACTCCTCTATGATCACATTCATCACGGTGATCTTTCTTCTACTCTCAGCACATTGACATAAAATAAGATTTCCTGGCCTCTTACTACGTGCCGAGCACTTTGCACAGACTGATCCTCCCAACTCTTCGAGGCAGGTGCTATTTCTGTCCACATTTTACACATAAAGACACAAAGAAGTTGCCATGGCTGAACTGTGTTCTTCCAAATTCGCATATTAATACATTCACGTACTAATACCCAGGGTGATGGTACTTGGAGATGGGGCTTTAGAAGGGAGTTAAGTTCAGATGAGTCACAAGGTCGTCCCTCTTGCTGGGATTATAAGGGCCCTTCTAAGAGGAGACCCCTTTTTCTACCATCACATAAGAACACAGTGAGAAGGCAGCCATCTGCCGTGGCTGGCACCTTGGTCTTAGACTTTCCAGCCTCCAGAACCGTGAGGAAGAAATTCCTGTTGTTTAAGTCACGCACTCTGTGGAGTTCTGCGATGGGGGCTCAAAACTGGTCTGAAGTTAAACAGTATCACTTGGAGAAGTCAGGACTCATACCTGGGTCTGCCCTTAGCCCCTCCACCCTCTGGCTTCACAGACAGTCGCCCCATTTTCTGATCCAGGCTGAGGCCTCTATGTGGGCTCTTACTTTTCTCCTCGGGCCTTTAGCTTCTTCTAGAATTTGCACCCTACTTCTTTCTTGAATTTTCAAGTTTACCCTCAGTGACCTCCTTTCTTTCTTAAATGCTCTACTTTCTTCTTAAACCACATTGTAACCTGTTGTCCCCCGGTAACCTGAGTTGCCAAAATCAATGCATCCTGTTTAATTGCTATGTTCAGTGATCTCATTTTCATTTTTGACAATGTTGAGCCCTTGGGGGGCAACTTTTCTCTTGATTTACTAACATGACGCCTTTCTCTGCTAATATTCCTACTTCTGCATCTTCTTGCTTCTGTTGTTCATCTTGCTTAAATGTAAATGTTCCCAGGATTCGGTGCTTAGTCCTCAACAATGTCAAAAATGAAAAGTTTTTTGATAGCTTCAATCATAAAGATCTTGTTTATTTTCACAGTATCATATTGCTGATGGCTCTGGGATCTATTTGTGTGACCCAGACTAGTGTGCAGACGACGGCTTGCTCCCCCCGTTCAGGTTTTTTGTTATTGTTCAAATGTTACACCCTTGGAGAGGACTGCTTTAACTATCCAATCTAAAATGACATCCCCTAAAAATAAAATAAAATAAAATAAAATAAAATAAAATAAAATAAAATAAAATAAAATAAAATAAATGACATCCCTGTCCATTGCTTAACCCTGAAATTTCCTTGTTTTTTTTTTCTTTTTAGATGAATCACCACTTGCCTTTATATTTGATATTAATTTAATTCTTTGTTTTCTCTTTCCCCCTACTAAATGAGTGCTTCAGGAGGAGGAGTTCAATATAGTTATTAAAAACTATAAAATCCATGGCACATTGCATATTCCCACTTTGCCACTTCCTAACTATGAGTCTGGCAAGTTACTACACTGTGCCTCAATTTCCACATTTGTAAAATGAGGATAAAGTTGAGTTCAAGTCAACATTATTTAATGAGTGCCTCCTATGTCCAGGCTCTGTTCTAGGTATTCAGGACGTAACAGAAGAAACCTGCAGCCAGGAATACTTGCCCTAATAGAGTTTATATTGTATTAAAGAGAGACAGGACAATAAGCAAGATGAATAAGCAAAATATATAGTTTGTCAAGCAGTAGTAAGGCTGTGGAAAAAATAAAGAAGCAGAAAAGGGGATGGAAAATTAAATTAGTGCTCAATTTAAATGAGGGTAATCAGAGGAGAGGCATCCCTATGAAGGAGAACTTCGAGCAGATGTGTGAAGCAGGCTGGGGCCGTGGCCAGGAGGATACCTGGGAGAAAAGCTCTCCGGGCCGCAGGACCCCTTTCTCTAGATTCAGGCTTCCCTTCCTGTTCTCACACTGTCCCCCAACCACATAAATTACATTTTGATCATTCTGAACTATGAATGTTTCATACTTCTGTATCTTAGGTAATTGTGCCTTTAAGTTCATATATATATATTTTTAAGATTTTTATTTATTTATTTGTGAGAGCCACAGAGAGAGGGGCAGAGACACAGGCAGAGGGAGAAGCCAAGACCCCAGATCACGACTGGAGCCAAAGGCAGATGCTCACCCATTGAGCCACTCAGATGCCCTTTAGTTTGTATTTTCCACCTCCCTTTATTTTTTTCTGGAAAATAGCCACACATTTATAAAATACGCATGATGATAATTATACCTGCCTGAAAAGTATTGTAAGGATTAAATTACTTTATATATATATATAAAATACAAAATGTCCCAACTGACCCATAGTATGTATAATAGAAGTGTCGGTTCTTATTATTTACCAAAATGCAAACACGAGTCACATCATCCTTGTTAGTATGGCTACTTGCCTAACTTTTGCTCCTCCTTTAGGTCCAGGCCTCCCTTAGTCTGGAAGGGTGCTTCTCTTATGTACTTTCCCTAATACTGTTTTTATCACAAAAAAATGCAACTTCTTATTTATTTGGCTGCATTCTAATCTAGAATTTAAGCAATTTGAGAATGGAGACTGTCTCTGGTTCACCGTTATAGCCCCAGCACGTCTCTGGCTGGCACATGCTAAGAACTCAATGAATGAAAGGTGATTGCTATAAATGCTAATTATTAATTATACATTTTATCAATACATTGAGAAATAACAAAGATTAAATAAGTCAGTTGTATTCTACTGAAAAAGTTATTGCAAAACCTACCATAAAGAAAGCTTCTTTGAAAGGATTTGATTTATCGAGGCTTCAGTGAGACCTGAAAATTCTTTCTTCAGTACGGCTTCCTTCCTTTCTTCTGTCCCACAGGAAGTATACTCTCCTGCACTAACTTCTGTCCTGGATATCTAATATTATCAGTAATATGTGTCTTGAGGGATTTATTCTGTTAGTCAGAGTTGGTCAGGTTATGCTAAAGGAACAAATAATTCCCAAGTTCTAGAGGCTGGACATAATTTTATTTTATTTTTTTCCTTCCATGACCCAAGCTGACAAAAGCTCTACCGACATGTGACGCAGTCTCAGGAACAAGTGGCCGGCCAGACCAGTATGGCATAGAGGAGAGAGCCGGGATGGTTCTCACGGCCTTTTACTCTAGCCTGAAGTGAGAGAGATGTGTCTCTTCCACTCCTTCGCTGTAATGAGTCACATGGTTCTGCCTCTTTTGCAGTCAAGAAGTGCAATCTTTTTTCATGAGGGGCAGGAGAACTGGATATTTTAAAAAATATTTTATTTATTTATTCATGAGAGACACAGAGAGAGAGAGAGAGAGAGGCGGAGACACAGACAGAAGGAGAAACAGGCTCCATGCGGGGAGGGATGTGGGACTCGATTCCAGGACCCCAGGATCACGCTCTGAGCCGAAGGCAGGAGCTCAACTGCTGAGCCACCCGAGGATCCCAGGAGAACTGGATATTGATGAGCGTTAGCAAATTTACCCCATATACAAACTCAGGACCAAAACCTGGGGGACAAGTTCCTGCTTGTAGTTGGATCAGGTAGCTTGCTATACCGTCTTCTCTTGGTTGGAGATGATCATTTCGGGTAGGATTTGGTCAAAGTACCGATTTGTCTTTAGGTAGGAAAGTCCATTTATATGTCAAATATCATCTTGCCTATGAAGCGTCTTCCTGAATTTTATGCCAGCCAGCCTTCAATTCTTGCTGAAATTGCCTAAAATGTGAGCACCTCAAAGGTAGAAACTGAGTCCTAGTTATTTTTGTATTTTGATATCTAACAATACTTAATATGTTAAAAACCTAACAATACTTGATATGATATTTTTGAGTGAATTAATAAATAAATGCCCTCTCTAAACATAGGTACTTAATTTTTTCCCCCGACCCATGTTTGGAGGAAGAGAGGGCAGTGTGTGATGGGTTAGGAACAAGGACTGCAAGGCAAGGCGATGTGGATTTGATGCCTACCTTTGCTACTTTCCAGCTGAAAGCTTATGGGCAAGTGAGCAAAGACACATTTATAAATTCAATTCATGGTGTGGCCATGAGGTTATTTCAAAGATTTACTGAGATAATGCTTAAAAAGTGCTGAGGGTAGCAGCTGGCATTTTAAAGGCTTCAATTGATGTCAGTTATTATTATTATTCTCTTACTGGACTTCTGCGAGTATTTCCCCCCAGGATTTAGGCAGGATTGTCAATAAACGTGAACAATATTTATTGAAGACTTATGCGCCAAAATTACATATTTACTCACATTTAATCCTTAAAATTACCTTATGTTGCTCTATTGTTTCTATTTAGAGAAACTGAGTCCTAGATTAGGTGAAAACTTGGTCACGCAGCTGGTAAGTGATGGAGCTGAGAAGCAGAATCAGAACCACAGCACTGGTCCCAGTCACTGATTTAAAACTACAAGGGTGATATTTGGTTGCCATTCTGTAGGGATGCGCTCATCATTAGCCTTTGCGTAGCTTACGGAAATAATTGAACCAGTTATTAAACTGAGGCACTGACAAGTTCTTCTTTTACTTGAGCTCATCACTTTTTTGTTCCAACTTGGAAGCCGACTTGTACACAACTGCAAATACTCAGCCTCATTGTCATCCACTAGCTAACTGCAATTTAACCACAACTATAAAAGTATTCGTAGCAATACTGGGATACTGAGATGCTGTGTAGCTAGAAATGTCTATCATCCATTTTTATAGCATATTTAATTCTGGGAGCATTCTTAGTCCCATTTTCCAGGGTGGTAAACTATAGCACAGAAGGGTAGATTTCCCCATATTACCCACTGAATCGGTTGCAAAGGCAAGGTTATAACTCCAGGGTTCCCAGCCATCGTGTGTTTCTTTACCACTGTCCTTCACATCCTAAGTGATTGGATTGTGACCAGTTAACCGCAAAATGTGGCAAAGAAGATGGTCATACTTTTATTATTTGCATATATAAAGTTAGTCCTGGGGTAGGTAATAATTTGACCGTGGTCATGAAACTGGTAAGTGGTAGAGCTGAGACTTGGACCCAGAACCACTGGTCCAAAGGAACAGTATGATAATACTCTAGCACAGTTGAGGAATTTTTAACCTCATGCCCAGAGTCATTTGACTGAAAGTTTCCTTTGTTTGACTGTTGTACTTTAAGCTATTTTTCTCTCTCTCTCTCTTTTTTTTTT
The DNA here is from genome assembly GCF_048418805.1 of Vulpes vulpes. Classification (NCBI taxonomy): domain Eukaryota; kingdom Metazoa; phylum Chordata; class Mammalia; order Carnivora; family Canidae; genus Vulpes; species Vulpes vulpes. The sequence goes on along the minus strand of NC_132782.1, from coordinate 151,567,101 downwards.
CTCTGTTGAAAGCATTCTTTTCAATTAGAATAGAAGCTTCCTGAGAGTGGAGAATTGTGTTGTTTTACTCCTATTTTATTTCTGGAAGCTAGAACCAGTAGGTGCTAAATATATTACAAAATTTTGAATGAATAAATAAATCCTTTTTTGTCTAGAACCATCGTGTTAAATGATGAAGATTTTGGATTTTAATAAATATCTGGAGTGGATGGATGACTGCATCGTCGGCCTCATGCCTTCCTGTATTCACACCTCTTGCCACATGACCTTGTAGCTCCTCCCACTAACGGAGAGGAGATTATTTCTTCACCCTTTCACTTTCAGTTCAGCCACATGATTTGCTCTGGCTAACAGAATGGAAAAGAAACATGAAGCCACGTTTGAGCTGAATCTCAAGAGGCCTTGTGTGTTTCCTTCTTCCTCTTTTGTACCTTTGCTCTAAGCAGTGGATGTTCCGGCCAGTTGGGTGCTCCAAGGAAGATCACAAACGCGTGGAGAGACAAGAACTGCACCCTTGCAGTATTTGGCAGAGGTGTCCCGGGAGCCCAGCTTCTCTTAGCCAACCAGACAGCCCACAGATACGTGAGTGAGCCAGCCTGGGTCCGCAGAGCCATCCCCTAAAGCCCAGCTCCATCAGTTGATCTCCAGCCATCCCACAGACATATGAGCAATAATAAACACTTGTTTTGAGCCACTGACTATTGGCTTTTGGTATTTTATTATGAAGGATTTTCACAGAAAGAAATTAATCAATACATCTAATTCGCTGTTGATAATGCATTTAGAAACATATAAAAATATTATATTCTGTAATACTGTGTGGCGAAACCACTGCCTGCGTACATTGACATGCTCTTTGATTTCACTAATTCTGACATAGGTAGAGACATAAAAACTAAACATTGATATAATTAGATGTATCTGAGAAATGCTAATACATTTGGGACTACTAAATTAAATGTTGTAGAAGGATGATTTTTAGGGAAGGCAAATTTAAATTTTATCTGCTATCCCGTGAAATAATTTAATGCATTAGGATTATAATAATATAGTATTTATTGAATACGTATTCTTACAAAGATGAGTAGGATAAACAGGTAACATACAGGCTGGTAAATGATGTTTTTATTTCAGAAAATTGCAAAATTTTGTACTCTTAATAAGGGTGATGGAATTTTCCAGGAATTTTTAAGAAAAACATATTTTTTAAAGACTTCATAAAACATCATTTTTGGGGGGCACCTGGGTGACTCAGTGGTTGAGCATCTGCCATTGGCTCAGGGCATGATCCCGGGGTCCCGGGATCTAGTCCCACATCAGGCTCCCTGTATGGAGCCTGCTTCTCCCTCTGCCTATGTCTTTGCCTCTCTCTCTCTTTGTCTCTCATGAATAAATAAATAAATCTTTTAAAAAGTTATTTTTAATTTTTTGAGGAACCTCTGCACTGTCTTCCACAGTGGCTGCTGCAGTTTGCATTCCCACCAACAGTGCACGAGGTTTCCTTTTTCTTCACATCCTTGCCAACATTTATTGTTTCTTGAGTTTTTTATTTTAGCCATTCTGACTGGTGTGAGGTGATCATGTTACCTCACTTTTATCATCCTACCAAGTGGGTTTTCATTTAGGTTAGTGACTGGGGATCCAAAATAGAATATAAACACCATGTCACCAAAGCCATGTTTTTTTTTTTTATAAGACCTTTTAAATAAATATAATTTTATTTATAATTCCATATGTGCATTTTACTATTACAAGTATTCTGGTATAATTAGTTAAACCTGTTATCTAATGAAATCAGTGACCTTAGGATCAGTTGCGCTTGAGAAGATAGATCACTGACACAGAACCTCTTGTTCATAAATTCAAATTCAATACAACTTTATACAGTGTTTTCACCCTTCCTTCCTGCTTCCAGCCTTTTAAGCTCAGTGATGTGCCAGGTGGTGCTTTTCAAGCACCCTGGATAAATAGGAAGAATGATAGTATGGTGGAATGAGCATAGGTTCTGGATTCATACAGACCTGAATTTGAGTCCTAGATCTGTTATGCAATTATGCACACATGTAATCCCACATGTAATCCCACTGTATCTCAATTTCTACACCTGTAAGATGGGACTAATACTATTCAAAGTCGGTGTAAATATTAAATTATGTAAACAGTACCCAGCAGTAATACCACTTATATATAGTAACCGCTCAGTTAATATCAGTTCCCTTTCCAACTAACCATACTCCTTTCTCCAAGTTCTGGAAAAAGAGAATGAGAGAGAGCGAGAGAGCGAGCACCTAGAGTTACTTAGAGGTCAAAACATCCACTTATTGCCAGTAAAAATGCAATGGAGAGCTTAGCTTGCATCTGGGGTTCAACGGCTCTTAATAATTTTCATGATCATCACTATGGTAGTTTACTAACCTGCATAGTTCTGGGGTAGGGATTACTACAGCTCTTCCCTTCAGAAGCAGGGCCTCCCCCAACCTCAGTAACATATCTCCTCGGAGGAGATAAGAATATGTGCACCCTGAAGCCAGGTTGAATCCAAAGAGAACCAATGATCGGCTGAGCTGTGCACACTCAGACATCTTTTTTCCCATTTCTTTACTTAGAAAAGTCAGAGTTTCTTCTTATGGGAAAAGTGAAGGGGTGCAGAGAACAGCAGACACTTTTTGGTATTGCTTACCTTAATGAACGTACTCAATCTTTCAATGGAGCTCACAGGCATCTGGGCACAGGTGATGAAACTAATTTCTAAAAAAATACTTATTTATTAGATTGAGAGGAGGGAGTGCATGTGAGCAAGGGGAGAGACAGAGTGAGACGGAGAAGGAGAGAAGCAGACTGCCCGTTGATCACGGAGCCCAGCTGGCCCTATCTTATGACCCTGAGACCATGACCTGAGCCAAAATCAAGAGTTGGACACTTAACTGACGAGCCACCCAGGCGCCCTGAAACCTCCTAATGTTTTGCCCCTGAGGGTTTGGGCTACGACTCAGTCCTGGCACACAAGATGGGCCGGTGGAACCAGCGTGCCCCGGGCCCCGTGATCTCAAGCTGACATTTGGTTATCAGACTTTTCCTGATACTCTTTGTCATCACGGTAATCACCTTTAGGAGCGTCGTTGCTATGGTGAAGTGTAGCGTTGAGGGGCAACACCGAGGGGGCAGGTGTGTGGAAGTTTGACTGCCGGGGTCTGGCTAGGTGAGGAGAGCGTGGTGTCAGGTGGACCTAACCGAGGCCAGTCTGCCAGCAGAGCGCTCTTCTGACATGTAGCAGTAGTGAATGGTTCAGTAGCACCTGCCCGATGTGCTGCCATAACCTCCTACACTTTCTTCACTCCTTCACTCACCTCGTATGCGCCAGATAGTGCTCTGAGCTCTGGAATTTACCAGTAACTTAACGAGGCAAAAATCCCTGACCTCGTCTTGCTACCTCATTCGTCGCCTTACCCTCTGTCAGCTGTTAAGTCCGTTTGGAGTAGAGATTATGCTTTATTCCTTGGCAGAGCCCTATCAGCAGCACTGGGTCTGGGACTCAGCATGGCCCTGGAGACACTCAACAAGTGTTCGTGGGACGAATGTTGCCCCTGCCAGTCCTGGATAACGATACGTGCTGATAGATGGACAAAGCGGTAAGAGGAACTCATCAGGTGTTCTGTTTTGTGCCGCAGCGTCCACGGCTCTCTGCAGCGTTTATTCGTTTCATGAGACCGACGAATGAGTAGGATTCAGATACATAAGGAGGCAGGTCGGTATTGATGTTACCGTCTGTCAGTACGGGTGTGGCATATGCAGGGCACATGCTGGCATGGCCTAAGACAGGAGTGGCACTTGAGTTAAGTCTTACAAGCTGAGAAGAGGTTTCCTAAATGAAATACAAAAAAAAAAAAAAAAATAAGATGAACTTTTATGTCAGAACCAGGTGGCAGGAGAAGTGAACCCCCATCACACCACTTTCCCTAGAAACATAGATACACAGACTCCATGTCTGTCTGTCTGTCTGGGAGTTTTTGTGTCTGTTCACTCCTGTTTGGTTTAGTCTTTAGAAAAGGTCCGTAACAGTGTCTCTCGCTGGTGTGTATTTGTTGCACGCTAACAGCTTCCCTGACGGTTCGGAAATACTCGTGTTACAGAGAAGGCCCTGGACACGAGAGGAGAAACTCCGCTGACCTGGCTAACCAGACCGTCCTCCCCCTGTGCCCCGAGAACCGAGGTTTTCTGGTATCGGAGAAACTGGGCATCGTGCCACCGCGGACGTGCCCGGACTGTGCTTAGCAGGCCGGTTCGTTAGATTGTCCCCCATTTCTTGAGGGTGATTCCATTAAGGAGTGTCCGTCGCCGCTGTGTGCTCCGCTTGTCGTCCCTCCCCTGTTGAGTAGCAGCACCGCTAGAACAATGTGTGCGGGTGAGTGGTGAGTCTTAAAAATCAAGCCCACCTGAGCTACAACACGTTGCAGGAGAGACCTGGGTGATGCAGTGGAGCTAGAAAAGCCCCTGGGCAGTCAGCTCCCGACAGACAGACAGACAGACGCACACAAGCAACAGCACATAGCGCTCTGTTCGGGAACTGGACGTGTGGCAATCGCCAAGAAGCACTTGAAGACACCAAGCAAGTGTCAGTTATTTAGAGTGTTTAGTTGACCTGAGCTACACACACCGATGAGCCCTCTTTTTCCATCACTGGGTGATTATTTTCTGAGGAATGATTAATTTCCCGGCGCACTGGACTACTCTTGCTCCTGCTCTGCCCCCTCCTCCTGCACTCCCTGCTGACACAGGTACAAGGCCAAGGCTGAGCGGCCCTGTCACACGCTCCCCGGTTCTTTGCATTCGGATTTGAGTGGACAGTGTTTCGCTCTTACCTGATATTTCTCATAAATATTCTGGAAGAGGTACGTGCCTTCTCCTTCGTACCTTCTATTTATTATCTTTCTTTCATTTTCTTCCTTGTTTACATAGCTCTTTCCTTCTCACCTCACGTATCAATAGACTAAGTATTTCAGACAGTCTCGGACTCAGAACATGACGTTTTTTTTCTTTTATATCCTTACTGAAATCGTAGCTGCTTTATTGGCCTTTTAGAGATTTAGAGTTCTTTGAAAAGAGTAGTAATTAAAGATTATTTCTAGCTGTTATTTATCATCATCATCATCATTTGAGGTTGTCAAGAAATAGAGGCATCTTGGCCGTTTTTTTTGTTGTTGTTGTTGTTGTTGGCATTGGGGCTTTTACTGACACGGCCTCGACCACCTTATCCAAACAGTTTCCTGCTGGTAACATCCGGTTATTCTCAATCCTGCCTATTTTATTGCGCTCCTCCTTATTCCCCATCTCCTCACTGCCTTTTGCCCCTTCCTTTTGTCCACGCTGGTCCTTCCCCCTGCAGTGCCCTTTCTTCTTTGCAAAATCCAGAACTTTCCATTCTTTAAGAGCCATCTCAAATATCCTTTTGTCTAAAGTTTTGCTCCATCCCTTGTTCTGAAAGCTCACAGGACTTTATCTGTACCTTATTGAGAGGACTGCTGAGTTACCTGCTGATTAGCCACAAACTGCTTGAGGGCAGAACCAGGGCCAGATTTAACTTAGCACTTTTTCACGATGCTCGATATGCGCTGGTCCTCAGTATTCTTGAGTAGATCCTGTTTTTATATGATTATTTCATCTACATATCTCCTTTAAAAGTATCAAATGAATTCTTCAAATTTTGAGCACATTTTGTAAAGTATGCTGTAGGCATCACATTCCTGGTTCATAATGTCAGCAAGACAGTGATTTTGCTTATTTATCTTGTTTTAAATATTCCCATTTAAATTGATAGAACTGAGGAGGGCCTGCCCTGAGGCAAATGGAAAAACTTAACAATGCCCTTTCCTTCTGCCAACTACTGGTCACCTCCCTCTCCCATTACCTGCCAGCTTTTTTTTTTTTTTTTTAAATTATTGTATTTATTTATTCATGAGAGACCCAGAGAGAGAGGCAGGCACCTGCAGAGGGAGAAGCAGGCTCCCTGCAGGGAGCCCGATGCAGGACTGGATCCTGGGTCTCCAGGATCACGCCCTGGGCCAAAGGAGGCACCAAACCTCTGGGCCACCTGGGCTGCCCTACCTGCCTGCTTCTGTTCACTCTCAAGCACGCGCACATGCACACACACACACACATTCCTCCTCCATCTTCCCCCCTACCCTCCAAACTATAGTTGTTATTGGCAGGAAGTTTGGTTTGTTGAGATCTATTTATTTAGCTATTTCCAGAAGCTGAAACTTGTATCATTACTTTCAAAGCTATCACTTTATTTCATTATTCTTTATATTAGGTATGACCAATCGCACCTACTAGGTCGCACACATACTGATTCAAATAAGTAAGTTCTGATACTTCATAAAATCATCCTGGTCTTTAACGGCCACATGTCTTTACCATTATGCCTTGTTAACTTCAGTTGAGATTTGCCTGATTCTTGATTTATGTTTTTAAAAAACTGACTACAGCAAATGTCCTAAATGCCTCTTGCCCAGTTCTTCTGTGATACCATCAGTAAAATTAATAGACTGTAGTATCATCCTTTATTGTTTCTCTGTTAAGTTCTGGCTTTTTCCAGTTTTAAACTTCTAACGATTTTTGTCCTTATATTTTCAGTAGTTCTTTTAAACAGCCTGTGTGGCTCTACAAAATTAAATCCAATAAATAAATAAATAAATAAATAAATCCCATAGTCTGCTTTTTAAATATGACTTGATCCCATTTGTATTTGTTATCAATATTCATCTATTTGAACTTGTTTATAGCACTTTTCTTCTGGTTTTCATATATCCAACTTTTCCTGTGCTTTTTGTGCCATCCTCCACACCAAGTCTTTTGTCTTTGTCACTTTTATAGTCATTCTTGTTTGTTAATTTTTCTAATGCATTTCTCCCTACTGTAAGAAATTATATACCCTATTACTATTTTTTAGTTACTAACATAAAAACCTGCATGGTTTTTATGCATGGTGCATGGTTACCTAACAAAATCAAACGTTAATATTTTAGCTCCTTCCCCAAATAATCCAATGACCTTAAAACACTTTAATGACCCCATTTCAACAATATATTATTCTGTGTTTGAGACTTACATACAAATTAATACATTTCTTTCCTTACCATTTTTCTTAACATTCAAGTTCATTAACTTTTTCCTTACCATTCCTTCTCAGAATTTTCTGGGATAATTTTCTTTTATAATGAAATATACCTTTAGAATTATTTTAGCACATGAGTGTTGGTTAAGCATACTTTGTTTTTTAGGTTGATTGCTGGATTTATTTTGCCATTATTCTGATTTTCTGGGTATAAAAGTGGGGCTTGATAGCTACTTTTTTCTCAGCAATTAGAATATATTATTTTCCTATCTTTAGATTCCACTGCTACTATTAGGAAGCCTGGTATCAGCCTATCTGGCCTTTTTTGGTAAGCTGTCTTTTCTTTTTCAGTCCTTCTAATATTTCCTCTTTGTGTTTTGTTTTCTGCAGTTTCAGTATAATATTTCTAGGCATAGACTTCTATTTATTCTTCAAGATGTAGATTATGCTTCTGATATCATGAATTCATACCTTTTTTCAGTTTTAGAAAATTCTAAGCCATTATTTTTCTATACGCTGTCTCTTTTTTATTGTCTTTATGCTTTCCTTCTGGGATTTCAATTAGCTCTGTGTTAGACCTTTTACCTCTGTCTTCCATATCTCTTAATCTCTCAATTTTTTCTAACTCTTCTAGCTCTCTGTTGCATGCTAGGTAATTTCTTTAGCTTTGTTGCTAATCTTCTTTTTGATGGTAGACAATATGCTCTTCACTCCCAACCAATATATTAAAAAAAATAACTACATATTTTTTTCTGAGAATTCTAGTTATTATTTTTAAAATCTACCTATTTTTTTGGAATAATCCAAATTGCTTACTCATTTTTTATTCTATCCTTTTTATAAATAACTCATACATAGTTATTAAATATTATGTTTCTGAAGTCTAGCTTTGAGGATTTTTGCCTTATTAGTAATTTCTTAATGTTGTTTTCATACATATATGTTGCTCTCTGGTTTGAGCCCATTCTTAGTTGATCTTAATCTGTGATGAACATGGAAACTAAAACTATTACTTCATTCAGAGGCTTAGTGTTTGCTTCATTCAGCAACTGGGACCTTCTATCCTTGAACTCTTTTTGCTTCTTTCCATTGTCCATAATCCTTATGACTCAGGTTTAGCTCTAGCAACTTGATACCGCCTCAAAGTTTAGTGTTCCCCAAAATAGCAGTTATCCTTATGATCGCTCTACATTTTGTATATAGTTAGTGCTTGTTAATATTATTTTACATGATATGTTTTTCTTGGGAATTTCCCTTACTTCTTCTAAAGTTAGAATGCATGAAAGTTGTATTTTATGCAAGATCTTGTTTTGTAGTTGGAGGGTGCTTCACACACTTTATAGTCTATTTGATAGTTCAAATTAAGAATTTTTTCAGGTATAATTTTAGTGTTTCTTTGTTTCTACCACTTCTTCCTCATAGATTTTATCTCTTGTCAGTTTGATTGTTTTAGACCATGATAGTTCTTAGAACTTTATCCCTGGTAATTCCTTGAAATCTTTGATGGAAGTGCATCCCCTTAAACAAGATTTGTGTTTGCTTATTTTAGGCACCTGGAGATACTATAAATATGGGTCCCTTTAGAATTAGATTCTCATGTTGAGGTTTATGAGCCCATCTATAGTATAATCTCAGCCAATAAAGTGAAGTAAAGACAAATTTGAGGTTTCAGTTATCAAAGGAAAATTTAATCCCCAATCCATTTAATAATAAAGTTCAAGAAAGTAATTTGCCTTGCAAGACCTGAGGGAGAAGGAGAGAGGGAGAAGAATTATTTCTAGTTTTCCTTCCCTGGAAGCCCTAGTTTATATGGACACTCTTGATTTACACAGGATGGTTTTCTATTAGATTCTACATCATGTATTGGTTCAAAGCTTTGTCTTCCATTCTCTATGTTCACCAAAAACAAAGCTCGAGTTCACTAGCTCAGCTTAGCTGTTTTCACTTCTTTTTTGGTTATTTCTGATTGTTTTACTTGCTAGTACCTTGATACATCAAAAGTTTCAAAATATCTTATACATTATTTTTAGTTGCTTACAGCGGAAGAGTCAGTAAGGGTGTAGAGTGGCCACAGCACCAGAAACAGAAGTCCGCCTATTCACTTGTAAAAGTACACTTTTACCTGAAATAGAATGAATCGATGTTTTTAATTTAAATGTACTTGCTTGGTTGGTCAAGGAATTTAAAAAGCTATCCAATCAGTTTTTAAATGAAAAAAAAAAACCACACAAATACTAAATAAACAAAGTTTTGATTCAGTTTTGAACATTTTGAGAGGTTATAGAAGTATTAGTATGTGTGAGCAGGTACTGAGTGTGCTTAGCAAATAAGCTCGTGTTCTAAAGTAAAAGTGACTTGGTGTGAGAGGTAAGCTTGAGTGTCAAGTAGGTCATTAAATATGAGTTCATACAGAGGAGGCTGTATCACATCTTCCTTTATGGTTTTTGTTACACTTGAGCTTGATATTTAATGCTCACAGGGCAGTTGAAGACATTTTTTACTGAAGCGGTGGGAAGGATCTGAATAACTACGTACACGCAGATATAGTGTGTATGTTTGGGTGGTATAAAGGGGGTACCTCTTTTTTCTTTTTGAAGAGCAATTTGTTGAGGTCTTATATGGGACTTTTGGCAACATGAGTGGTGAACCATTGTACTCCTGCTTTCGGGGAACTGACATGTTTTCTAGAAAACATAGGGTTTACTCTTCCCCACGATCCTACCTTCTTGTCATCAGTAGCCTCACCTGTATGCTTGCTCTTCTTATTTTCCCATGGATGAATTGTCTCGCTCCAACCATGGGCTTGTATCTCTACCTACTGCCTAGCCTAACCTCCTGTTTAAGGACAGTATCCTATCAATTGTCTCCTGTCTCTTACGCCATCAGTTTCTCTCTTTTAACCGGTTCAGTCTATTTGGTGATAGTAAGGTCTTTGTCCATGATTTTCTCTTTAGCTATAGTCTCATTTTTCAGGTCTCCATTCACAGGAATATTTTTTTTTAAACATTTATTTTTTTTTAATTTTTTATTTATTTATGATAGTCACAGAGAGAGAGAGGCAGAGACACAGGCGGAGGGAGAAGCAGGCTCCATGCACCGGGAGCCTGATGTGGGATTCGATCCCGGGTCTCCAGGATCGCGCCCTGGGCCAAAGGCAGGCGCCAAACCGCTGCGCCACCCAGGGATCCCCTACAGGAATATTTCTTAAAGAGTTCTCTAGACCACTATTTTCCTTGCATGCTGTTTGAAATGTACTTCACTTACGGTTTGCACTCACCATTAACAAAATTACTTTCCTAAGGTCAAGCATTATCTTCATGTTGTCTAATACAATTACTGATTCTCTGGCTCATCTTATTTGACCAATCTAAAGCAATTGGATAGTTGTTCATTCCTTCAATCTTCAAACTTTTTTGCGACTTTGTTTCTAGTGCAACACACTTTGCATTTCTTCTAACTCAGTAACTACTTTTGCTCCCTTTTTCTGCTGATCTCTCAAGTTTCAGTCCTTCTTCTCTTTGTACATTCACTTGAGGATCTCACTGATTATCACTTATCTAAATGCCATCTATCTGCTGATAATTTCTAGATTTAAATCTCTAGTCAGGAGCTCTCACCTCAACTCTAGACCCTTTGTCTCACTGTTACCAGAACACGTCTGAAGGATCTCTATTAGTCATATCAAATTCAGTATGTTCAATACTGATCTTCTTCCTTAAACATCTTCTAACTAAGTCTTCTCCAACTTAGTAAATTGCAATTCCTGTTCTTCAAATGGCAACTCTGTTCTCCAGTTGCTTAGGGAGAAGAAAGAAACCAACCCTGAAGTCATTTTAGCTTCTCCTTTTCCCACATGGCTCACATCCAACCTGTCAGGAAATCCTGTGTGAAAATCTGTTTAACTTGTACCGTGCCTTTCACTGCCACCCAGATACAAGCTACCTTCAATTTCATACCTGCGTTATTGCAATGGATTTTAACAGGCCTTCCTGATTCTACCTACGATCTGTTCTCAACACAGAGCCAAGTGATTTTTTAAAATATAGATCAGATCACGTTACTTCTCTATTCTGCTCTGATGGCTTTCCTCTTCACTTAGAGGGCGAAAAAAAAGTCCTTAATGTGGTCTGCAAGGCTTTGTAGAATCGAGCTCCCATTACTTCATTAACTTTATCTTCTTCTCTTTTCCTTTGTACACCTTTTCTAGCCGTACTGACTAACTTCTTTGTTTCCCAGGACACACAGGATTTTCTCTCAACTCCGTCTCTGTACTTGTTTCTCTTGCTTGGAACAGATTTCCCCTGTTTATTAACTTCCTCATCTCCCTTAAGTCTGTTTAAAGTGTTCTTTCTCATTGAGATATTCCTTAACCACCCTGTTTTAAAACTGTAGACTGTATTCCCATTCATGTTTTTTTGATTCATTTCTTTCCTTAGCATTATATTCTACATAATATACTAATTTGTTTTCTACACTAGTTGTCTCTCATGACTAAACTATAAGCTCTACAAGAGCAGGAGTTTTTATCCATTTTGTTCAGTGCTGGATCTTCAATACATAGAACAATGGACAGCATATAAACATGATTCAATAACTTATTTATTGAATAAATAAATAAATAAATTCCCATCCACCTCCTAAATTATATATCCCTCTCAGTGATCACTCTCCTGTGTCCATCTAGCTTATATTGCAGGCCTTCATAAATGTTTTTTTACTTAGAATAATTTCTCCAAATGTTCTCTGTGTCTTTTCCATACCAGGCCACTTCCGCTAAGAGACTATTCCTGTTTTCTCGACCTAGATTAGGGAATTATATCATTCTATAGAGGCCTATTATTTTTCTCTCACAGAATTTAGGAATAACTTAGGTATAAGACATCACCACTTCTTTATTTAAGCTTAAGCTCTGGTTTTTGGTGTAAACTCTATACTCAAATATCCTAATTTGACCAGGCTATGGCCCTTCATAATTAAAGGAAGATTTTAGAATTCAGTAATATTTTTCTCAAGAGTCTGGCTAGAAAAGCTATCACTTTAAAGGATTTCTTTACTTCTATAAACTTACAAAAATCCTTTCAGATATTTCCATTGACTTTTTTATTTGATCTCTATCTGTTTTCTCCTTATAGACACTATTTAGAAAGCCATGAGTGGTAGGAAAATAATGAGAATAGGGAAGATAATTATACTGCTACACAAAGAATGTGGACAGTATGCTAGGGTGTAGTTAGGTGACAATGATAATAAGGGGTGAGGGCGATCTACTGAGATGCATCAACTCAAAGGAAAACTGGAATTTTGATAGGAGGATATTAGCACCATGGAATCGGGAGAGTGCCCATGCTACTGATGAGCTGTATGAAGCAAAGAAGGAGATCCTCATGAAATGGGGAGACAAGAAAGGGTGAGAGGAGTGACCTATTAAGAAGTGAAGTAGAAGAAACTTGTTACTATTTTGGAGAATATAATATAGAAAAATTAGGACATGTGGTTAATAGAGGAAAGATGGAACAAAGGAGAAGAGGTACAGATATCCTGGGGTGGAGTCCTGGTGAGGATGGAGCCCAGTACTTGGTGGTGTGATCACAACTGGCATGGGTGGTGATAGCAGGGTGAGACTAGATTAAGGCCTCCACAAGGGATACCAGGGTAAAGTTTGCATGTCGGGTAAAGCCAAGACAATTTTTTTAAGCCTACCAAATATAATATATATAAAGCAGAAAACAGAAAAAATAATTTATAAAGAAATAATATATATTTCACTACATATACTTTCTGGAAAGACCAGATTGGAAGTAAAAATTATTCTGCCAAATTGTCACACCATGACTCTTCCTTTGCAAATGCCAGTCTACTACATTCTCTTGGATCAATAATGACCTACAAGCAGCCTTGGAAAATATTGGATCGGATAGACCCTTTGAAATCAGAAAGATTGAAGGAGGCAGGATGGAGTTCAGAATAAGAATTGAATGTTTATACAAGTGTGAGAAATAAATCTTTTACTTGCTGCCTGAGTAAATTCTACATAGTAGGCATATTGTTAATCATATTTATGCTGTATTTTGGCCTTGAAAACTTTAATAAAAACCTCAGGAAATATATACTCTTATTATTCTCATTTCATAACTGAAGAAATTTAAGACTAGGAATGTAAAAGAATTTGTCAGGTGAGCGGGGAGCTGGGATTCAAACCCAGCACTTCCTGCCTTTAGAGTTAATATTGCAGCAGCTGCACTGTGTGCTTCCACCACGGCAGAGGCCGTGGCACAGGGGCAGGATTCCATACACATTTGTTGAATGAATAACTAAATCAGGATGTATAAGTTTGGGGGAAGGACATAGCTGTTCATTCAGTAATTTTTTAAAAGCTTACTCTAAAGGAACATAAGATTAAAAACCAAAGAGAAGAGTGAAAGGCCCGGAGACCATATAACATATCTTCCACGATCACGCTCTAATGTCTGCATCAAGTCCTAGCCCTGGCCTGCCCTTAGACACCCCAGGTTGGAATGTCATTTTATTCATTTGGGGTTTTGTGGCGTCAGCTCATCGGGTGGCAGTTTTCTTTGAGACTCTAAAATAAGCGTGGCCTTTAGGACAAGAGGCGGAGGCAAGCGACCACGTGGATAATATGGAGGGGAACACGACTAGATGATAACTCAGAGGGCTCCGTTGGTGTTGGGTACCTCTCTCCACCCTCACCAGTAATAGACGTGTCCCACGGAGGAGCTGCTGCAGGGGGAGGGAGCCCGCTCTCCCTAGAAGTTATAAAATTAGCCTCAGGACTCAGATTGCTTCATCAACCATCTGGGGTTTGCGTAAACTGACTCCCCTCCCCCCTTTTTTAAATGATTTTTTTCCTTTGCTAGACCAGTTACCTCGGTGCTGGAGAGAACTCCACCCAGAGGCACCAGTGATTCCTCCCCCGGTGCTGAGCCTGAGCCGCAGGCAGCCGGGAGGCCCGTCCTCTTGGGGAGGCTGCCAAGAAAGGAAGAGTCTGAAGGCAAACATGGGACCTGAGGAACAAACAAAACCGAACACATCCTTCATCTTGCACCAGTCTGCCCTTTAAAGCTTAATTCCTATTCTTACAAAGGCAGGTTTCCAGCACCACCTCTGTTGTGCACACGTGGTCCTTTCCCTTTCCTCCCCTTCCCCTTTGGGAAGCCGCTCAGAGGCCGCTGGGCCCCCTGCAGCCCCCCGGGACCAGGTCTCTGGAGGAGAGCGTCCCAGAGAGGAGCAGCGTGGCTTGAATCTGTGAATCCATAGCCCTGGGAGTAGGCCTGTCCCGGCTCTGAGTCTGGCAGGCACCCTGGACGTGGTTTTTATTTTTTTATTTTTTTACCCAAACCATCTGGCAGCCTCAGTTCTCTGGTAATAATTGTGCTACTTACTCCATCTGTACTTATAGGATAACTAGTTGTCTTCACAAACTAAGCCAGCCCCATCTGTTCCCCTACCTTATAAATGAGCACAAGGGCTTCACGTCCCCCCCGGGATGTGGACCACGTGAAGCATGGAGAACCATGAAAGGGGGAGCAAGAGGGACTTTTTTTCCTGTTGCGAGAGAGGGGCTGGGTTCTGAAAGCCCAGCATTTTCTGTCCTGGATTTGCTGGGACACAGGGAGTCTAGGGTGGGTGCTGTGTCCTATTTGTATCCAGGCTGCTAGACTTCAGGAAAGGCTTAGCTACTCCGAGAGATCAGCTGTGAGTAGGTGCTGCTGGAACAGGGTGCAAGTATTCAACTAGGGGCCAAGGCGGAGAAGGATGGTGAGGCCGTGACCATTCTATGTTCTAGGAGTGTTGGGATTGAGAAAAGGAGGGGGATTAAGACAGAAGACCAATGGAACCTCTTCCCGTTGTTCTGATCCCCTTGCTGTTCTTAATCTGGACCCATGGAACAAAGCCCTAAATTTGTTTCATCACATCCTTGTACCATAAGAGTTAATATAGTCTCCTAAAGTGACTAGCGGAGAACCATTTACACATTTTGAGAATTAGGCTCAATATTTGGTATAGCAAGTCATCCTTCTGCCACAAAAATTCATGTGCTGGAGACTCCCCAGGGAGACTTCCTTGCGTTCCCAGAGGAGGGTATGAGAGGTGGTTGACATCTTCTTTGTGTTAAAGGATAATTTCTAAACAAACAAACCAAACCAAGCAAACCAGTAAAATCATGGCTACCATAGGTATAATGTGAACACATGTAAGTGACCTTAATTCATTAATTAGTGGAGGAACCAATAAGATGTTACAACTGGTTGAAAGAATTCAACGAACAGAAATAGTTCTAGGCAATTAGGCTGCTTAAATGCGCTTAACAGATGCACAACCGACGTTTGCAGTGAGGGAAGAAAACCAACGTGCTGACATTTAAAGCCGTTTGCGCGTTCACGGACGAGAGTTATTTGCATTATCAGTTACCTGCCACCTGCGGAACTGGAGCATGGCTCAAGGACAATGCAAGACACAGAGACCTTATAAAATCAGGCAATAAGAAAAGTTTCCCACGGAAGGTACTCAGTCATCATTTTCGTTCATTTCAAAGGTATTTACACCTGTTTCGAGAATAAGAATTATGAGGTGCTGGCTGGAACCTGGGCTGTAGAGCCAAAGACATTGTTTTGGGTTCTGGCCCTGTCATCTGTCAGCTTCTTAATTTTTAAAAAATTGGTCAATTCAGCTCAGAGCTCTGATTCCTCGTCTATAAAATGAGATTTATCCGTAATATCTACCTCACAGGGAAGTTGCAATCCTCACTTACAGACACGGTTTTCTCTACAGTTCAGTGTAGAAAGCCCTTCCCATCCCCGTGTTGTTTCCAGGAACTAACATTTGGATCGATACTTGTTATGCACCATCAGCGAGCTTCCAAGGTGACTACGAAGAGGCAGAGTGAGAATTCACAGGCCCTCGACTCCGACTCCGGGGGTGGGGGGGATACAGCTATGGGTGCACACGCATCCTTCCGAAAGGACTTTGGGGCTGTTTGCTGTCTCTTGAAATGCAAACACTTCCCTGGGGATTTGGGACAGCTGCTTATGGCCTTGGGTCTAGTGGGATCATCGCTGAGGGTGTGAGTCCAGAAAACTGACCTTGGGGAATTTCACTTTGGATCCAGGAAGATCTTCACACTTGGCGTCCGTAAGCCGGCGGGCCGCTTCCTCCCCCTCCCATTTCAGACAGTGGCTCCAAGCAGAAAAGAGAGGACACGGCACCTGGCTTGAGGCAGGCGTAGGTGAAAAGCTTAGAATGACTATTTCCACTGTTTCTCACTTTTTACCCTAGAGTTTCCTGCAAGTGGGAGACTGCGTCTACCCCTCTACTTGGGAAACTCAGAGAGAGTGTGTGTCTTTTCAACAGAATTGTTTTATAGCTTTGATGATGTAATTAGTATTTCTATCAAAGGCTTTCGTTGGCTTGTCCTAATATTAACAATCAGTTCTTACGTACATTGTTAATGTCTTTCTTTTTCTTTCTCTTTTTCCTATTTGCAGTTTGAATCATAAAAAAAAAGACACACTGAGGAAAAAATTTATTTCTGCTGTTAACATTTATTTCTGAAAAGAACAAGAGGAAGATGTATAGGGTTTATTTAGTAAGACTCGATGAATTTAGTTTTCAATGACGTGTTTGTTTTTTGGTGAGCGGATTTTATAAATTATTTTACATGTGGAAATGAAGTTTTCTTGAAGAAAAATAGGCATGATTAGATTTGGCTAAAGAAGAGATATGTTTTTCTCTGGGCTTTATTTTTTGTGTTCCTCCCAATGATAGTTGATTTTATCGATTTCCCTTTTTGTCTGTCACTTGGTATCGAATGATGGACTTTTAGAATTGGAGGCCCCGTCCACGCTCATCCTCCATCACCGAGGCTTTTTTGTTTTATTTACTTATTTTTAAATTGAGTGCAGTTGTCATACAACATTACATTAGTGTCAGGTGTGCAACATAGTGATTCATCACTTATTATATAAACCGGTAACTGAAGCCTAGGTTTTGATGAGTAACAGTATCGAAAGGCTAGATATGGGTTAATTGCGCAGGATGGATAAACCTTCTATCACTGCAATGGATTCTTTATCAGCAAAAGTAATTCATCCATTTTTGAAGCTTGACATTTCTCTTTACCACTCTGTAAAGAAGAATTATAGACATTCACTAACTTATTTATTTATTTATTTATTTATTTATTTAGGATTTTATTTATTCATGAGAGACACACACACAGAGAGAGAGAGAGAGAGAGAGAGGAGAGAGAGAGGCAGAGACACAGGCAGAGGGAGAAGCAGGCTCCCTGGGAGTGGGGGGAGCCGGATGTGGGACTCGATCTCGGGACCCCTGGGGTCATGCCCTGGGCCTAAGGCAGATGCTCAATCGCTGAACCCCCCCCTCCCTGGGCGTCTCCATTCACTAACTTATAATGGATTTGATTTCATCTGATTTCTTTTTAATACTGGTTATCCGTTTAGGCTTATTAATTGTGTAACTATTAGTCCTTTCCTCTCTTTTTTTGTGGTTGTGATTCTGCAAATGTGCACAGTAGCCCCATAGTTAGACTCTTTAGGAACATTACAAGCACTTCAGCAACTTTCAAAGATTCATCCATTTCCACCTGAATAGTTCAAGCCTAAACGAATGATTACGGCCATTAACATTTCTGCACTTCAGTGTGTGGCTTGTTAACTGAAACTAGAATAGCAGGAAGGTAGTTTCGAAGTAAATGTATGGCCACGGAGGGGTGGCTGCCTTTCAGACTGACAGCTAATACAAAAAAAAAAAAATTCTTTCTAAATTAGAATTAAGGCTTTTATGGTATTTGCATGCATAGATATTGGGGAAAAACCTATGCTTGCTATCCCAACCCATTCGGTAGCAAAACCCAACCCATTGGGTAGCAAAACTGATTCTTCCAGAAACCATAACAATGCTATTGTCTAAACTGAGTGAGGAATTCCTGCAAGAAGAGTAATTTGGCTACTTCTGATCTGTCTCTACATAGTTAAAAGTTCTGCAAAGTCCTAGAAACCAACTACAGTCCTTCTACAGAAAGAATGACTTCCGAACCTGAACGTCAGTGTGTAGGCACCTGTGTAGAAACTCGGGGGTAAATTTAGGTGGTGAAAACCCATTCATTGCAGCAGGATTCACTACGAACCTCCTAAGGCCTCCTGGGGGGGCTCCTGTAAATCTTTGATCACTGCCATGGGATCTCCGTTGGCCCTAGATTTTTCTCTCTTGCCTATGCACCACTCTCCACCTTTCTTTCTTTCTCTCTCCCTTGGAGAGATTGCTCATATCTCCTTAGTAGTGTGTGTGTATATATATATATATTTTTTTCCCCCTACTTCAGTTTTTCCTTTACTGATGCTTTCAGGTTTTATAGCCAGCGAGCTAGAAACTCTAACGTCCTTCCATTTTGTTCAGAGAGCTAAGAGCATTGGATTTGAGGTCAAGTGAGATCTAGTCTCTTCCGCTCACCAGCTGTGGACCCTTAGGCAAGTTCTTTGACATCTGTGAGTCTTACTCTACTCAGGTATAAAACGGAGCTACGTCCTTCCCCCGTGGTCACGGGCACTGGCTGGTGATCACCGGGCTCCAGGGCAGGCCTGCTTTCACGAGGCACCGTGCAAGGGGCTTTACGTTTTCCGACCTTGAAGCTATTCTCCAAAACAGGCTATTTTATCACTATTTTATATACGAGGAAAGCGAGGCCCTCAGCGGTTCCTCCAGCTGTTGAGCGTCGGAACAGGAATCCGTTGCCACAGAGGGGTCGGTCCCTTAGAATCCGCCAGAGCTGCCCATTGGGTTTCAAGTCGGGCCTGTGATCTCTTCCTCTAGTTCATGCCCACCTGAGCCATCCATGAGCTTTCCTCACCTGTTGGACGCCCTCCTCCGGGTCGATTCTACAGCTCTGGCCTCCGTAGCCAAGTTATCATGGTCTAGGCTTTTTTGTCTTTCTTTTTTTTTTTTTTTTTTTTTGGCTTTTTTGCCTTTCTAGTTAACAGCGACACATATAAACTTTGGAACCGGATAGCTCAGATTCAAATCCACTTTCCCAGCCCTGTGACCTTGAGCAAGTTATTTGACTTCTGAATGTCTAGTTTTCTCATTTGCAAAATGGAGATAATTGTACCTACGTCAGTCAGGGTTGTTGGGACAATTAAAGGAGTTTTTTTTTTTTTTTTTAATGCAAAAACACTTAGAATACTGCTTGGAACTGGTTAGTTGTGTATCAGTGTGATCGACAACACAGTCCCGGCAAGTCTTGTTCCTTCTAAGCCCACGTGCAGTGTGACACCTATCCATACTTTCCTTTCTTCCGTTGTCAACTTTGAAAATTTTACTTTTTGAGGTCCCAGGGCCACTGTTAGTTACGCAGGCAGGTGTATTAGAACTTGATCCCTCCCTTCCTTTGATGCGCCGGTTCCCCAGTACAATGTTTCTCAGACCGTGTTAGTTAATAGCTTATTTGAGAAAGAAGAAGAAGAAAAAAAGATTTTCTTGGTGTCGTATAAATTTGTGTCATTTACGTGTCAGATAAATTTGAGGGCTACTATGAATTATAACCTCTTCTTGGGGATTTATGAAACATATCTGCAAATTTAATTCTCCCAGAATTCCTATAGAAAGGAGTCTGTTTAATTTTGTTTAAACCAGTGTTGGTCAAATTATTTTTCCACATCCCCCACCCCACCACCTTCTTTAGGGGAAATACCCAGACAGTGTTGGCAGTGCTGGTCTAGGAGATTCTGGCTTCTTTTATTAAGGGACCATCTGGAGAAAGAACTGGGGAAACTTGTCTTAAATATATGCCCTAGGAACGCCCAGGTGGCTCAGGGGTTGAGCTGCCTTTGGCCCAGGGCGTGACCCCGGGGTCCCAGGATCAAGTTCTGCGTCTGGCTCCCTGCATGGAGCCTGCTTCTCCCTCTGCCTGTGTCTCTGCCTCTCTCTCTCTCTGTCTCTCATGGATAAATAAAATCACACACACACACACACACACACACACACCCTATAGTTTTATCCCTGTAGCAAACTAAATCACCGCAAGGCCTCTTGGTTCGCTTATCTTAATTCAGACTATTGCAGAATCACCAACACCGCATTGCATTTTAATATTGTGAGCTTTATTTATGCTGAAGATGGAGATAAGAAACAGTCATTTGTGATTCATCTGGGCTTTTGTGCTCCATCAATGTTGAGAATATTGTCTTTTGTATGGATGAGGGTCTTTTATATACAGTCTCCTACGGTGAACTTTACTTCAGAATTCCCTGCTGGGAATAACTTCGTTTTCCTTTGAAGAACCAAAGGAAACAATATTTTCCACCTTTCTGAAGAGAATCTTTTTACTAGCAGATTCCGAGAAGCTCTCGAAATATTTGAAGCCCAAACAGGGGGGTTTTGTTGTTCTTTATATTTGGCATATTTATATTTTTCTTTTCTTTGGTTTTTGTTTCCTATTTCCATCTAAATACTTGATTGCAGTACCCTTCATTATAAACCACCTCAAGTCCTTTGTGGAAAGAGGTAGGCATATAACAAATATAAATATATTAAACAAGAGTCGTTTCAAAAGGGAAACATTTGGTAAAAGGAAGCAATTGCAGTATACATTTCTGTGAGAGGTAAGTGCAAAGTCTAAGCAGCTCAGAATTAAACTGGGGGTGTGTGGGGAGAACAGAAGCATCAGAGAGGATCTCACATGAGGTGTATCGTGAAGGATGAGGCAAAGGAAATGGTCTTATTAAAAGAATAACATCCTCAAGGACGAAGAAGCAAGAAAGCAGCATGTTTAGGGATGGGCTGGTAGTACATGGAGTCTGAGATGTGGGGTCTTGTGAGCAATGAGGCAGGAACATCGAACAGGCCCTGCGTCAACCAGGTCCGTCCCACGTCCACAGTGATTAGTAACATGCCCTCAGCCTCACGGTGACCCCTGGGCCCTTGAGGATCCCCTCCCAACCTCTGATGATGTACCTGCGTCTGGCGAGTTCTAGGTAAATCACACTGTAGCGGTTTAGGATCCCCAAGAAGCCACAGAGGGGTCAGATCACAGGCTATCTTGGAGGCTGATTTACATACAGAAAACTGAGAGTCACACGTGACCTGCGGGTTTGTGAAGTGTTCTGGGCAGAAATCACATCACAGTGGGTATTTGTTTGTTTCCACCCGATGCTATTTTGTCTGATGGTCTGCGCGGTCTCAGCACAGCCAATCGGGGAGGTTTTGTTTATTAAGAGAAGCTAATCGTCTGTACCACTTTGCACATGTATTATCTACTTAATACCAAAGAAAGATACAGTCCCCTTTCTTCTTTATTAGTTGAATATATCTTCTGCGGGGCTGCTGCTTCTGCGTGTTTCAGTAAGTCACCGCTGCCAGGATGATTCACAGACAACCCTCGCTTTCCCGCTGCACGTTGCAGGGAGAGGCATCTCGTAGCTCTGCCAAAAGATGACAGCTCCAGGGTGGAGCGGCTGGAGGCAGTTCTCTCCAGATCTTTTAAAAATTCTTTCTTTTCTTTTTGTCCTGGACTATACGCTATTTGGGGTCCCATGTTCCCACTACATCTATCTCCCCATACCAATTCTCAGTTTTCCTATAAGGAGATTTTCTGAACTATGATTTCTGATAACTTCTTTAAATTAACATTGCTGTTTTTTAAAAGTATAGGCTATATGATAAAAAAAAATGATGCTTCTGATCCAGAAGAATTTTGCTTGTAGAAGGTCAATTCACTGGGGAAAAACAATCCACTCAGTTATGTGACATGGGCCTTAGAATTCTTTCATGTTGGGATCCCTGGGTGGCGCAGCGGTTTAGCGCCTGCCCATGGCCCAGGATGCGATCCTGGAGACCCGGGATCGAATCCCACATCGGGCTCCCGGTGCATGGAGCCTGCTTCTCCCTCTGCCTGTGTCTCTGCCTCTCTCTCTCTCTCTCTCTGTGACTATCATAAATAAATAAAAATTAAAAAAAAAGAATTCTTTGATGTCTTCTCTGGAATTTTCATCTTTTAACCTTACATTTAGTACTGAGAAGATACAAGATATATTGCAAGGCTCCCTATGCATCCTGAGATGATTACTGGTATGATCTTTTCAAAATTCCTAGTCCTCCAGGACACGCTTTCAGGCTCCTCAGAGTATCCTCTTCTAACTTAAGACCTTTTAGCAAAGCTGGTAACTTCTGGCAATTAGAATATTCTTATTAATCACAGTGTAATGCCTAATGTATTGGGAAGACTTTGTAAAAATATTATTTGGTTCCTGCCTTTAGGAAAAAATACCATTTGGGGGCTATTTTAACTTTGTGCTTAATTATTTTTGTCTTGCTGAATTTTATTCATTTGAGGGTAATACTCTCCCAAGTGCCACTCTTCCACCATACATGTATACTCTACATGTATGTTCATATTGGGAAGCTTGATCAGAGGCAAGGGAACTACTCTCAGAATATTATTGAAAAAATATTATTGAAAAATTCTAAAGAAAAAATAAATATTTTTTTAAAAAAAATTTTAAAAACAAAACAAAATGAAAATTCTAAGTTCACATAAATCCTTTGTTTCACAATACACTCCATGGATGAAATTTTTTCTACTACTAGAATATGTTATGGATAGTTAATGTCTGATAATCCACAGAAATGTGACTTGGCTTCTAATTATTTTTATTCCCATTTTCTGATTTTACTCTTCGATTGTTGAGGTCAAATGTACCCAAATTTCACTGAAGATTGGGACCTCTGCCACAGATTCTGTGGAACAGCTGACCTTTGTCACAAACCTTTCCTACTCCATTGTCTCCTGATTTTACCAAGCTAAGCCTTTTGCTGAGGAAAGGTGTGGTAGAAGGTCATTAAATGGTGAGCAATTATGAAAGTTAAGGTAGATTTAAACCTAATCATATCAGTCTTAATTTGAGATGTAAATGGTCTAATATCACAATTTAAAGATAGAGGTGATCACAGATGATAAACTTCTCTGTTGCCTGCAAAACACTTAGTTTAAATAGAAAAACACAAATAGGTTAAAAGTAAAATGATGATCAAAAAAGTATCCCATGACAGGGGCACCTGGGTGGCACCGTCAGATAAGTGTCCGACTCTTGGTTTCAGCTCAGGTTATGAGATCAGGCCCCATGTTGGGCTCCACGCTCAGCTCAGCGTGGAGTCTGCTTCCAACTCCCTACCTCTCCCTGTCCTCATCCCACCACACTTGCTCGCATGCTCTCTTTCTCTCCCTCAAATAAATGAATGAATCTTCAAAAAATATATATACCGTGATAATACTAACAAAAAGAGTTTAGTGACTATATTAATACATCTCAAATATCTTGACTATTTTGATACCACCCTCTCAATAATCAGTTGAGCAAATAGACAAAAAGCCAGTAAGTATACACAAGACCTGTGCAACATTATCAACCAAGTAGACCTATTTGACATTGACAGGATACTTCACCTAACAGAGCAAAATATATATTATTTTCATGTGCACATGGAATATTTTCTTATATAATATAATATTTTCTTATATAATATCCTTGGCATAAAGCAAGTCTATAAATTTTAAAACAATCAGGTCATACAAAGAATGTTTTCTGATCAAAGCAGCATTAAACTAGAAATCAGTAATATAAGGATATCCAGAAACTCTCCAAATTCTTCAAATTAAATAATATACTTTCAAATATCCCAGATTAAAAGAATATTCAAAAGAAAGTTAAAAAATGATCCTGAATGGAAATTAAAACACAATATATCAAAATTTGTGGATACCACTAAAGTAAGACTTAAAAGGAAATTTATAGCACTAAATGTCCACATTAGAAAAAAAAATAAAAGATTTCAAGTCAGTGATCTCAGCTTTTACTTTAAGAAACTAAAAATGGAAGAGCAGATGAAACTCAAATCAAGTAGATGAAAGGAACTAATAAATATCCGAGAAAAAAAATCAGTGAAATAGAAAAAAAAGAGTCAATAGAAGAAACAAGTCAACCCAAAAGTTAGTTAGTTCTCTGAGAATATTGGTAAAATTGATACCTCCCTAGCCAAATTTATGAGGAAAAGAATAAAAGAAACTGCTAGTATTATGAATGAGACAAGCGATAGCACTACTTATATAAAAAGGTAATAAAAGAATGTTGTGAAAAACTTTATGCTGATAAGTTTACCAATTTAGATGAAATGAACATATTCCTCAAGAGGTATAATCTATCAAAACTCACGGAAGAAAAAATAGCTGAATAGTCCGTTATTTATTACAGAAATTAAGTTTTTTGTTAAAAAAAATCACAAAGAAAACTGCAGACCCAGATTGCTTTGCTAGTAAATTCTATCAAATGTTTAGGGCAAAATAATATAAATTTAATTCAGACTTTTCTAAAAAATAAAAAAGGAGAGAATAAATCTGACTTCATTTTTTGAGGTCACCATTATAACTGATACCAATGATGTTACAATAAAAACAATGTATAACCCTAATACACATAGGTGCAAAACCCTTTAACAAAATTTTAGCAAACATAATTCACCAATACATACAAAGGATAATATTTCCTGATCAAGTACATTTTCTCCCCAAAATCATTGCTATTTCAGTATTCAAGGATCGATCATTGCAAGTTTATAATGTTAAAAGGCAGAAAACTAAAAATTCATAGGATCATCTCAAACAGATGCAAGAAAAGCATTTGACAAGATTCAAAAGCCATTAATTACAAAAAATTCAAAAACTAGGAATAGGGAGATATTTCTTTAATCTATACAACAGGCATCTATTAAAAACCTATAGCCAGCATCATGATTGAAGAATGATTTTTTTTCCTCCAATGAGGCAAGAATTTCACCACTTGTATTTAACCTTCGGTTTTAGCCAGCACATTAAGGCCATATGAGAAGTAAAAGGTATCTATAATGGAAAAAAATGGTAAAACTGTTTTCTTTTTTCTTTCTTTCTTTCTTTTTTTTTTTGTAAAACTGTTTTCATTTGCAGATGATATGATGATCTTTGCTGAAAATCTGAAACAATTTACAAAAATGCTAGTAGAATTAATAACCATATTTGGAACATTCACGAGATATGAGATCAATGGACAATGATCAATTTTATGTGTACAGGTTAACACAAACAATTGGAAATTAAAAATATTTACTGTGGCATGGAATACTATGAAATACTTTGGGGTAAATTTAGTGACATATGTACAAGACTGCCACACTGAAAACCATGAAACATTGCAGAGAAATTCAACATGACCTAAATAAATGGAGGAGGGATATATCATGTTAATGGCTTTGAAGACATGGTATTTCCAAGATGTCAATTCTATCTTAATTTCACTGTAGATTCAATGCAGTCCCAGGCAAAATGTCAGCAGGTTTTCTTTATAAAAATTAACAAGCCGAGTCTACAATTCATATGAAATTGTAAAGGGAAGTCTTCGAATTTCTAAAACTACTCTGACAAAGAACAAAGTTGAGGGTCATATATTAACAGATTTCAAAACTTATTATAAATCTACAGCACACAAGGCAGTGTGGTGTTACCTACGGCAGACATAGAGGTCAGTGGAATAAAATGGAGCTCAGAAGTAGGCGCAGCATGGAAGGCCGGTTGATCTCTGACAAAGACACAGGTAATTCACGGATATATTGAAAAGACTCCATGAATGATGCTGAAGCAATCAGATATCCACATGCAAACAAACTGTAGCCCTTTCTTTACAGTATATATAAAAATTAACTTGAAGTGGATTATACGTGTAAATATAAGAGCTAATATTATAGACATCCTAGAAGAAACTATAGGATAAAATTATTGTGCCCTTGGGTTAGGCAAGAATTTCTTAGATAGGATACTAAAAGCATAGCACATAAACCACGTTTTATTGTATTTTTTTTTAATTGAAGACTTTGCCTTTCCAAATGCACTGTTAAAAATCTGAAAAGGTAGGCCGCATGCTGAGAAAATATGTGCGTAACATACATCTGACAAAGAACTTATAATCGGAATAAACAAGTCTTACAACTCAATAAAGACAGTAAAACCTGAAGATTTAGCTATTTTGCAAAGAGAGATGTAGGCATGGCAAATAAGCACACGCAAACATGCTTACCTCATTAGTTATTGGGTCGATGCTAGTTAAAACCAATCTAACCACAACCACACAGTAGGATGTGTCAAATGAAAAAGCCTAACATTATCACGAAGTAGCAAAAATACAGAGCAACTGGAACTCTCATCCCTTGTTGTGGGTGATGCAAAATCGCACAACCACTTTGGAAAGAAGTTTGGTAGGTTAATATATAAACATATAATTAGGATGGGACCCATCAGTTCCATTTCAAAGTATGTACCCAAGAGAATGCCCGAGGCAGGAGTGTACACACAGACGTGATCGTAGCAGCTCTATCCTTACCAGCCACAGGTGGTCCTGAAGGCCCAGCAGCTGGTGAGCGGACCACACGCAGGTGGTGATCATATCTACAAGCAGTGGTCATGACTGTTCTTCACGAGGAATTTTGGGGTTCCCAGGGTTGGTCTGTCATAGCAGGATGATCATTTGGCTTGGGTGTAATTTCTTGGCATTTCTTTATGGTTCTAAGATGTTTACATAGCTCGGGGCCTCGTACCGCAAGGTCTAAAACAAGAGGAGAGATGCTACATAGTAAATGGTGCAGAGAGGTTTTTTTCCTAATGTGGCTTTTTCTTTTATTTTGGACCAGTGATATTTCGAGAAGTTTCTAGTAGACTTTCTCTAGACCGAACTACGGGGGTGAAGAAAACTACAATTTCTCTGGCTTTAGCAGTCATGATTCATTTCTCAGATCTGGGACAAAGGTTCAGTATCCTTTAGTGCAGGGATGGATTCAGTTTTTGTAAAGGTTTTTATTTATTTTTTTTTAAAAGATTTTATTTATTTATTAGAGAGAGAGAAGGAACAGGGGGAGGGGCAGAGGAAGAAGCAGACTCCTCACTGAGCTGGGAGCCCGATGTGTGGCTCGATCGCAGGACCCTGAGGCAGACACTTAACTGACTGAGCCCCCCAGGTGCCCCAAAGCTGAAGATTTTTTAAGTAAAGGAATATAAAATCCTAAACACAAATTTGCGAGGCCCTTCTTCGGGCCTTAGAAGCAGCCGTGCAAGTGAAGGGGCCCTGAAGTTTCATCCTAAACTCACTAACCCTTGAGCACCTGCCACCCACTCTGGACAAGTGCAAGGCTGTGCTGGTCAGAATCAGGCGGCTGTTACGTGGTCAGTCAATAATTTTTGGCAAAGTTGCCTTGTTAATAAATTTTAGAACCTCGGAAAATTCTCTAAGGGTGTAGTGATGGCATTTATGGGAACCGTAAGCTGATCGGTAGGTCACCCTTGTCTAAACCTCCGTTAAGGGTTGGATGACACGCGAAGCCAACCGTCAGCCCGACTGTGGGCCCCAATGAGGGTGCGGCGTGTCACAGAGCACAGGGGAGGCTCTCTTTAGAGTCGCTCCTTCCATGACCTTAAGCAGGTTACCCCATGATCCTGGGCTTTCATGGCCTCCTGGATGATGAAGCCCACGGCAGGTAGATGAAAGCTAGATGTGGCCTTGGTCCGCTTTCCCCAGTGGGGAGTGTTTTCTCCTGAGGACGTTCCATGGGCGCCTGGACGGGGTGTCCTGCCTACACGGTGCTGCTGCTTTCAGTTCACGACGTGAGGTGGGTTTCTTTCTTCCCTTTTTCTTTTCTGGCTTTTTAAGGCTTTGCCACAGGATGTGTGTGTGTCTGTGTGTGTGTTTTAAATGACCACTTAATTCCAAAGAGCCAAGTTACAGATTGTCGGGTGGGTGGTGAGAAACGGTATATTTTTCTTTCAAGCTCTTATTTAGAGTGATTGTTGACGCGTATCCTTAGTGATTAAGTCATTAAGTGAGAATACAATTTGTGAAATAATGTTTTCTCAAGCTACTCAACTTTTTTTTTTTAAGCATAGCACAGTACACATCAGCTCGCTGCTTTTATACGGACTGATCTGAGCGCCTATTACCGAGCACTTCATAAATAATTCAAAAGGAAAACAATGGATAACTCGTGTTATATTTTTCTTTCATAAATAATGCTTTCAAGCCGTTAAGTCGTGTCTTCAGAGCAGCTTCTGAAGTGGAGACTTTCCCACTCTTTGGTTAAATCTGATCAGTGCAGCCTGAGGAAATGTGTCATTGCTGTATGATAATTAGGACAGGGAGCCTCCACTTATCGGGTACCTTCCGGATGACAGGCACTCTACTAGGTGCTCGACAGACTTTATTTCACGTAATTTTAATGACAACCCTAAAAAGTAAGTTTTTTTCTTTTTCCATTTTGCAAGTCAGGAAACTGAAAGTGAAAAAAAGTTAAATAAACAGCCCTCGGTTATACAATTAGAAGTCATAGAAGGAGCTAGAGCCTAGTCGTGTCTGTCTGATGTGCCCATCACCGCACGGTGGTGAATGAGCACATCTGGAGGGTAGAAATTTGGAATTCTTGGTTCATCTCTCTGACCCCAACATTTAATGGGTTCAGAAGAGGACATTTAGGCCCTACTCCCACCGCTCAGTCTTTTCCCTCTATGAAAATTTTCACTGAGAGGTCTTGATGATCGAAATAATTGCCAGATTGTAAGCAGGTATCTCATTGGGTAGCCAAGGCATCGGGAGCCTCCAGACTCAGGGCCCGGAGTCCAAAGTCCCAGTCATGGGGGTCCCAGTGCAATCTGCTCCCTGATCCCTTCCCTGGAAATGGACAGACTCTCTCACATGTGCCTGAAGGCCAAGTTCTAGTAGAGGTTGTGACAATAATCCACCCAAATGGCAGCATGGTCCACGTAGCACATCTTTGCTGTGTGCTTGTTGCACCAAAGACAAAAAATGCAAGAGCAGAAAGAAAGGTGGCCTACTGGGTGCCCGGTAGGAAGGAGGGGGAAAGGATAAGCTGTGAGCAGCTTCCTGCAGGACAAAATCTTTGCTTCTTTACTGGTTCATGTGACAGCAAGTAAAAGAGGAAGGACAGCATTTGTTTTAGTCCCCGTGGCACAGTATGCCTAATTATACCATGCACTCAAAAATATACTTGGCTTAGATATTTGCAGAAGGATGCTAGGATGTCATTTATTAAAGCCAAGCAATAGTACAGTAGAATGGAGCAAATGCTTGTTTCTGTTCTAGACCTTACCAGATAGTTGGCCTGTTGCTTGGGGGCAAGGTATTTAGAATCTCTGAATCTCATTCTTTTCACATAGAAAATGACAATTATACTATCTGTTCCCTAGAGATAAGATAAAAATTGAAATATTTGTGAGGTAAATATCACCATACATATAATATTGTAGGGCTCAATAAATATAACCTTGTTACTGATGTTATTGTTAATAATAGTACATGCCTGTGAGTCCACAGAATATAGTCTAGACTTAGAAAACCACTACCACGATGGGTATTTGTTTTATTCAGACTCGATTCCAGAAAATCTAGGTGTAAACTATTGTCGGATCCACTTTATGCATAAGGGGCCTCCTAGAGGATGCTAATTACCCAAGGTTGCATGGCTCCCAGCTCCCAGGCCGTGGAACAGTCAAGTTCTCACGTTATTCTACACCAGTTTCATGAGTTATTGATCATACTCGCATTGTCTCAAACATGAGAGGATCCTCTTTTCAGTTAATGCGACCTCAATATTTCTGCCTTAAAACTTTCTGGTGTTTCTCTGTCACTTCTAGGATAGACTGCAACATGTTCACATGGTCCCTGACACGGTATCAGCACTGCCGTCCTCCCCCAGTGGGTTTCCTTGTGCTTCCCCCCACCGCCCCCTGCCTCCTCCCTGACCCACTCCAGCCACACCCATCTTCTCACTATTTCTTGAATGTGAGCAACCTGGGCAGGGCTGCACACCTTGCTTGCTATGGCTTACCCTGCCCGACTGTCCTTCGGCCCTAGGTCCCCTCAGCCCAC
Source organism: Vulpes vulpes (assembly GCF_048418805.1). Taxonomy (NCBI): domain Eukaryota; kingdom Metazoa; phylum Chordata; class Mammalia; order Carnivora; family Canidae; genus Vulpes; species Vulpes vulpes. The sequence continues at coordinate 151,537,005 of NC_132782.1, read as the reverse complement.
TCTTGAGCTTGGACTCCTTAAACGTGACCTGGTCAAATCTTATCTCTCGGGTGAAAGCTTTTCTGAATCCCCGATGGAGGATTAAGGGTGTTTTCTTCTGTGCTTACATTGAGAATTTTCCACGTTGTGTCATAAATGTCCATTTCTGGGTCTGCTCTTCTCGTAGGCGTAGGAGTCCCTCAAGAGGGACTTGACTCACCGTGTTCTGTAACCTCAGGATGTGAGTAGGTAGCTAGTACATGTTTGCTGACGGAATGAAGGAAATAAGCCGATTGATATTCTCCTCGGCCCGTGTGTGTGCTGACGAGTCGTGTCAAGTCCAATCAGTGACTGGGGCAGGTAGGGACAGAGCTTGTATGACGGTCCCAGGTGCCACTAACTCCAGCCTCTGTGCCTTCTGTGCTACATCACACCTGTCCAGCCGTGACAAGGTAGCATTTCAACAACACTTCAGCCTTGGAGGAACGTATTTTTGGGTAATAGGTTAACTTTAATGGTTGACTTCTCTCATTCTCAGCGGGGTACCCATAGCCCTGGCGGTATCTCGAAGCACATTCACACAAAGGAAAGTAGGAGAGCAAGGCGTCTCGCGCTCTCAGGATAGCCTGATGGACCAGAAACACTGCCTGGGTAAAGTAGCACCTAATGGACTGGTAGCTGGTTAAATATGGTACCTGAGCATCTGTGCAGTGGGACCCCCCTCCCCAAGTGCATTCATTTCGCGGCGTCTACTGAGCTATAGCCTAAGTTCTGTCTTCTTCCAATAGCCAACCTTGACTATTTTAACTTTTAATTACAAAAGAATCAAAGCATGATTTTAAGCCTTTTAAAAAAAAATTTGTTTCTCTCATGTGTATTTTATGATCCCCAAAGCCGGTTAGAACAGGACTTGTATTATTTTCTGTTCCATAGCACATTAGTTTAGACCCCTTTCCTCTCCCTCTCGGGCACACGTCCAGGGCAGCTGGATGTGACGGTGGGACTGGGTTTTAGCAAAAGTGTTGTGTCCCCTGTGCCCTCCCCTCTCAGACTGACCCATACAGAAATCCTATACTTTTTCTCCCTCTGGATGGCTGGAATGGGGGCGGCCCAGTGACATTGGAAGCCGTAGGCCAAAGATTCCAGTCTTCTTTACCCTGGGTCCCCGAGTGTCCACTGGTGGGGGGACGGCCGTATCTGTCCTATTATCACAGCCACCAGCCCGGGACTGTCACACGAGTGAGAAGTAAATCCCCTTTATTTGGACATTTCTTCCCTCTTGGGCTTGAGCCATTCTGCATTTCGAAGTGTGTCCGTTACGACCGCTCAGGTCATGCTAACTGACAAAATCACTTCTGTAAAATTTGTGAAGGCCTGTTTTACAGCAGAGGGAAGAGACTCGACGAGGTAAGTTAAATGGGCACTAAAGCTGTTGTCCTCAGAGTGTGAGTGGCAGCCTCACTGTCCCCTGGGGGTGGGGTGGGGAATCTTATTAAAAATGTAAGTTCTCAGGCCCCGGCCAAGACCCAGAGACTCAGAAACCCCGGGGAGGAGCCCGTGGTGTGGGTTTTAGCAGACGCCCTGCAGGTGGTACCGATACATAGTAATCAGAAGAACCCCTGGGCTTTGAATATAGAAGACTTACCCCTTGGAAGATTTTTGACTCTGGGCTAATTATTTAGTCTGAATTGTAATTTTTTTCAGTAAAATGTGAGAGAGATTTACTTCGTGGTGGTGTTTTGAGAGTTTCAATGAGTGCTTTTCATAAGGTGCCCATCACAGAGTAGATTCTCAGTCTAGTCCCTTGTGTCCCTATGTGGCCCTGTGCGGAACCGGGCCGCAGTGAGCACCACTCTAGGAATTAAGGGACCGGGATGGATGGCAGGTCCCAAGGGCAGCACGTGGACGTCGAGGCGCCCTGGGCTCCTGGGCCAGACCTCAGGGCAGGGCGACAACGGCGATGGATTAGGAGTGCCGAGAGTCAGCTCTGCTCTTGAGGTTAGGGGCACCTCAGTGTTTGATGTTGATCCAATGGGCCATCCACACCTAGCTGGACTGGTCTTGACCTCCTTAGGCATCACCTGCCAGCACTGCCACCCTTCCACTTCAACCCATTATCCTCCCTTCCGAATCATCTACTGAGGTTGGAAAAAGTAATCAAGGTTTGATCGGTAATCACAATACGTGCATATAATGCGTGAATAAGTTTTATTCCTGCCATCATTAAAAATGAATGACTTTTTCACCTTGTTTTGTAAAGTAAAAAAAAAAAAAAAAAAAGGTTAGGTGCACCCGCTCAGTGTTTAATATCATGTTTTGACCTGATGATTTATAAACATTTTTTTGTCAGCAGCTGACCTCTTTTTCTCTAGTGAACTATACATCGAAAGGGCTTAACGCGATTTTTAACACTCGGTATGAGTGAGTCAGTCATTATTGAACTAAACTCTATGTGGTTAGTGACTTTGGCTATTTCCTAGTCTCCTCAGCACATAAAACCATGCCCCACGCGTAGCCAGTGCTCAGGAATTATACGTTGAATGTGGGGGATCCCTGGGTGGCTCAGAGGTTTAGCGCCTGCCTTGGGCCCAGGGTGTGATCCTGGAGACCTGGGATCGAGTCCCACATCGGGCTCCCTGCATGGAGCCTGCTTCTCCCTCTGCCTGGGTCTCTGCCTCTCTCTGGGTCTCTCATGAGTAAATAAATAAAATCTTTAAGAAAAATAAATATACGTTGAATGAAAGAATAAATGAGATGGCATCTGCTATATAAATGACACAGTTTCATAGATCGTAGCTTCCTTTCTCCTCCTCTTTCACCCACACACGTTGGCAGTACTCCCTGGCCTCGAGCTCACGGAGCCCCAGACTTGAATGTGCGTGTCTGTCCCGGGGAAGGTCATCAAAATGCAGATTCCGATGCCCGAGGTCCACGAGGGGGGCTGAGATCCTGCATTTCTGCGGAGCTCCCGGGTCAAGGGAGGGGGGGTAGTACTTCTCTTGCCTGGGCCCGGTCCATTCCCACCTGTGCAAACTCCTGAAACTCCGATATCACCGTGATGGTAGCCAGAGGCTTAGCAATCCTTTTACGTTTGCACCAGGGCTCCGGGAAATGCACTTTTGAGTGGTACTGGTCCAGTATATTTTGAACGAATGAGCTTCTAATTATTTTTTAAAGCAGTTTTATATTTGGGAGCATTGTAACTTTTTATTACAGAAAACTTCAGATGTAGAAAAAGTGAGTAGAATAGAATAATAAACTCCATCCATTCATGCTGCCAATTTAGTAGTTTTTAAGGGCCAATCTTGTTAATCTATATCTCTTCCTTCCTATTTTGAAGAGAATTCATATATCATTTGACTCATGAGTAATTCAGAAAGTATATTTAAGATATAAGAAGTCTTAAAAATATAGTAACGATTTCATTCCCACACTCCTTCAATTTATAATTTCTTAATATTGTAAGTATTCAGTATTCACATTTTCCGAACTGCTTTGGTGGTGGTGGTTTCTTTCTTTCTTTCTTTCTTTCTTTCTTTCTTTCTTTCTTTCTTTTTCTTTCTTTCCTTTCTTTCTTTCCTTTCTTTCTTTCTTCTTTTTTTCTTCTTTCTTTCTTTCTTTTTTCTTTTCTTTCTTTCTTTCTTTCTTTCTTTCTTTCTTTCTTTCTTTTCTTTCTTTTTTCCTTTCCTTTCTTTTCTTTTCCTTTCCTTTCCTTTTCTTTTTTTAGGAGTTGGTTGGTTTGTTCAAATCAGGATCCAAACAAATGTTGCACATTGAATTTGTTGGTGTGTCTCTTAAGATTATTTTAATCTATACATGTCTCTTCTTCCTCACTTTTTTTTTCCCCTTAAAAATTTACTTGGTGACGAAATGGTATCATTAATTCTGTAGGCTGATATTGACAACACCCATCTTCTAGGTTTTGATGATTGGATCGCCATGATGTCCTATAAAACATTATTTTGTTTTCTGTATTTTCTGTAAATAGGTAGTTAGATCAAGAGGTTTAATATTGCATTAGGTTCTATTTTTGTGTTAATGACTCATAGATGCTGTTGGAGGGCATCTTTGAAATTAAAAGGCAGCTAATGACTGCCGGATACCTGGGAATTGGAAGAGGGGAGAGTTCACTTAAAATATCCAAGACTAGGAAGCTTTTGGCTCTACAAGCTTTGGAAACTCTGTTTTTTCCTGGTTAACGGTCATACCTTGTCAGAGATGCTGGACTCAGAAGACTGTCCTGGGAGGTGCTTGCAACGTCATGTCCATTGGCTTCTTATGAATGTGGTAAGAGTCAAGGCACAGAACTACCTTGGATTCAGAAGAGGAATGGAAGCAAGTTTTCGAATGTCATTAGATTCTTGGAATTTACGCCAAGGGTGAGATTTTAAGAAGTAAGAGAAGAATGAAGCCTGTTGATTTTGACACAGAAAACAACAGAATGTGGTACCTGTTTTTTTTTTTTTTTTCTTTTTGAGGGTTAAATAGTCATTACTGAGTGCCAGAGGTTGCATAACTTCAAAGTCAGATTCTGGGGTTTGTGGTCACGACACTGTACTATACCACGTTTTGAGGAATGATGTCACTGCTCTGCTAAAACCCTTTAGCCCTCCCATTGAACATGTCCACATTCATTAATATGGTCGACAAGGCTCTTCATAGGCAGACCTTGCTTATCTTGACAACTTCATCTCTGGAAACTGCCCTTTCTCCTCTCCTGCCCATCACTAGAAGCAAAGATAATACTTGATCCAATTACATTGAAATTTTTTTACTTCTTTGAACGCACCATGCTTTCCCCTTCTTGGCCTGTGCGCATGCGGTTTCCTATCTCTGCAACAGACTTTCCTTCTATGTCCTTCCCTCTGCCACCCTTCACCATATAAAGCTTACTTATCCTTTTGGTTCTAGGTTCAACGTTCTTTTCTCAGGAGTCTTCTTGTGACCCTCACCTGTAGGTTAGCAGCTCCTTTGAGCTCTCATAAACTCTGTGTTTCTGCTGTGGGGCCATTTAGTGTGCCATATTTCCATTCCTTCTCTGAAAGTAGGACTAGAAGATCTGCAGGGCTATGATCTCATTCATTGCTTTATCCTAGGTACCCTACTGGTTGCCTGCCACATACTAAATCCTTGAAAATATGACTTGAATGAAGGACAACTAAACTAGCACCCTTAGATAGAAATAGGCTTAGGCAGAAAGAACTGCTCCAATGGACACTCAAACCCCCCTTCTCAGATCATGTGCACCTGCATCAACCTAACATCATAAGACGAGGTTCTCAGATCCTTGCCCCTTACTGTGCTCTTCCCTGACACACTGGGACCTTTCGGTGAGCTCATCTATTTTGCTTCAAGCCCCATCCAGCAGGCGACACAGAGGAAGCACATAGAATCTATATTCCATGAGTACTAAAACCTCCTCATGGCTGAGAATTTTTTAAATAAGGCATGTTTGTACATGGAGCTGCATTTTATGAAGCCCCATTAAGAGGTGTGGGGGCAGCAATCTGTGGTGATCATTCATCACCCTGCCCACACAGCAATTTTAAGTTACTTTGAGGCAGCGTTTTCTTTCATCTACAAACTGATAGTTCACCAGGGGGCTGGCATGCTGACTAATATATGTAGCATTATTGGTGGCTGCTTAGAAACCCCCTGGTTCCCAGAATCATGTAAATTGTATTATTTTGACTCCCACTGACGAGGTGTGACTTCTGTTAACTCTTCTTGCCAAACTCCCTTCTTTTCCCTTTGTCAAGTTCTCAAAGCACTTTCTTCTCAGTAGGACTCAGAAAATTACCGAGGATGTTGTTAGAGCATATGCATTTTTTATGTGTAATATAACCCATAAAATAGCATGCATATTCCAAGGAGAAACTTAGCTTCTCTTTTCCTTTTCTGTTTGAAGCTATATATGAAATATTTAAATAGAAGAGGGTATTTTGTCATTGTCGATGTTATAACTTAGCTACCAGGAACTTCCTGACACAACATTCCACCAACCATGCTACTGGGACACTTGCTAGACTGTTGTCACTCTAAAATGATTGGATTATCAGAAATCCAGGCCTTCCTCAAAGGGTGTAGATAAAGAATGCTCCGCTCTCATGATCAATGAATCTCTTAAACATTTCCAAAATGATAATTGGTTGGATTGATTGACTTATTTCTGAATTTCAACTCTTTTGATGGAAAATTCGTTTCTCAAGGACAGAAACAATGCTTTATTCATGTATGTATCCCTTTTAGTAAATGACACTGTTTCATCTATAAAAGAAGTTATTCAATATATGTTGAATTCAATTGAATATTCATTGCCCTAAATTGGGAAGTGTTTGTCCTTCTTAGAAAACATTAAGACATAAGTTTTTTTTTTTTAAGATAGAGCATGTCATTAAATAGATATGATCCAAACTTTTAAAATACTAAAATATTTAGCTTCAACACTGTAATAAAAAAAGTTCTGTTAGATACGTGGGACATACAGAGATAATTGTGATATATCTGAACGTAGATACGTGATAGTCAAGCATGGAGGTAGACATGCAAACAGAGGTTCAGTAACTCTACTCTGAAGAACTTCTGGCTATTTCTAAAATTATCAGAACATGAGGACTGGCCACAATTGAGGATGTTCATAAGATTGTGATATAGATTCTTATTTTCCAGGCAGCTATCACAAAAGTTAGGAGTAATCTAGCCTGGCTGGTGTAGGACCTTCACCCTGCAGAATGCAGGTAAGAAGAGAGTTCCCATATTTGAAATAAGACCACCCTTCTAACACCAATAAAAAATAAATTTATAAAAAATAAAAGACCACCCTTCTGCAGGGTATCTTAACCTTTATCAGCAGTATTAAATAAGAGGCCCAGAAATATTCTTCCTTCAAGGAATATCCTTCCTACCCCAGTCTGTGCCCCCCACCCTATATATTGATAATTTCTTCACTGCTATTTGCTTTGGGATCTTCAGGATTAATCTCCTCATGCCTCTTATCCCGAATCCAGTCAATCATTTCAAGTAAACCTCAGTCATATCTTATACCCAGGACTAATTCCCAATATTTTTTTTACTTATATTTATAATAAAATATCCTAATTTATTTTTATAAAAATATATTTTTATATATTTATTTTTATATAAAATATCCTAATATTTCATACTTTTTTTAGGGGGGCAGAAGGAAAAGGAGAGAGAGAATCTTTTTTTAAAAAAAAATATTTATTTACTTATTTATTCATGAGAGACACAGACTGACAGAGAGAGGCAGAGACACAGGCAGAGGGAGAAGCAGACTCCTTGCAGGGAGCCTGATGTGGGACTCGATCTGGGATCCCAGAATCATGACCTGAGCCAAAGGCAGGTGCCCAACTGCTGAGCCACCCAGGGATCCTGGAGAGAGAGAATCTTAAGCAGGTGCAACATCCAGCATGGAGCCCAACATGGCGTTACATCTTACAACCCTGAGATCTTGACCTGAGCTGAAATCAAGAGTTGGACAGTTAGCTGACTGAGCCCCCCAGGCACCCCTGAAAGCAGTTTTACAAATAATTTGTTTTAGGCTGTTATTTGTACCTTTCAGTAACCATAAAATAGACAAAACTTGTCTTCCCTTCTAGACTTTGACTACTCCCAGAGGTTGTGAGATGTAATGGGTAGGCCTTATACCCCAGGTAAAGCAGAAGCCGCCCAATGTAATATGGTGTTGATGGTCAGGCAGGTGGGAAAGGGTGAAGACTGGAAAGATTCTTTTTCTGTCCTAAAAGAAATGATGATAAATGTGTAATATCTATTCACTTTCAACTTGAGGGGCTGCAAGAGCCGATGTTATGGTTTGGGTAAGCACGGTTTTAAATATGCTTATAAACAAAGCAAAACAAGACAAAAATAGATGTAAGGGACATATAAAGAAACAACTACACCTGAACTTTGGAGTGAATAGGGTTTAGAATCCTCTTTATCATCCTCAGGATAGCAAGTCAGTGTATTTGGTGCCTATTTAAGAGTGCTCTTGAGCCGGAAGGCCCTCCACACTATTCTCTTGGGGGTTAGAGTTTCTATGTAAACAAAGAGGGGGAAAGATCCTAAGGCAAAGTAGTCTGATTAGGGGATCTAAGGATCTCTTTCCTCCTGTCTTTTCTCTACTTTTCCCCATTTGATATTTAACATCATGCCAATGAATACTCATGCCTGGAAATAATTCAATTCATAAAAAAAGCTAACATGGGGCATGGTAATCTTTCGATCCAAAGACAGTAGAGTGTATATTCTGAAGGGCTTCTTTTTCCTAGAACCCTAGGGGTTCCTATTTCCCAGGGAATTGATGAGTGAACTTCAAAATTCGGCTAACTGTTGGAAATCGTTTGCCAAATTGCTGTGTATATGAGCTTATTTTTAAGGTGAGAGGATATAACTCTTTGTCAGACTCTCAAATATGTTTGACATTCAACAAAAAAATCTTGTTGGACCACCTCAATTAAATTAAAAGCATCATCATCTGCTCAGTGAGCAAAGCTGAAACCCCATGTCCATCAGTTACTCGTGTCTCTTCACTGAGTCCACAATAAATCAATCCCCAAAGTGGCTTAGTCCTCAACATTTCTCTGTGCCAACACATTTGAAGGGTTGGGTGTACTCATTTTCATAAGTAACAATGGTTTCTAACAAAAACAATCTTCAATTAAAGTGGAGCAAGCCTTAAAAATATATATCTCATGGATAAGAAGCTAAGCATGTTTAATTTACTTTCTAAAAATATTCCATTTTATTCTGATTTTTCTTTCTGAAGGTATGAACCAGGTAGTCAGAAGGCAAAGGTCTCACTGGTTCATATATCTGCATAAAATCTCAGTTCTTTTCTTTCATTCCCACTGCCATTATTCCAAACCGGGCCTTCATCATTTCATACTGAGGTGATTATAAATTTCTTCCTACCTGGTTTCCTGCCTTCAGTTTTTCCCATCTCCGTTTCATTTACCATGTGTAACATGAATGATTCTTCTATTAGGCTGAATCAAAGGAAATTGCTAAGATTTGACTATTTTTGAGTAGAGCACGAAAAAGAAAAGACAATTTCATGTAACTTAATACAACATGGATAAAATCGTGTCATTCCTTACCCTAAAATCTTTTTATGGTTCTTTATTGTCCTTATGAAAAAGTCCAAAGTCCCTAAAAATGACATACAGGAGCATGCTGTTAACAACATGCTCTGTTAACAACGGACATTGAACTTGAATGTCTAACCTGACAAATGGCCACAGGGATGAAGCGAGTAGTGTGAGTATTGACGTGGCTAGAATAAGACCTAAGAACGGTGCCCCTGGGGCATGGTGATTAGGAGACTGCACACCCTTCCTGAAGGAGCTTCTCCACTAGATTGTTGCAATGGTTTCCTACTTCTGATCCTTCAGGAAAAGTTGGAAGTCTAGAGTTTCATCAGAAATAGTGTTTTTTTAAATATTAATAGCAAATATGTATATAGCATGTATTATAGGTTGGGGATTACTCCACGCACGTTTCAATGTGGCTAGCTGATTCGGAATTTTAATAATCATTGTACAGTCAAACATAATACATCTGTGAACTAAATGGGACCTGAAAAACTCCAGCTCCGGGCTTCTTCTGGACATTTCTGACTATATATCTAACTATTCCCGATCTGCATACAAGCCAGTCATTTACACACCTGGAGATTTTTGCTCCTGTGGTATCCTCTGCACTGAATTACTTTTTCCTTCTTACCCTCCCTCTTTTCTCACTTCAGCTCCAAATGGCTACTCCTCAAGACTTTCTGTTGCAGTGGTAGGTAGCGTCTTAATATGCTAAAACCTCCAGTAGACGGAGTCACTGAATCTTTTTTTTTTTTTTTTTTTGCGTCACCGAATCTTTATCATGAGTAGAGCCCTACCTGCCAGCCCACACTAAACATGCACCATAAACAAAAAATAAACCTGTGTTAAGCCACTGATACTTTGGAGTTGCTTATTCTAACCTCATAACCTAGCCTAACCGAATAATTGAGACAGAGTAAGTTTTATATTATGAATGAATTTGCAGGAAGTTAAAATAACTAAGCAGTAAAAATCAAAGTATTTGAACAGATTTGTGCAAAACTGTGAAGCAAGGTAGCCATTTTCTTTATACTCTATGGACTTTATGGACTTTGTACTCTTTACATTTATGCTCCATGGACTGCTATCAGAAGGTTATAGGATACCAGGTGGGATTGATGAAATAATAACTGGAATCCAGATGAGAAGTAAGACATGCCTCCCTGAAAGATTCCTCTGACCAACAGTTTATATAAACAAACAAATCTTCTGAGTCCCCAGCGCCTGTGATGGAGCTGAATCTAAGTCTCTAACACTGTAGTAGAAGGGAACTCTATCAGGTTGTCTTAGAAAATTCACCAGATCTTTGAAATGAGTAACCGTCAAGGTGAATTAAGATTCTATACCATTTTGCCTCAAGCTTGCTTTCTATTTCTCTCTCTCTCTCTCTCTCTCCCCCCAGTCCTCTTGAATCTTTCTCTTTCCATTGTTCAACAGTGGTTTCTGTTTAAATGGTACATTGAAAAAAACTTTTTTTTCTGGTTTGAGATCAAGAAAAAATGAGGAGGACTTACAAGGGTATGTTTTGTATAACCGACAAAAGGAGTTGCAGTGAGATATCGCTGAAGCATCAAGAAAGAATTGACAAGATGGGGGGGGGGTGGTGGAAAGGGACTTGGAATATGACTCATTTCTAATTCTTAACCAGCCTCCATGAATGGAGGCAGACACATCTATCCTATGGAACCATCTTTGCTGTTCTGTGTAGTGCTATCTTCAGATAAATGCTTCCAGGTAGCAATACTTTAGCTCAGATGAAAGGAAGGGTGGCTACCCTGTCTAACGGGAAGGAAGTCATGCACTTTATCCAATTTTTGCAAGTGACATCATAATATGTCAAATTCTGTGGCCTTACCCCCTTTGTGAGAGAGAAGCAGTTCACTTTTCTCTTTCCAGTCTATCATCCCCACTGAAGTGTTTCTGGGAAATGTCAGAGCCACCTGGAAAAGATCAATCTTTTTTTGGTTAAGAGACTCTGAGAAAGAAGAGACATCAGGGGAAACATGGAGAAGAAGGAAGATGTTAGCGTACGACTTAAAGAAAGATCTGTTCTCACTGTCAAAACATATACAAATATATAGATATATATAAATTAGCAGAGAGTCACTCCAATAAGTAAATAAGTAATCTGGTTACTCTGGAGACCAAAGTAGATCCTGAAGAATATAAGAATTTTTATATTTGAACGTTAACATTTTGCTACCATTCTTGAATTTAAAAGAAAATCTTAAATTACTTCAATTAGAAGTATTTAACACCTACTATGAAATGGGTTTGATTATGTCTAGACAAGCATAGAATTTTTAATGTGTGTCTTTGTTACTCCACAGATGTGTCTATTTTCCCACTTTGAAAAGAAGTTTTGAAAGCACACAGTCCATTTCCTGAACATTGACAAGAAGCAGGGTATTATACTCCATTTGAGCATATTTATATTCTTAAAGTTTGGGTAAACAAACAAGAGGGTTAAGTGAAACCAGAGAGAAGGCCAGAAAAAAAAAAGAGCAATGATATTACCTCTGTATGTGATGAATCTGTGTATTTGAGGGTTTCTATGTGTATGCATGTGTGGACTAATCTTGGTTTATGTAACAGAATAGAAAAATGAAGTGAAATGGAAATTATAGTTTTACATCTAAAAAGAATGACCTGGAAATTTAAGGTGAACCTTTTTTAAATGGTTTGATTAAACTAGAAGATGATTAATTTTTAGCTTTGGTAATTTTAAGTATTCTTTTAGATAAACTGCTTTTTGGACTTTGAGCTATAAGCCATTGTGTTTAGGAAGTCGTATGAGGCATAATTCATGATTCTTCCCTCAATCTTTTCAGGATTAACACCGTGTGTATAAGAGATAATAAAATGGTTTTCATGATATTAGCTCTAAGTTTTCCAGGCGTGCCCGGACACGGTTGTCCACCACTCTCCTTACTGAGTCTCTTGCCTTTTCCCCACTCTCATTGGCAATCCATGTCTAGAAGTCCTTTTCATTTTTAGCACTTGCTTTTTTTTCTCAAATTTATCGACATCTTTCCACCTCCTTTCTGTCATCGCATCCCTACTCCGCTGTACTAACCCGCTAAATACTCAGTTTTGCTCTTGCCCCTAATTCATTCCCCACAGTACAGCATCTGTAAGACAAATCTGTGTCACTCTCCCACTTGGAATATTTCAAAGGGGTCTTGTCATCAGCATGAAAATCAAGACGCATAACATGGCTGACAAGTTCCTATAGGATACGTTTCCTCACCGTCCTCATACCCCAGGTCTACAACCAGTCTCCTACCTCTCCGAGCTCTCTATCCTACAGCCACTTGCACTGAGCATCACTTTTTGGATATATCAGCTCCCTCCTGTCCTTGGGGCCTTTGCACCTGCCATTCCATGTGTCTAAGCAGCTACTCTCTTTTTCCACTTACATGTTTAATGCCTACATCTTCAAGCTTCATCTCAATGGTCAGTTCCATAGGGAAACCTTTTTAGAGGCCCCAGACTAGACCTCCTGTGTGACACCCTGTACTTTTACTGTATAGAATATTTCACAGGTTGTAAAAGTCAATTGCGTGGTCATGAATTTTCAGAGTTACAAAGTTCAGATGTGTGCAAACGTGATTTTCTTTATTTCTGTTCAACAGGGATTGGGGGGTGGTGGTGGTTCCATTTCTGTCTGTGGCACAACTAAACCTTGCCACAAGTCACTTCCAGATTTTTTTTTTTTCAATTTCAGATAAATGGAATTCTTTCCATTCAAGAGTTTCCCCTCCCTTATCTCCTTTTCTTAGGAACATAGGAGTTCCTGGGCCTCATGGGGAAGGGGGTACCTTGTTTACAATGATTCCCTATTCTCTATAACCTGTGCTGAGATCTACCTGTTGTCCTTTTTCCTCCTGGTGCTGGCATTTCCTGCTATTACTCCTGATCCTACAGTGACCTCTGGTTGCCACATCCATACCCTCTGTCTCATTTCAATCTCCACCCCGGAGGGGCTACTGGCCTGTTTTTAAGACTTGGGGTTTTTTTTGTTTTTCTTTTTGTTTTTTGTTTTGTTTTGTTTTGTTTGTTTGTTTGTTTTTTTGTGGTTGCAGGAAGTGGAGGTTGCCTTCAAACTCAGTCGGTTTTCTCTGCCCTGCTGTGGTCTGCTGCACGCGGTGAGGCTTCCCCCAGGCTCACCTACCCAGGACCCCGTACTCAACCACAGCCAGAACAGAGCTGTCGAAACATGCTGGGATTTAGCTCTCCTATGAGCCTCAACTTCTTCCCAGAGGGCAACAGGGGCAGCAAGGCCCTGCTCTAGCCTAACTTATCTACGGTTTTGGCTCAGGAGGAGGCCGAGCTAAAGGTCTCTTCTCAGCAATGCACAACCACCAAAGGCTCACTCGTTTCCGTCCCAGCTGTGGAGCTCCTACCCCAGATGAAACCTGGCTCCTCCTTGATTGCCTTTCTAATATGAAGCTATAGATGAACTTTGCACCCACCTCCCTAAGATGTTGCCTCCTTTTGGTATTCAGAGGCAAGTTTTTATTTTGAACCTCTTCTCGTTGTCTTTCAGGACTCTTCTCCCTACAATGAGCTTTTAAAAAATCCATTCGGAAACTGAATTGATTTCTTTTTTTCTAAGCTGATTCACACTTGTCCAAGGGAAGAAAGATGAGTTTGAGGAAAACAAAACAAAACAAAAAGCACCAAAAAAAGAAAACAAACAAACCACAAAAAGACTTGGTTATTTTTCAGAATGTCATCTTCCTTTCTACCTGTGGTTGATTTCTCTATCTTCCACAGAACTGTTGTATACTCTCCAAAGTCAAGAGTCATGTTTCCACATATGATGGCATCCTATACCCCACATTAAAGATCTCTATTAATAAATAGTATTGAAAAAATGAATATAAAAACAAGAACCTTAGTAAATGGAAATAAAGTCACACCTCAGTTTAGTAGGTTCAATCTTCTAAGTAGAAATGTCCAGGTCTGCTCGGGTTGGCAGTCTGTCCTGGGGTTGACCTGTCTCTACCATCTAATAATACTAGATTCTTATCTCACTCTGGGCCTGTCCTAAGGGGGAAAGGCCATGGTATTCTTTTGTCTCTGGCTACATGGAACAAAGCAAGAGATAAGAACATGCATGACAGCCAGAAAAAACTTGCAACCCACAGACAGAATACAGAAGTGGGAAAATATCAGAGGCATAGCCGAGCTTCTTTTCGAGTGAAAAGAGTGTCCGGGGTCACTTTGCTGCAATGGTTGTATGGATAAAAGCAGAGGAGAAAAGAGCCACACTCATTTTCATGTAATGTGGCGGCCTCTATCATCCATAAATGCCTCCCAGCCGGTGACTTGGAATCTGACTAATATTCCTTTTCTTTGGGAAGAAGAGGAAAGAGAGGGTGGGGAGCGTTCCCACTGCTTCCTGCCTGCTGTACTTATTTCATTGGACCTTTACAGGAATGGTTAAGCCTAACTTGGCCCAAAGAGTGACTAATCCTTTTTGCTGTGACAGCAAACAAATGTTGGAGTGTGGCCAACTGATGGAGGCATATAGTTTTGGGAGTTGGAATCCAAATATAAAATAAGATTCCATTTTCTTTTTTCCATCTACTTTTTATTATTGGCTTTTACAGTGAGAGGAATTTTCCAGTGAAGTTTCCATTTTAGAGGTTAAGTCTCTCTTCACTTTATTTTGACCACATTTCAGATTTCACAAGGAAAAACATTACAGAGGAAAATAAAACTAAACTGTGTTGAGTGAGCCTCGCAGTACAGCACAGTTTAGAAATGGTTTGGGGGAAGAAAACCCAGAACATTCAGGAGGTTTCTTAAGATCACCATGAAATGTAAAAGTCCTAAAATTCTGTTTAGATTATAATTTCAGAGTTACAGTTATTGAAGTATTTTGTCCATCATGCATAGTAATGACTTCTTTTGGCGATTTGCTCAAGGTTAGAATGTAACTCAGGGCAAACTCTTTGGCACAGAACTAAGCTAGTCAGACTTTCTTCTTTTTTTTTTTTTAATAGAAGTTTTTTTTTTTTTTAAGATTTTATTTATTTATTTATGAGAGACACAGAGAGAGAGAGAGAGGCAGAGACACAGGCAGAGGAAGAAGCAGGCTCCATGCAGGGGGCCCAAAGTGGGACTCCGTCTGGGGTCTCCAGGATCAGGCCCTGGGCCGAAGGCGGCGCTAAACTGCTGGGCCACCCGGGCTGCCCTAGTCAGACTTTCTATTCAGGTAAAGTAAATATAAACACAGGAATGAAAGGAGACGAAAGCTGGAGCCTGGGTATCTGAGAGCCGTGGCCTACAGAAAGTCCATTAATTCCCGTGAAGATGCCCAGATCCTCCTTGACTGGCCCCCGTCCTTCCAGAGGACTCTTTTATTCCCTGCTGGAATCCATGAGCTTTCTACAGAGTTTCTTTCTAACAGATTCCTTTGGTTAAACGAACCAGGGCCGTATCTGTCGCTTATAATCAAAGAACCCAAAAAAAGATTAGTTAAGTATCTTTTTTGCATGTTTTTCTACTGGTTACAATTTCTCAAATTCCTTTGTACGCTGGTGTAAATTTTTAAAAGAGGCACTAAATATACATGCGGCGATTTCTATATTTATTTGACCTTTCTCATGGAACCTCATTTGGGCTTTTTTTTTTTTTTTTTTTTTTTGGCAGAACACATTCTGGAAAATACTGCATTACACAATTACTGCATTTCTGTCCCTTAAGGCACCTCCTTAGCCCCAGAGTTAAGTCTCACCCTCCTTAGCAGGACTTCAAAAGGCTCCTATTTACTAAATAAAGGTGCTGCTTTGATGATCTGTTATGATAGGTATGTCCTGAGGATAGTGTGGTCTCCGCGTTGTAGTGTTGCGACAGCTAGAGTACTGGTAGGGCCGTTATAGGAAGCATTCTGCTGCAACTGTCTGGGGAGGGTTCCAGGGTTTCTGTGATTTTTGTTTTTGTTGTGTTTCTGACTCAGATATCTTCCAAAAAGGTTTTATGTTTTAGTTTCCCAAGAGGCAAAACAGAAAGGATCCCTGATATCTCTGAGTGACGGCAGGTTGCATTAGGTAATGTCTAGAACGTGGCCTGAATTCTGCAGAGACGAGACTTCTAAAATACCAGTGATAAATGTTTGTTAAAGAAGAGACTGCACAGTGCTTTTCATGTATTTTTAATCCACTATTTAGGTAATTGCAAAGCCAGTCTATTAAATCCTTTTGAGAAAAGATAAAAAGACAAGTCAGAGCAGTTCACACTGAGTTCTGTTTCCACATTTAAGAAAGTTAGACCCTGTGGTAGAGCTATTGCTTCTCTCTAATTGTGGAGGTGGACACACAGGTTGCTCCACAATCGACACTGGATGGTGGGCGGGGGCGTAGGGGGGGACGCATTTAGTAAAGCCACGATATGGGTCATGTCCGTGGTATGTTGCATCCCTACTGCACGGCCGATTAGGAAATACATAAACCATTCATTGTCCCTGGTCCGTACTCCGTCCTTTCATTTTGCCACAGTTATTCCAACCTGAGGCAAGGTAGTTGGGGAAAACTGTGATAAATTTGAGTAGAAGCCAATAGTGCGGTCGACTCGTTAATCTCCGGAAAATCCCTCACATTCAGCCCTCTTGACTGAACAGATATGTTATTGTATATTTAAAAGACAAATACCACTCCAAAGTCATGGCCTCTCTCCCTGGTCTTCACAGAGAGAGACCAGAAGTGTGGTCTCAGGGGAGTGAGTCTGTTTCTTGTCCTGGTGTCTTGAGTGCTCAGCATAGGCCCCACAGTGGAGGCTGGATGAGCTCTGAACCTATCAGAGGTAGCGGCGATGATAGGCAAGCAGCTGGTCTGTGTGAAGAAAGGGGCACTGACGTGGCATCCTTGAACCTTGAAGGAGGGGGTGGGTCTTGAGGTTGCTGACAAAGGTGAGTATAAACTCCTGAGTTCTCTTCCTCAGTGGGAATCTTGGCCACTTTTGGAAAGGAGGGCAATGACAGAAGCAAATAATGTGGTCATCGCCTAGATGAGGTTTCAGAATCTATTAGCTGTTGCTTCTCTGCTTGGGCACTTCCAACTGGAGTCACACAGTTAATCAGAAACACTGTCAAATAGAAAGAGATGCTCTCAAGTTCAGCGGGAATGTATTCATTCATGACGTAGACGGAGCGTGCTTCTGTCTTCCTTCCAAAATCATCTCATCCGATATACCTCTTTTCTGACATGAGGTGTTATTTCATGATGTTTTTTCATCAATTAACTAATCCAATAAGTATATATTGGGTATTACTGCATGCAGCACTGTCCTATCTGGTGATATAATGGTGACTAGACCACATTCCCAGCCCTAGAATATCTCATATACTAGTTGTGAATTTATTGTATAGTAATAATTTATTGTATGATTTAACTTTGGTAGGCAAGTAGAACTTAAATGTTCTTTTTTTTTTTTTTTTGAACTTAAATGTTCTTACAAAAAAAAAAGTAAGTATATGAGGTATGGATGTGTTAGTTAACACCTGGAGAGAATCCTTTGCCAATGCACATGTGTATCAGCTCACTATGTTGTCACTCTAAATAGCTTACGGTTTTGTCAGTTATCACTTAATACAGCTGAACAAACAAAATGTGGTTAACTAGGTGATTTTAGTACAGTGAGGTATACATTTGATAAAGTTAAGGAACCGGAGTGGAAGAGAGGAGCACTTACACTAGCCTACGGCGTTCTAGATCATGCGTTCTGGAGGAGAGCCAAGCTGAGAACTAAAAGATGGACAGGAAAGATGAAGGGGAGAAACTTCTTTCTCACAGGCCTGGAAGTACAACCTGTACTAGTCAACAGTTTTCAACACTAAAGTGCTCTATGATTTACATAGATCTCTTTTATTTGTTATAACAACCTTCTGAAGAAAGTGGTTGTAGTATTCTCATTTTAAGGGTGAGGTCTCTCAGAGGTTAAGCTGTTTAATCAAGGTCACACAGTGAATAAAAAATTGAGCCATCTGGATTCAGACTCAGGTTAGTCTGACCATAGAACCTGAGTTTTTCACTGTGATGCATTCTGACCTTCATGTTTTTTTCCTAACTGGTTACTTTTAGTTGGATATGCGATGGAATTGTGATTTAAAGCCACCAATTGATTGTTTGGGTAAGAACCAGTCTGATTACCTATCTTGTGAGTTCTGTCAAAGAAGTGGTTAACACAGCACCTGAAAGCTGGGATACAGCCACAGCGGGTGGTCAGAATGGAGCACGTATAAAATGCAGAAATGGAATCTATTTAGCAGAGCGTAAAAGTGTAGGGTTTGCAAAGAGAAGAGCTAAGGGGAGTCTTCTGAGAGATGGAGAAAGGACACTTGGCCTTAAAACCTTGGCCATAAAGGACCAGGGTTTATGAGGCCATTCTGTTTTGTCTTCTGCCCTCTGGTACTCATGAGAGTGTCCCTGACATCTTTACAAACCATAAATATGTCAGTTTCTGTTCCAAAAAGTTCCAGCGAAAACATATTCTATGTGCCAGACATTGTGCACAGAGTATTTCTAGTCTTCATAAACCACTCCAAATTCCAGATGTATTATGATGAGTTTTCTTACTGTTTCTAACTAACAAGAACCCATGGAGAGAAGCCAAGAAACTTGCTCAAAATTAAGCAACTGGTAAATTCTGGAGGTAGAATTTAGGTCCGAGACATTCTTACCATAAAGACTATTCCACACTGTGCACAAAATCACCAAGCTGTTGGTACTTAAAGAGCCACAGTACTTGTTTTTGTCCCTGCCAATAAATAACTGTATGATTTTGGATATTATTCTAGAATTCTTTGGCCTCATTTATATCATGTGTCAAATGATGAGGTTCGGTCAAAGCAATGCAAATAAATAAATGTGGATGAAAAAAAAATCTATGAGCATTTTTTTCCTTGTCTCTACTAGACCTTGGTATTTTAGCAAGGCATGGATACCACCTGAAATAATTATTTCAAATCTGCGTAACTTTATGCACGTGTTTTAGTGAGCACTGATTACCTGAGAGCATTGCTTTCTGAGCTTTGATAAGGAAAACAGCAATACATAAGTTACAAGATAGTTGAAAGGATTAAATAAAATAATGTAACTGAAACTTGATTGAAATGCCTGAAACGTTGCATTTCCTTCCTTCCTCCCTTCATCTCTCTTCTCATTACTGTCTTTTCTTCTCTCCTTTTCATATTCTTTCCTTCTTAGTGTGCTTTTTATGCAAGTCTGGGGCTTATCCTTCAGGAATTGTTTTTAAGGGGAAATAAGAAATATGTTCCAAAGCATTTAATGGTAAGAGCCACAAGGAGGAGTAGGAGGGCAGGAGCTCCTGTCCAGAGCAGTGCCAGAGGAACAGAGACGACGAGCTAATGTGTCATTATCTCCTCTAATCTCCATGATCATTTGATCATTGCTTCTGGAACTGACACAAGGGCCAGATGTGTTTCAGAGAAAACATGTACATTTGGCTCTGGAAGAAGGCATCAGAGCTTTTAACAACCCCTTGAGAATGCCTGATTAACCTTAGGGGGGTCCCCGGGGGACTCCAAAAGAATTGTTCTGTGTCATTTTGCTCATACAGAGTGTTTTGGAAGAGAAGCGATGAGAGGGGCGGCAGTAGGAATACAAAAGGATCAGTGTCAGGGTGGTTCGTAGAAAAGGTATCAATGTCAGATCAGAACCAGAGGGCTTCCTGATGGGATTTCTGAATTGTCAGGTTGGCTGTGAAAGACTATGAGAGGGTAATGAGAGTTGCTGACACTTTTAGGAACCGTGATTGAAATCTTCTCCCATTGTCCATTTAGAATAGAGCCTATCTAGAAGTGAGCCTATTTGGGCTGGGAGTTTCTTAAGCAGGGCTCTTCCATTGTACCCCAAGGGACATCATTTGCATTGTAATCAATGTGAATGTCACTCCTGGGGTTGTGCAGTCGTGCAGTGCAAAGCCTGACGTAGGCATTAGTCCAGTGCCTCATTTGTAGGTGAAAGACTCAGAGAGGGCAGGTTCCAGGCCAACGTCATATAGGCTACAGCCGAGTTGAAGCAGAAGCCAAATTTCTCTACTTTCAACTTGGTGATCTTTCCAATAAACTTGTGATTCTTAGCCTCTGGGTTATGGTTCTCTACACACCGTAGAATTGTTACAAGGAGTACAAGGAGCCGCACACGCGTGCGTGTGTGTGTGTTTCCTAATCAATGTACACCAGAAGTACAGATACTATCATGTACCAGCCTTTTACGATGTCTTGCATTAAAGAGAATTCCTTATATAAGACGAGGTTGGCAACTACCGCTTAAATCACTTTGCCTGTCAACCAAACTGCTAATGTATGCATTGTTCACTTTTTTTTTTTTTTGCTAAAAAGAATATAAACAATACCTTTGAAACATGAGACCTTGAGAGGTACCTACCAGACAGCGCGTCTATAATGAAAGAATATCCA
The DNA here is from genome assembly GCF_048418805.1 of Vulpes vulpes. NCBI lineage: Eukaryota > Metazoa > Chordata > Mammalia > Carnivora > Canidae > Vulpes > Vulpes vulpes. The sequence continues at coordinate 151,516,464 of NC_132782.1, read as the reverse complement.
ATGAGAGTCTGCTGTTTTATCTTGAAAATACATTACAGTGAGATCTGACATGTTCATGGAAAAAGCTTCAGATTCAGATCTAACTCTGTCACCAACTGCATGATCTTTGACAAGTCACTTCCCCTCTCTCCTCTCTCTTTTACTTTGTAGGCAATTATCGAGTGCTCCAGGTGTGCAAAGAAAGAGATAAAATAATTCATCCTAATCTTAAGAATCTCGCAGTCTAGTGAAAGAGAGATGGAAACCGTGGCCGTGCAGCACAGTAAGTTCCGTGATCATTTTGTTAACTGTTGACAATGGGGGCCTGTGGGAGTGAAACCTCCCGGGATCTGGGGAGCAAAGGGACGTGCGGATGCTCCTCTCGGAGAAGCCTGTGTTGAAACTCAACCTCAGCAAGTGAAGAGGGAGGGAAAGGAAAACTTCCCAGACCGAAGGATGTCGTGTCTAGTGGCCTAGAAGGATGAAACGTTGTGTACTGTCTGGCTCTCCATTTCTCACCCTCACTTCCTTGGAACCTGAAATTGCTAAGGAGAAGGAAATTGGAAAGCTACGAACTATTTTCCATGTTTTAATAAACTTAAAATCACAAAATTTCCCACTTCAGTCCTGCCGAGGCTAACTAAAATGTCAAGTTGCTTGGCCTTTGATTTAAATTATATCAATTAAGTTAACCTCCTGGGTGTGTCTTGCCAACCAGAAGGAACATTTGAGAATTACATGTGGCGTTAGTTTGTAATAATGGAAAACGTAAACACTACTTAAAAAATACTTTTTTTTTCAACTACAGGATGAGTGGGGGAAGATGTAATTAAATATGTGAGGTCCTAGAGCACTGTTACATGCTTTTGGGAAGTAGGACATTCACTGATGTGCCCAGCTTATAAATATTACTCAGGAGCCACATGTTGAATTAATATATAAACAGATGTCTAGGTTGCTGGCGATCTTGCCTGGGGAGTCCCTTGATTCTTTTGTTGTTCATTAGCTTTCAAATCCAAGTTTCATTTATTCCTTCCTCTCTTTGAGATTCATGAATCAAAACGTAGATACTAAGCATATTTTTCAAATTGTCTGGGTTGCCGTCTCTCTCCTAAAGCAATTGTATCTATAATAAAGTCAGTAAGAACTCAAAGTACCAAACTAAGTCACTAGGCTTCTACGTAGAGTAAGGATACGGGAATATCCTTACTAGGATGAGGCTTCAGCTAGTCTGAATTGTAGTTAAATTTAATTATGATGTGCTTAGATTATAAATGCCTAGATGTTTAAGATACAGGACATAAAGGGATTTGCAATTAAATTAGGTAGAAATGAACACAGAGGGAACATTTTAAGAAGCAAAACTAGCTGGTCCTGGTGCCCACCTGCCCATGCCTCTCCAGTTTCCAAATTCTCTTCAAACGGATGCAGTCTTCAGTTTTTGCCGTAACTCCACAAAACACATCACTTTACCATCTATATTATAGCCTCTGTAGTACTATTTGGTTTTCTCCACTGTAAAATAGGAGTAGAGATGTGATACTAACTTTGTAAGATTTCTGTGAGGATAAAATGAGATCACACGTGTAAAACATCTAGCGCACAGATGATACGTCAAACGGTTGTTGTTACCTGGGGGAGGCAGCAAGGAATAGTGTGGACGCCTTGAATCTGAATGGACAACAACTAGCTTTTCACTTTCTCTCTGCTCGTTACCAGTTTTGTGATCTTAGGCAAGTTCACCTCTCAGAACTGCTTTTCCCAATGTGCCAAGTGACAAAAACAACAACACTATTTTCTTCAAGTTATGTGAAGATAAAATTAATCTATAGTACACGCCTAGCACAGTGTCTGGAACATAAAAGTTAATATAATACAGAGATTTTCTCTCTCTCATGCTGGACAGTGAGAAACAGATACAGAGGCTTTCAGTGAACTTTTCATCACGGTATCTCCAGTCTCCAGCATCTAAGACAAAGCTCGAAATTTAGGAAGTTCTTTCTAACTAACTATAACTATGTGTTGAGCTCAACTGAATTTTTTAAACATCAGTTTATTTAGGCTTATTTAGTGCATAGGATATACATTGATTCAAGATTTCTCAAATAAAGATCTGTACAGATGAAGAACATGAGAAATCTGGAAAATCCAGATCCAGAATCTCAGTGGTCAAGGAACTCGTCGTGTTGTTTGGCATCTAGATCAGAGGTCGTGCTGAGTATATGTGGTGGCTCACTAGCAGCAGGAGTTTGGGCATCTTTGTCCTCGTGCACAGACATAATAAGACTTAGCTGTGTTCCAAATGCCTGCAAATCTCTCTTTGCTCCCAACTAGCCAATTCTTATTCCTTCAGTCCAGTTTCTCACGCGTCCTTCATGAGAACTTCAACCATCTTTGGGAACAGGCCATGAAATACTTTGCTACTCAGCCTGTGGATTATCTGCGTCTCGATCATATGCCTACTTTTGATGCACAGAGGCCATACCTGCCTCCCGGAGTAGGAAGCCTGGGTACAGTTGCAGCTGGAAGAGGGAAGCTGGGCATGGCAGTCAACTTAACGAGCCCGTTTAGTGTACTTCCTCCTTTGACTTCCATCCTCTCACATCCTTCATTGTGTAAAGTGTGTTTGTGATTAGCTGAACTTGGTCAGAAGCAGGAATAGTAAATGCAGCTATTAGCCTGTCTGATGGGGATCTATTCGTGGGATGCTTTTATATTTCTCACCTATACCTCCTTGAAGAAGAGATGGATGGATTATTCTGATTCTCTTAAAATATACAGTGCATGGGGCACCTGGGTGGCTCAGTTAAGTGCCCGATTCTTGATTTAGGCTCGGGTCATGATCTCAAAGTCATGAGATCCAGCCCTGTGTCAGGCTCTGTGCTTTCCATCTTGGGAGAGAGAGAGGCAAGCCAGATGAGAAGTTAGCTTTGTCCTAATGGTCCAGACTGAGGGAAAGGGAAGGGGCACATTCAGGAAAGGCTGAGTCTAAGTCAGGGGTGGTTGCTGCAAGGCACATCTTAAGGGGAGGCTTTAAGACCCAAATTGGCCCCACTCCATTTCCTTCCTAAAAACTAGGTAAGCAACTGGTAACAGGATCCAAGCAATAGTCATGTATTGGTTCTAGAAGGGTCATTGCCATCAATTTGCTGCAGGCTACATACTGAGCAAGAATACTGAAATCAGGAAAATCTGTCTGGGGACTGAGGACATGGGATTAAGAAAAGTAAACAGGTGCCTTTTCAATTTTTTCCCCCTTTTACTCACCATACTCAATCTATAAGCATTCTAATGCCTTCTTTTAAAAAGGTACTGAATTCAGTTGGAGCATGTAGGTTGTCTAGGGAGAATGAAAATAGATAGACTATGTGCAAATTAAGAGGGCTAAAAATATTCTCAACTATTCCTTTTCCTAATAGTTTTACAGATGCTATCACCTCACATGATCCAGCAATCAAGCACACAACTTTAATGCATTTACCTTGTCCACAGTAAGAAGCTCAAAATGACATAAAACCACTTCATTCAGTGGTTATATCATGAAATCCCTTTAAAAGCTCTATCTTCATTCCACAAACTCCAGGTGATGTTAATTCTTCCTTTAGATCCATCCTGATACCGTCTGACTGTTACTCCTTACTGTTTCACAACCTATAAACTAAATGGTAGCTGTCAACACTAGTTACATCCCCGATATATAAGAGTTGAAAAAGAAGATTAAACTAGTAATGACTACCTTCATTGCTCTTGTGTTTAAAACCAAAAAGAGGGAGGGGACTGGTGTCTTTCAGCGCCACACATCCTATATCCCTTTAACTTTCAGACAGCACTGCAGCTGGACAGGAATTCTGCTTCAAGAGAAATGATCTTCATTCCTTTGGGATCTGAGTCCTTGGTAGTCTTGCCAATATGAAATTGAGGTCATTTTCTATTAACCTGCTCCCTTGGATGTGATGATACAAAGAGTTGCCCAGGACGTCTTCCAGTTCCAGGGTCTAGCCATACTTCTTGCAAGCACAAAGTAGTGTAGAAGCCAATTACCTCTTTAGACTTAGTGTCCAGTCTGGCCAATAGCGGAACTATTTCCCAGTGGTTACATCAATACCCCAAGAAGCTAGAAATGTCCAGGTGGCGATCCCAACTGCAATTCAATGTAAGCATTATTGTGTGCCTAATGCGATATGTCATTCTCTTGGGAACTAAAAAATATAGGCCAGCAGAGTTCAGTTGTTGGGATGGGAAACAAAATCTGAAAATGATCGATTCTCAGACCTATATTATTTGGCTGTTGGAAGAAGCTGCATCATTGATGGGTCATTGGTTCAAATCCTGTGACTTTAAAGTTACACAGCAATTCACAGGTCAGTCTTTTGGTAGGAAAGTTTTATTTTTATTTTTTGAGATTTTATTTATTTGTCAGAGAGAGAGAGAGAGAGAGAGAAAGAAAGAGAGAATGAGCAAGCAGGGAGAGGGCAGGCAGAGGGAGAACCAGGCTTCCCGATGAGCAAGGAACCTGATGCGGGATTTGATCCCAGGACCTTAGGATCATGACCTGAGCTGAAGGCAGATGCTTAACCAACTGAGCCACCCAGGTGTCTCAGTAGGAAAGTTTTACATAGGTCTTTCCACCATTCAATGAAGCTAGCGGTTTTTGTTTACTTGTTTGTTTTTGCATGATAGGCTGCTAATAATTCCAGTTATCTGTAGGGCATTAGCCATTGCCTTCCAATTTTCATTGTGAAATGATGGCCTTTGGTTAGATACAATGCTATTGTGAAGACAATAAATGCTTTGTCTTCAAAGAATCTAACAAACCCATGGATGGTAGCATTCTCCAAAGCATGATGGGTAGGGAAAGCAAGGCCAGGATAAGAACATATTCCAGTGGCAGGTGATGTAGAAGGAGTTTGAGTAAATGGGAGACCAGCTAGGTGCTGAATCCTCTTGATTTGGGGCGCCAAATTGGGATGTGGCTTAGGGTTGCTCTCTACCAATAGAAACTTGTATTAGTTGTGATAGTATTCAGGTGAGCCAAGGTTCACCTATAAATCTTTTGTTTTTTCTAATATCATTTTTAATCCTAAATCAGGTTCTAATTTTGTTTATGGCTTTCCACTGGTGGTTTTTGTTCTTTCTTTTCCTTTTTTTTTTTTTTAAAGGAAGGAGTCACTAAATGTAATAATAAATAGAGATTATCACCTCTAGGGAACCATGCATGTGTTTTGAGCGGAAAGAAGTCAAATTCCATTTTTCTGGTTTCTAATTCGAAATTATAGTGATGATATATATTTCTTGAGTTGCCAAAAAGAAACAAATTTGGAGGCCTTTAGGGGCTAATTTTAGTAAGGATAAGAAGTTACGGAAACAGATTATAGGACTTAACAATGGTATGAAGAAATAAAGATATGGATACGATTACCTTAGGGAAGTCCGGAAGTGAAAAGTTGCAAAATGGGGTCTTATTGAGCAAAGATCCAGACTCAAATTACAACTTTTCAAAATGAGAAACAAACCATTGCATTTGTGGTTGGGGTTAAGTAGCTGGAAAAGAAGGAGTGGATTAGGAACCATGACTCCTAGTCAGAGTTCTGAGGTTACCTATGTGACCTTGAGCAATTTGTTGGGTGTTTCTCTGACTCACATTGGTCATTTGATAATGATGAATTAACTCGTTTCCCCAAAGCTTATCAGAGTAATTGCATCTGGTTTCGTGTAAGTTATCTGTGTAATTTGGAAGGGAGTTCGGATTATTATTCTTGTTAAAGATCCTGTTGCCCTTGATAACCCCTGGAATTTTGGCCATTTAGGATTAAAGTATATAAATAGCTATGAAAAACATCTCCTTGGCTAGAAGGTGAATAATCGGTGGCCTTTTACAAACCTTAGCTAACATCCTAACAGAAAACATTCTATTGCTGCCAGCCTTGCAAAGACAGCACCATGTGGCCGAACAAAATGCATTCTGTTCTGCGTCATGCATCATCAACAAAATTGCCACTTAAGCCCCGATTCCAGAATCTTTATTGTTGGTTCTAATTTATGAAGCAAACATGAGAACGGAGCTTGATTTTTCAGATGCCAAGATGACTTGGCAGTTGCTAAAATCTTGTTTTGACTTGCAAACTGATTGTATTTGAGCTTAAAGCTATGAGGGAGGCACAAATATGAGACACCAGTGTCCTGTGAAAATTCCTAGATTGGTTATTCTTACTTTTAAACTTTTGGAAATGAGATTCTTGTCAGAAGGGATAGTTATTGGGAAGTAGCCTTGTAGAATTCTTTTTTCTTTTTAATTGGTTTAACATTTGATTGAATAAATAAGTAAATAAATAAAAGTGCTATAGCACCCGACGGAGCATTTAATTGACTCCTTGTTCTGAATAGGAGGCTACTCTAGGGCTAGGTACTATTAGTTGTGTAGAAAACCAAGAACCTATTTGGGCCCAATATACTGGCAGTATTGAGGAGGGGACTGACTCTCAGGGCATCCTTTGGATTGTGTTGAGAAAGCAGACACCTGTGAATCGTGGTTTCAGAAGTAGGTTGAGACAACTGCTGATCTTCCGATTGCTCACGAAAAGCTGGTATGGAGTGAGACTTGAGAAATAGTCTGAGGTGAAGGAGAGGGACTCTTCAGGAGTAGGGCTCCCAAAATATAGGAATGTGGGCTGAGGAAAGCCTTAAAGTTTGACTTTACGTACCACATTACCTGTTTATCTGGTCATTCCAGGCCTTGCACAACCTTACCTTATCTCACTTTCTTTCTCTAATATCTCATGGATTTTTCCTGTGTGTTATGCTTATCAATACAGCAATAATATACAGAGTTCCTTCAGCCTCTAGCCCGTAAGGGGCATTCCAAGTGTTACCTCTATTTTACGGGAAATCTGCAAGGTAGATATTATTGTCTCTGTTTTGCTGATGAGGAGAACTAAGACCCAGGAAGGATAATTCATTTGCCAACAGTCACGCAGCATATTCACGGAATGGGCGGGATTAAAAACTAAGACTGACTCTCTAGGTTACAACAGAGGATCAAAGTGTCACAGTATGAGCAGTGCTCCAAGAGACTGAAGGAATCAGGCAGGCCCGCATCAGCTTGATCAACATATGTAGTAACCTGGAGCCAGGCCTCCTCCAGGGGGTAGCAGTGCATTAGTAGAAAGGCCAATGAGGCAGGGGGAAGAAGAAACAAGAAACAAACCCAAAACCAACACACTAAGCTTGTGCCAAGACTAATTCACATCATCGCTCATTATAGTATGAGAGCAGAACACGGTAGTTTAAAAGCCCTTCGTGGCAGGAGGTAGAAAGAATGTCTCCAGCTGCTACAGAGGAAACCATTCATGGCTGTGGTGGGCAGTCCTCTAAGAGTCCCCAGAGTTGTTCATGTCCTCCTCTCTAAATGTAGGAACATGTTATCTTATATAGTAAAACTGACTTGGCAGGTGTGATTAGGTCAAGAATCTCAAGACAGGGAGGTTATTCTGAACCATCCGAGTGTGCTTAATGTAATCACAAGGGTCCTTAAACGAGAGGGAATGTGATGTGTCCGTGAAAGCAGAAGTGAGACAGAGACAGAGACAGAGGCAGAGAGAGATTGACCGAAGATGGAAGAAGGGGCCACGAACCAGGAAATTCAGCCGGTCTCTGGAAGCTGGAAAAGACAAGGGAATGAATTCTCTCGGAAGGAGCACAGCCCTGCTAGCACTTTGGTTTTAACCTGCTGGGACCCATTTCAGACTCCTGACCTCCATAAATGTAAGAAAATAAATTTGCATTATGTTGAGCCACAAAGCTTATGGTAATTTGTCATCGCATCAGCACAGGACAAGGATACAGCGGCTGACAAGAAGACTGTGTGAGACTCTGAGAAGAGAACATTTGTACGTGGGGTATAGAATTAAACAAGTAATGAGGTTAAAGGGAAGGAAGAATGGGGGAAATGGATTCATAAAAAGAGAATTTTCTCTGCCTGTTTCCCCTAGAGCCACAGAAATGAGGTGTTGGTTCTTTGTTTGTTTTACATTCTCCTATTTCCTGAGAGAGCAGTTATTTGCTGCAGAAATCACTCAAGTGTATACTATCATTAGAAGAATTTAAAGGAATGGCTTCCTGTGGGTGTATCTGATGTGTCAGAGGAAAGGTTTTTGCTGTGTGGCTCAGGCACGGAGCCTACAATGATTGCTGCGATGCCTGTGGCTTCCACATCAACATGGATGCACTTCCGAAGTAGCATTGACCTTAGGAGGCAGGGAAGGCTTTCCTGAGTCAGTACCAAGAGGAAACCTGAAAGATTTATAGAAGAAGCTAGGGCAAATGCAAGGGGCGAGGCGGAAAGGGTGTTGAAAGACAGAATGCGAGACATGGAAAGCTTAGAGCAAGACACTGCACGAGGGAGGGCTCTGCAAGTCAGGACCCTCACTTAGTTTGGCTGGAGGTGCTAAGCACTAAGAAGGTGATGGTCAGTGACCGGAGATAAGCCTGAGGGGAAAGCAGGTAGCTGGACGTGAGGAGCAGCTGGCCAGTGAAGCCTTCGTGTTTCAGAAGCCTCCTTCCTGCTAGAAAGTCAGTTTCCTAAGGACAGTGGCCTTGTTGGTCTCACTTGTCATTAGAGTCTTAGTGCATAGTTCAGTCCTTGGAACATAGTGGAGCTCAGTAAATACTTGTGAAAGATGAAAGTGAAGGATAAAGAAAGAGATAGAATGGGGAAGGGGACGAAGAAGAGGAAAGGGAGGGAGGGAAAGAAGGAGAAAGGGAAGGAAGTGATGGGGCAAGGACAGATTTCAGCCAGTGAAGCCCTGTGAGAACGGTCGGTCTACTAGTTACACTGGCAGGAAGCCGGTGCTGCTTGCCTTTGTCTCTGCCCTACATTGCTAGGGTCAGTTTTATTAATCTGTTTTGTACAAAGAACATTGAATGTAGACAGACTCCCAAGTCCTAGCAAATTCTGTGGCCTACAAAGGGGATACTGACCTTATCTCTCTCTCTCGCTGGTACAAAGGGCAACGCCTCTGAAAAAGTGTTGATTTGCCTCCACACTCTTCCCTACCTTCTAAAGCTTCAGTATTTTTACTGATGCTGGTGGCATTTGCCATGATGGACACAAAAGGACAAAACAAAGAACAAGGTTAGGTGGAGAGGACACTGGTAGATACACAATAGAATCAGGTGGGATCCAATCTGCACTCCCATCAGTAAAGTTTCAGAATGTGTGGTTATCCCCCACTTAGAACAGGTGCGTGGCTAGTTTCTGGAGTGGATGTTCTCTTTGGGGGACTTTGGCTGATAACTGACTCATACCATATGACTGACTTCTGATGCATTTCTGAGATATTTGTCCTATCACAATGCCTGGTTGAATGAATGAAATGGAATGAATGGGATTTTAGAAACTTGAGACTTGAGATTAGACTCTTCAGTCACATAGTACCTGTGTAGGAAAGTGTTAAACTCAGCAGACCTGGGTTGCTCAAATTCTGCAAATTCTCCAGAAAATGCTGTTTTCAGGATTGGACCTTGGCCAGTCCATGGGAGCTGAGCTCTGAACCCTTAAAATGTCTGCCTGAGAAGTGTTTTTGTATACTTGAGGTTTTTGGGCACGCTGTAGCAGTTTGACCAGAGAGTTTATGTTAACAAAGTGATTAAAGATGAATACCTGTTTTTGCTTTGTGGGGGTGGGTGTCTGGAATGTGAGTAGTTGAACTAGTCATGCAGGTGCTCCCTGCTTAGTAGTTCACTAAATCCCAGTAAAAATTCTGGATTCAAGGCTAGGGTGAGCTTCCATGGTTTGCAATGCTTTACATGTATTGTCATGCATCATTGCTGGGAGAATCAAGTGCATCCTGGGGTGACGACTAGGAGGCAGCACTTGGAAGTCTGTGCCTAGCTTTTCCCAGACTTTGCCCCCTATATGCCTTTTTCCTTTGCTGATTTTATCTATATTCTTTCACAGTAATAAACCATAACCATGAGTATACCTACCATCTTCTGAGTCTCAGGACTCCCCCTAGTGAATTATCAAATCTGAAAGGGTCTTATGGACCCCTGACACAGTACTTTTATCCAAAACATAGCAAGACTTTTAAGGTAGCATGCCCTGGTTTAGTATAGTGCCCAAAGTATAGACGTCAGGAAGGTTATTCAATGCCTTAATCAGAAATATTAAAATATAAATATATTAATGTTTTCCCAGAATGAATTAATGCATCTCTATATAGTGAAGATGGAAAACATATTTCTTTATTGGCTGGCACTAGAATTCCTTTTAGAAGATAGCCTTCTTTGTGTAGGAGAAGGTCTTGAAAGCTGTTTGGGATACAGAGACCGAGTATGTAAGTGTAAAGGCAATGAGTATAAAGAGTTACTTATTGTCTATGTAAGAAAATGGGAGGAATATGCTCCTGAGATAGGGTAAAAGAGAAAAGAAAAGAAGAGCAGTGGTCATAAACAAGAGGTAGTCCTACAAACAAATGCCAGTAAAATGACATAATCCCACCACACTCCCTGGAATGAAATGGCCATGTAAAAAATATCCTGATGGGAAGGCCAAAGGAAAATGCAAGGCCAGGAAAATCTAATAGTTAATTGAAAATATTTGCTTTCTTAAAATGTCAATCCTACTTGCAAAAAAAAAGAAAAAAAAAGAAACATCAAAAAAGAAAAAAGTCAATCTTTTCTTGATGTCCTCAAATACTCAACAAAGTCAGTTCGTCAATGATTGTGGTTTTTGTAAAAATTGAGGCAAGTTTTGTCTAGAGTGATATAGTTCAAAATAAAGACACTAGGCAGGACATAGGCATATGTAAAATATGCAAACTAATCAAGTGGACCGTGACAGTCTGAGAACACTACTATTCTATCCATCAATACTTTATAAAACTGTCAGACAGAGCTTTGATTTTAAAGTGGGGTGGAATGAGGAGGGGTTTAAACTGATCTTATCTGGCCCTCAAAGGTCAGGCGGACGTAGATCACATCTAGGTCACAGCTCTATCACACACAACTGACGAGATTAATTGCCTGTGAGGAAAGAAGGGTATTATAGATTATCACCTTCTTGACAGCCGACTTTCTTGGTTGAATTCACCAGGTGAGGTGGGCAGTCAGGTTCCCCAGGGAACAGATTCTGAGACAGATTTGCTTGCAGGAGGTTTATTGAGGCGAGCTCCCAGCCACCGCACACCTAGAGAAGGAGAGAGGTTGGGCTGAAAGAGGGTCTGAACAGTGGCCGGGGCTGGTTTAACAGAATGCTGTGGAGCTGGAATGTCCTCAGGACATGCCCCTAATGGAGGCAAGAAATCAGGTCTTTGTATCCTCACGTAGATCAGCCATTGGATCCACGCTGCCCCCAGGGAGAGGGAAAACCATTGTGCAAATCAGCATCTTGGCAAAGGGTAGTTCCTGGGGAGGGGCTCATCTGTGAGCCTCAGTGGCAGCACTCAGTGCAGCTGTAGGCATGAATGCCTCCATCCTGAAGAGCGGGATTTGGGAATCAGTGTTTAGCAAATGTATGAGGTCCTACTGTCTATCTATAGCTGCTGTTGTTGGGGCTAAGGACATTGTTGAGCCGGGCTGCCTGTGGTAATGAGGCCTGTAGCCCGAGAGGGGAAAGGAGATACGTAAAAACAAAAATCACTCGTAGCAATGGAACGTGCAGAAGGCATAGAAGTAAAAGAAAGCTGGGGTGCCACGTGACTCCGCAATACCAATATCTACCAAGGGGAAGTGAGAACATATCCCCTTGCGAAGAATTGCATGTGAGGGCTCATAGCAGCGTCACTCACAACAGACTAAAGCTGGGTTATGCTAAGTATCCATCAACCGGTGGACGGATAAACAAAATCTAGTGTATTCATGCAACAGAAAACTATTCATTAATTAAAGGAAGGAAGTCTCGAAAAATGTTGCAACTCAGACGAATATCAAGAAAGAAGATTATTCCAAGTGAAAGAAGCCAGACCTAAAAGAAAACATATTATCTGGTTCCCTTTATATAAAATGTCCTGAAAAGGTAAATCTTATGGAGATAGTTGATTAGTGATTGCCCAGGGTTGAAGATGGGCATGGGGAAGGAATGTAGATGGGCCTGCAGTTTCTTTCTCAGCGGATGGAAATGTTCTAAAATTAGATGGTGATGATGCTTGCGTAATTCCATGAATATACTCAAAGTTACTGAATTGTATACTTCAGATGGGTGATGTTATTTCATTTAAATCATTCCTCATTAAAAATGTTAATAAAAATTATGGTGAATTTTAAAATATATAGGAGATGGGGACACCTGGGTGGCTCAGTGGTTGAGCACCTGCCTTTGGCCCCGGGCGTGATCCTGGAGACCCGGAATCAAGTCCCACGTCGGGTTCCCTACATGGAGCCTGCTTCTCCCTCTGCCTGTGTCTCTGCCTCTGTGTGTGTGTGTGTGTGTGTGTGTGTGTCATGAATAAATAAGTAAAATCTTTAAAAAAATTAAAAAATAAAGTATACAGGACAGACTCGTTCAGCTAGATTGAATGAGGGGAGATAGAGAATCTATGAGAGAACTAATGCTACCTGAGAATAGGTCTTCAGAATAAATACATTTTTCTTCTGTGTAGAAATGCCAAGAAAGGGTATTTCAGGTAGAGGATATAACATATGCAAAAGCATAAAGAAATATGCAGTTCAGGAAATGTTGAGGGTGTTTTCTTTGAATGTGAAGGGTGGAAGGGATAAGAACAGCTGGCACGTGATCAGTGCCGGGAAGCCCCTTCACGGAGGGTATTTTGTGCCATGGTAAGAAGTCAGAACTTTCCTGAGGCCTTTGCACAAGCCTGTTTCTATACTTTAATGTCCTTTTTTTTTGGGGGGGGGGGGTATTTGTTTCTATTCATATCTGGCTCTTTCTTATTCTTTAGGCCTTAGCCTAAAAATAACCATTTCTGTCTTCCCTGGTCACTTTATGTCAAAAGGTTCTATTCTCTGTTCATCAGCAAAAATTAAAAAAAAATACCATTTATTTTCATTTGTTGTTCATGTATTTTTGTTTACAGCTTTTCAGTGTCTCATCAGGCCATATGTGGAGATGAAGTCTCTTTTAGTCACTGGACCTGGACACTAAGTTAGACCCAGATTTTCCCACTTTTTAACTGTGTGACCTTGGAACATCTTAGTTGACTCATTAAGTTTCAGCTTCTTCTGTAAAACCTGGTGTATTTAACATCTGTCTATCTTCTGGCCTCATGGTGAAGATTAAGTGTTAGTAGATATAAAAATGCCTTGTAAATGTTAAATTTTTCTGAAAATTTATTGAATTATTATAACTGAACAAGGAATAATGTATTAATATTATAACTACTTATTAAAAGTTTCCCTGTGTATGTAGTGAACCAGTATAGTTTAGTATTATTAAGATATGATTAATAAATAATAACATATTAAAGTATTTAGATTCAGGGTATATTTTATGCACATCAGTTATTCCCATGACTTGCGTCATACTGGCATCCTCAGGAATATAGGGATTATATGCTCTCGTGTGAATAGCCCCAGTGAACTATAGTTAGAGAGGTTTGTGTTTGCCTTTTGTATTTTCTGATTTAATGAATCCAAGAGATTATCTTAATGGATAGAAAGAATTCTTTTTAAAAAAATATATTTATGTGTAAAAGCAACACACAGAGTAAGACAAAAGTGACTGAGCTGTGGATCCAGCCTCTAAGAATTTTGTATCCTAGAAGGCACGCTAAACTAGAAAATTAGAATGCCAGGTGGAAAGAAAAGTCCCGTAGGAAAGACGCAAATACGTGTTTGGAGGCGGGAGGAAGTACCAAATAGAGTGACCAGGGAGGGGTTCAGTGGTGTGGCAGTGTTTGGAGTGGTGCTTGGATGATAGATTAGTTTTCACGGGCAGAGTGGCAGGGATGTGGTTCAGGACGTTTTAGGCAATAGAAGCAGCATAAACAGTCCCAAGCTGTGGACAGAGCATGGAATCTCTGGATTCGGCTGTAAGCCAAGTGGCCAGGAAAACGGCAGAAAAAAATAAAGATAAATATTGAGGAATGAAAGGAGATCAATGGGTTGTTCTGTGAGGAGCGAGCTGATCACTCAGGGATAGCGGTCAATTGGAGGGCTTCAGCCACTCGACAAACACGGGGTGGGGGTCTAAGTTATGCACAGAAAAGCCAAACCGCATTGGTTGTATTGATTACATCATGTGAGCTCTGCAAGAGTCACACGGCATGAGACATACGCAGATGGAACATATAAGGTTGGACCTCTCAGAACGGAGGAGAGAAATGGGTACACACATCTGCACACACACAGCTACCTACGCTGACTGAGCAGCTCAGACAAATACAAATATTTGAGCAGATGGAATGTTTGAAAATCAATGCTTTTTTGAAAAGCGAGTAGTTTCTTTCTTTTCTTTTTTTCTTTTCTTTCTTTTCTTTTCTTTTTTCCTTTCCTTTCCTTTCCTTTCCTTTCCTTTCCTTTCCTTTCCTTTCCTTTCCTTTCCTTTCCTTTCCCCTTTCTTTCCTCTTTCCTTTCCTTTCCTTCTTTTCCTTCCTTTCCTTTCCTTTCCTTTCCTTTCCTTTCCTTTCCTTTCCTTTCCTTTCCTTTCCTTTCCTTTCCCCTTTCTTTCCTCTTTCCTTTCCTTTCCTTTCCTTTCCTTTCCTTTCCTTTCCTTTCCTTCCCTTTCCTTTCCTTTCCTTTCCTTTCCTTTCCTTTCCTTTCCTTTCCTTCCTTTCCTTTCCTTTCCTTTCCTTTCCTTTCCTTTCCTTTCCTTTCCTTTCCCCTTTCTTTCCTCTTTCCTTTCCTTTCCTTTCCTTTCCTTTCCTTTCCTTTCCTTTCCTTTCCTTTCCTTTCCTTTCCTTTCCCCTTTCTTTCCTCTTTCCTTTCCTTTCCTTCTTTTCCTTCCTTTCCTTTCCTTTCCTTTCCTTTCCTTTCCTTTCCTTTCCTTTCCTTTCCTTTCCCCTTTCTTTCCTCTTTCCTTTCCTTTCCTTCTTTTCCTTCCTTTCCTTTCCTTTCCTTTCCTTTCCTTTCCTTTCCTTTCCTTTCCTTTCCTTTCCTTTCCCCTTTCTTTCCTTTCCCCTTTCTTTCCTTTCCTTTCCCCTTTCTTTCCTTTCCTTTCCTTTCCTTTCCTTTCCTTTCCTTTCCTTTCCTTTCCTTTCCTTTCCTTTCCTTTCCTTTCCCCTTTCTTTCCTTTCCCCTTTCTTTCCTTTCCCCTTTCTTTCCTTTCCCCTTTCTTTCCTTTCCTTTCCTTTCCTTTCCTTTCCTTTCCTTTCCTTTCCTTTCCTTTCCTTTCCTCTTTCCTTTCCTTTCCTTTCCTTTCCTTTCCTTTCCTTTCCTTTCCTTTCCTTTCCTTTCCTTTCCTTTCCTTTCCTTTCCCATGGATCAATACCTGGCCATCTAGTATCTTTCAATAGCAAGAGTAGCCACTTTGAGTATTTTGAGTCCATTAATAAAGAAAATCGAAGCTTCCATTTGCACACTAAGAATAACATAGGCTTTTGAAATTACATTAAAAATGGATTCATTTCAGGGAAAGCTTTCAGGCTTTTTAACTATAGCCTTTCTAAATTTAGTTCAGAAGGAATGTTGGTATTTTCTCAAATTAGTACTTTTGAGTAAATACTATGTTTCTACCTTTTACTAATTTCTGTCCCTTGGGGAGAAGTGCTTGTCTTATCCTTCTGCCTTCTTATTTCCTTACCAGTAAGTAGGCAAAAGGATACTCAGTGCTAAATGCTATAGAGAGAAGCAATTTTTATAAATTTCTACAAACTATTAACAAACGTATATTCATATTACTTATATTTCACCATGTCTATTCACAACTGAAAAAAATTATAAAAAATACAATTCAGGCCATACTGGGTCAGGGGTGATTGTGTAATACCTCAACGGAGACATTTGGTAGGCAGTTCAATGTTTAGGTCTGACAGGGGAACATAGGAAAATATTTGAAAATCATTGTGGAAGCTGTGGGTGTTGATGGCTGGCTTGATGACCGATTGGGAGTATAGAGCATAGGGAAGAACAAAACTCTAAGAATAATATGCAGATATAAATATGTAGATATGGGAAGACATCTAGAGGGCATACCAGAGGAAACATAGGAGGAGAGGGTCAATCAAAGGGAATTACAAAATATTTAGTTTTCAGGTCTTTGCCACATATATTTCTGGGCTGATTTCATTAAAGTCCGTAGCTTTGACCCCCACTTACACACTGATAACTGAGCTCTGGTGGCCAATGACATGATTCTCACGTTACTGTCACAAAACAAAAATTTTATAAAGTGGCCTAAGGAAATAGAGCAAGCCATATAGGTGAAATTGTGACATCTTTCTATTTTTTTTTTCATTCTCACTGCCCACCCCCTCTCACTGCCCACCCCCTACACAATTTATTTAGGTTATGAGTTGCCTCGTCCCAACTGGATTATTGTAGTAGCCTTTTATCTGTGACCATTCTCCAGAATGCTGTTAGATTAGTGTTTCTAAACAATGGTTTTTATTCTGTGATTTCCTTGCTCAAACACATTTACTTGCTTTTCATTCATGGAATCAAGTCCAAAATGTCTAGCTTGGCATTCACGGCCCCCTAGTATGACCTCAGCTAGCATTTGCAACCTGGTTTTTCAATTAACTTAGCAAATCGTAAGCACTTATTATTTGTCCAACACTGCTAGATGCTAGTTATGGAGACCTATGTAAACCAGTTCTATACCTACCCTCACGGATCTTAAAGACAGTAGAAAATACAGGCATTGGACAAATAATCCTCATTGTGGTAAGTATTATGAAAGGGGAGATATAAGGTGATAGAGTATTTGTGTCCTGTGGATCTAATCTGGAGGGCAGGAAATTCTCTGAACTTCATCATTTTTAAGGGCTACTTGTCTCTTCAGTAGAGGTTAGCCAGACCACAATGGAGAGAGGGGTGATTTGGGATCTGAGTTCAGACCGACTGAATTTTAGAGGACAAAGGTTAGATTTAGAAAAAAGTAATAGAAGCTAAAGCTTTAGATAAAAGCAGTACTAGGAGCCAGGAGGGCCTCCAGAGCCACATTTAGGATCTGGAACTTTGAGGACAATGGAAAGGTCACTGCAGATATTTAAGCTTTGCAGGCCATTGATCATAATTGCAATAAAAGTATTACTTTGGTTATAGTGAGTGTGTAAAACTGGAAGAAGGCTGTCGGGAGGCATGTTCGTTAAGGGAATTTTTAAGGAATCCAGATGTGATTCAATGTTGACCTTCCTCAAGTTGTGGAAGTTGATGTGGAAAGTTAAACAGGTAAAATCTTGAAAGGAGAATTGGCAGGACTCTGTTTATTAATTGTATGTGTCTTCCTTGAGCGTGCTTTGTCTATTTACATTTCCTCAGTTGATCTCCTGTAGAGAGATTTCTAGCATCGCTAAGGAGATGGACTGAATAATCTATGCTTTTCTCCCTTCCAGTTTTGAGAATTCCGACCTTTATATTTGGGGACTAGGTTGATCATCCTGATTTGTCAGACTATCAGGCTATTAGTCTGGAATCAAAAAGTAGATCTGGGGCAGCCCGGGTGGCTCGGCGGTTTATGCCGCCTTCAGCCCAGGGCCTGGTTCTGGAGACCCAGGATCGAGTCCCACGTCGGGCTCCCCGCATGGAGCCTGCTTCTCCCTCTGCCTGTGTCTTGGCCTCTCTCTCTCTTCTCTCTGTGTCTCTCATGAATAAATAAATAAAACATTTTTTTAAAAAAGTAGATCTGCATATATATTCTCAGGCATTTCTCAATTGAGAAAACCCATTTTATGGTTTCAAAAGGTACCTTAGCAAGTATCTAAAACTGTACAGTTTAATTTCCAGGGACACCTGATTAGAGCCAGGCGACGTACCCCAGCCCAGTTTTACTGAATCGACACAAAAACTGACATTTCAGGGCCATCACGTTGGCAGTATTCTCTCTAGGAAAAATGGCTTTCAACGAAGAAGGATGAGTACATCTCCAATATGATAAATACCTATTTTGGCTAAGTGATCTTTCATTTCGTTCTTCCCGAATGGATTTCGTGTTATATGCTGCCCGGATACCAACATGAGAGATCCATATCCTGCGCGTCCCTCTGATGCATGGAAACTATTAAGGCTTCGCAGGAGCACAAGAAGTACCATCAGCATCTTTCATTGTGAAAAATTGTATTTCCATTCTCAGGACTGTTATATATTAGAGTGAAGGTTTCTGGATAGGTTAGAGAGTCGGATCGGGTCCAGCAGGTAGCACCCTGTGCTCCCTCCGGATCCCACAGGATTACACCGAGACATTCGCATTTTCTTTTCATCGGTGCCCTGCAGCTCCCCGACTTCTCATCCGGGAGACGTAGCTATTTAGAATGAGTGGTCCTGAGCCTACCTCGGGGAAGTTATCTGCACATTAATATGAATCTCTTTTCAGGAAAAAGAAAATAACCTTGACCTTCTGAATCACGCCTATTGGGGAAGGCTGCGGACCATGAACTGCTAACCTATTCATATCAATAAACTGTATGCGGGCAAAATCATAGTCATTTGCATAAGCTGCTTCTCTCCGTGGCCCATGAAATTAGCATTGTTTAATGGCTGGAAATAAGATCACCTTTGGCTGCACCAGCCACACTCTCATCTCCAAAGGAAAATATGAAGGGGTCTTGACTCAGTAAGCACAAAACTATCTTAAATTACAAGGGCCTTCATTAGACCGGCAGTGTGAGTCCAAGTGACAGAAGCACCGCGATCCCCGAGTGTAGGATTCTAGGGCAGATCTTAGGACGCAAAGCCCTTTCGACTTAGCTTGTCTGACCACAATTTAGTCAACATATCTGATTTTAATGCCTTCTTGTGTGGTAGATACCCTCGTAGTTCCCAGGCCCTCCCTTCAAGGGCTTCACAGTCTACAGTGGGGGAAAAAGTGCCCAACTTTATCCTAGCGGCTTGGGAAAATTTTTTCTTGCAGACTCTCTTGACTTGCCTTGTGTTTTTTAAATTTGGCTTTTAATGTTGTCCTAATTGGAGAAAAATACACATTTTAATATTTTGAGTTTTCCCATTCATTTTATGTCGTGCAGTGCCAGCTTTAAGTGTAAATACAATAGCATCTCACTCATGAAATCACCAAAATTACACAATTTTTTCAGGAACAAGGAACAAGAACATGCATGTATAACGTGTTCTTACCATAACAATCGAAATGGCACACAAAACTCACTCAGCTGTTTCTTTTCTCACATCTCGATAAGTGCACATTCAGCGTGCTGCTGAGTAAAAAGCACTGAAAGGCAACTAAAGGTTTCCCTGTCTCTGCCTTCCCCCTATATCATCACATTCAAGACGTAGCCAGTTAATAAAGGGAAGTAACACAAATAAGAAAGGCTAGAGTAGGATTTCTTGGTGGTTTGGGCTTTTCAGAATACCATTGCCTTCTTTTTTTTGCATTTGAAGTAAGTTCTTGTTCCAACACAAAGCATGCGCTCTCCAAGCTCTCAGTGAACCTGTTATTTTTAGATATAACACACACAGCTTGGGATCCCTGGGTGGCGCAGTGGTTTGGCGCCTGCCTTTGGCCCAGGGCGCGATCCTGGAGACCCGGGATCAAATCCCACGTCAGGCTCCCGGTGCATGGAGCCTGCTTCTCCCTCTGCCTATGTCTCTGCCTCTCTCTCTCTCTCTCCCTGTGTGACTATCATAAATAAACAAAAATTAAAAAAAAAAAAAAAAGAAAACACACACAGCTTGTAATTCCTTTGAGTCCTGTTGAACCCCCACCCATTGTGGGTTCCCTGGAATTCTGTGCTTATTGGGGGCATCACAAATGCTACCTGTGGGTACAGGAGCAAAGAACTGCAGACATACGCAATGTGTGTCTCCCCTGTTCATGTACCCCCCATGGGTCTACCGGACTTACATAGACAAGAGTTCAAAGATAAAATTATTAAGAATTCCAAGAAGGCAACAACAGTGCATTAAACCAAGTGAAGGGCCCATATGGGGACAGGACCCTGAGTAACCGCACCCTTTGAACAACCACGAAGCAGGCGTGCTAGGTAACTATAGGGTGCACGGAACAGAAAGAGGTGATGTTGGAAATGGGTTGGGCCCAGATTGTAAATGAGCATATATGCGACGCTCTGAATTTTGGAATTGATACTGTTTGATGTAAGAAACCCAAACAGTTTCGTGAATGGCACTACCAAGTCATGTTTAGGTTTTACAAAGCTAACCCCCGAGGTGGTATGGAAAATGCATTGGAATGACAGCAGGGATGATGCGGAACTAGATGATACCAGGGGCAGAAAGACTGTGTTGGAGATGCAAAGCTGTGCGTGAATGACAGGCCTGAGACGGAGGGAGGGAGAGGGAGAGGGAGGAGAATCTTTAGAATTTGGTGCTTGAATTTAGGAAGTAACATAGAGGAAAAGTATGCGAACAAAACTGATCTCTGAAATAAGCTCAGCACTTAATTTTCAGTCTGCAAATGACACCTTCCAGCTCGAGGTCTCCTGAATTGTAATCAGTAAATGTGTGGCATTATATTCACGTCCCTTCTTTCACTGTCTTGGAAGCTTGGTGACAAGTGCTTAGACTACATAGCAGATCTCACTTAGGAAGAACCCCCTGTGCCCTGATCGTTCATGTGTTGGAACTGAGCTCCTCAGAACCTTCTTTACATGGATGGGCCAAAAATGTCGCTGTGGCTCCGAGCTGATAACAGGTGATAAATATTTTGAACGCCAAAGGGCAACGGCCTGTTCTTATTCCAAAAGCCAGAAAATATTCCACATCTGCAAAGCAACGCTTGAAACCCCATGGTTTCACGTAGTTCACTGATGATTAGGGACTCCATCATAAAGACTTTTCAAATAAAGAAAATCCATTTCGTGTCTTGAGTCAGTGATTAAGAATGAGGAATATGAAAGATACTGCAGTTTCCAGCTGTCAGGATCAGCTCTCTCCTAGTTAGAATGGGGGAGATGTGTTCATCACTCAGCTGGTGATTTACTTCGAAGGTGTTAATCGAAAAGGTGGCAAACTCAACTTCTCATTTTATTTTATTATTTTATTTTATTTTATTATTTTATTTTATTTTATTATTATTATTTTTTTAACTTCTCATTTTATTAGCCAGGATGCTTTCCTGAGACTTTTGTTGTTGTTATTTAAAAGTGTTCTTTAAAATGTTATCTTTCATTGTAAGGACTTTTTTTATTAACATTTTTTTTGAGGGGGTCAGTCTTTTACCTCCTTAAAGGATGGTAGTTTTCAACCGCAGCTACCTGTTAGAATCACCTAGAAGGTGCATCACAGTGTACCTTTGCCCCAGCTCTACCCAGAACAATAAAATCAGAATTTCTGGGAGAGAGTCCTAGGCATCTGTATTTTTTAAGAAAAGCTTCTCACGTGATTCTAAAGCATAGTTCACAGTAAAAACAACTACGATGTTTTTTTCTCAGATCCTCAGATACACAGGTTTCATCTCAGTTCAAAGTATCTAATGAAAGTAAAAGAAGGAAAAATGGTTCCGTCAATGGGAGGTAGAAATAATTCAGCTATTAAAGAAGACAAAGGTTTTTTTATTTTTTTCTTTTTCAAATAAAGGAATTCACAAATGCTTTTCTTCAATAATAGTCAACCCGGTCCGAGGTCAGTAACGATGCTTCAATATCATGGCTGTAAAGGGCATTACTCACTTTACGTCTCCATTTCTTTGTGTTTCTATTGACTGTAGTTTTTATCACCCCTAGGATCATTGATTAGAAACTTATCTAAGTGTCTTTAGGAGAGCTAGAGTAGGAGAGATAAGAACACCATTCTCCAATAGCAGCATATAGCCTCCTTACATTATTATGGAGCATGGAGCAGTTTCTGGAATTTTCTCTGTTGTTCAGATACATTTTCAAAGGTGTAAGCATGGAAATTACTATTTTTCATGAAGATTGCAGTGGCAGTGTAGTGGATATTGCTGCAGTGATACTACATGGCGAGCAACCTCTAAAATTTCAGAGGCTCGTATCAACAAATACTTATTTTTCTCATCATGGACCTGAGAGTCAGGGACCAGGTTTGCGGATCTTGGCTGTCAGGCTGGACTTGGCCGTAGGCTACAGCAGATGCGTGGATCGGCGTCACATGTCTCCTTCTGTGGCTAAGCAGCAGAAGAGAACTGGGGCATGGCCCCCGTACAGGCACAGAGCTCAGAACACCAGTCTTATTGCAAAACTTTCATTTTTATCCTAGAAGGCACGGCTATGGATTAGGAGTAGGAGTTACTGGGCATTTAAGTCCAGAAAACGCCATCGAGTTCCTTGGGGTTGGGGCTGGAGTACAGAAAATCAGAAGGAAGAATTGCATATTCTGGAAAAGCTGCTTGTTTCTCCAGCTGTGTCGCCGTTATCCCCCCGTCTGTCGCGGGGCAGTTCTGCAGCCATGCTCTGGGCCAGGGCTCGGACCTCAGAATACGGGCCTTCCCCCCGCTTCATCGCCTTCACCTAGCCCCTCGTGCTGTCCCGGTTCCGGGCACGTTGGTGAGTCCAGATCCCGGGAAACTGCCCGACAGCTTTTGACGCTTTAGAGATGAAGTAGCACAACGAATGGGGTCTCTTAGTATAATAGGGTTACCCCTGGGAGTTACAGCTTCTTTCTGAAGGTCTCCATGAAATATTCGTTGCTGGTTTATAAGTTGTTGAATTTTGTCATCCATAAAATAAGTAAAGATGCTATTTCATTTACGGGATAGAATACTTTTTCCCATGATCGTCTTGAGGATTTCGTGCTTATAGGAGGAGAAATGAGTTTTTTAAAAAATGTCAATTTTATGATTCTTCAAATAGCATATTTCTCTGGGTTTCCATTTTTAGATAGAGTAGAATGTGCCATTTAAACAGAATAGTCGATTTTATGGTGAAAAAACCCCTGATGCTAGAATGAAAAAGCGATAATTCAATATTGCAGCATGACATGCACTTAGAGAGGACGGAACAGGCCAGTTTGGAGAACCTCAAGCTGTACCTATCGTCAGTTCTTACTTCTGTGCCTCAAACTCACTCAGCTCCGAAGCACCACCAGTTCACTCTCTTTAGTGCTGTGCAGCCTCAGGGCCCTGCGCTCTATCAGTCTTTGTAGGAGGAAACCCATTTGCTGGCAAGATTTCTTTGGGAGCCCCACAGAGTATAAAATTGGGGATTTTTTCTTGAAAATTACGGTTAAGATGCTGCGTGATGTGATCTTTTCTGCATTGATTTGAAGTCTCTATGAGATCAAGGAAATTAGCTGGCAGATTAAACCCACCACTTCAATTTTTTCTTTTTTTAAATAGTGACCGTGGGTTTTGCAAAACTACAACAGGTGATGACAAAGATTTCCTGCTGGGTTTCTTGCTCTGCCAGCACGACTTCTCTACATGTCATACGTAGCTGGGATGGTTCTCCGTAATACCGAAGTGTCCCCACGCCGTGCTGGAGAATATAAAATGCATAAGTTTCCCTATAAATCTGTGGGTACTCCATTATTTCCTCCTCTTCTCTGGCCCTTCCTCTCTTCCCCACTTTCCCCCATAGCTTTCTTTCCCTCTCATTTACTTCTTGCATATTTTTAAGATTTATTTGGTTGCCAGCAAACAACATTTGAAACAATTGGAAAGGAAATAAAGTTCCAGGACCATTCAGGGAAGTAAAGGGAAAGAACACCCCTCCTTGTGGAATATCTTAACCAGGTTCTCTCACTTCCCTCACAACTTACATCCCAACTATTCTGATTGCTTTCATTTTTCCACTTGAAGAAATTGAGACCAACGTACCTTAACTTGGAAGATGTCTCTAGTATTTGTTTTTTAGGTCTATTTTACATTAAATCTCTTTTTTTTCCCTCTCACCACCATGCTGAAAAGGAATTGGATGAAAAATTCTTGTTCTTTCATGTGATTTTACTTCTACCTTTTAAATATACATTGTTCTCTCTTTTTTTTTAAAAAAAAAAAAAGATTTATTTATTTTAAGAGAGAGGGTGTGTATGTGCAGGGGGAAGGTCAGAGGAAGAGGGAAACTTAAGATGACTCTGCTCTGAGTGTGGAGCCCCACGTGGGGCTCAATCTCTGAGACCAGGGCCTGAGCAGAAACCAAGAGTTGGATGCTCAAACCAACTGTGCCACCCAGGCACCCCTACATTTCTCTCTCTCTCTCTCTCTCTTTTTTTAGAAGATTTTATTTATTTGAGAGAGAGAAAGCAAGACCATGGTGGGGGAGGGGCAGTGGGGGAGGGACATGCAGATTCCTGCTGAGCAGGGAGCCCGATGTGGGGCTTGATCCCAGGACCCTGAGATCATGACCTGAGCTGAAGTCAGATCCTTAGCTGACTGAGGTCCCTAGACACCACTATTACTCTCTTTCTGTTTGACCTTGATTAACCCCTAGGCTGAGTGGACAGGAAAGCAAATTTTATAATTAGTAGGATGACAAGGAGCCCAGATTTAGGTATAAACTGAGTGGCTTATGGGATATTAGAATATTTTATTTAGGAAAGCAAGACATAGACCATGGATAGATAAATCTTTCCCTAAGATAATTTTAAAGTTAATTGGATCAGCTGACTGGTGATTACCTACCAGAAGCAAAATACCCTTTTGAAAATATAGAGGTAAAAAAAGATGATTATTAGTACAGAGTTGGTCTCTTCAGAGAGGCTCTTCAATTAGGCAAGCACATATGGATATCCTAGTCTACAATACAAGGTGAACTAAAATAGGAGCTATCGTTGAAATAAAATCAATGGATAGGAGAAACCCAGAGGATAATGGAAATTCATTTCATCAGAGTTATTTTGAGTCCATTTGTCAAGAAGGTGTCATTTGAAATTTTTCTTGAAAGATAAGGAATTTGATGGGAGGAGATCATGGATATCAGCATGCTCAACTGAGAATATAGCATGAAATAGAAAATACGAGAAGTTGTTCTGCTCTGGCTGGAACCTAGCAGGGTTCTGGAAGGACATAATAGAAGATAGTGACGGGGAAAAGGGACTGAGATCAGATTCTGAAGAGCCGTAGTGAGAATTTGGACTTTAATCAAGAGGCAATTAAGAATTAGTGATTTTTTAAAGTTAGAAGATAACAGATTTGACCTATGCCGGAATATTTCTGACTCTGCATGAAGAATGTACGGGAGGAGCCGAGTCTCTGGGCAAAGAGAAGTGTTTGAAGGCTATCGTAGTAATGTCGATGAGAGAGGAGAGATGGTAGACTAGTTGTCTGCTACTGTAGAATAGATTACTCCCAGACTTACAGTTTGAAACGGCAAAACAGTTATTGTCTCAAAGCTTCTATGGGTCAAAATCCCAGTATAGTTTAACGGGGTGTCTCTGGCTCAAAGTACTTAATGAGGCTGAAAGTTGTTGGCGGGAAGTTGTTGGCCCTGCTTGCAGTCATCTCAAGGCTTCCATGCTCGCTCCCGTGACTGGTTCCCGGCCTCAGGCCTCTGGTGGCTGGGTGGGAAGACCTCAGTTCCCTGACCCATGAGCTTCCATAGGGGGGCTACTGACTTCCCGCAGAACAAAGGAGAGAGGATGCGCAAGGCAGGCAACAGAGTCTGTTTGTGACTTACTCTTGGATGTGAAAGCTCATCAATTTTGCCATGTTTTGTTCATTAGACACAAATTGTCCGATCCAGCCCACATCCAAGAGGGGATCACCTAAGGGCATAACCTTGACCAGGGGCTTCCAGCCCCCGAAGTGTGAGGAAATAAGTTTCTGTTGTTTCAGACACCAGGTCTGCAGTACTTGGCTATGACAGTCCTCGCAGAGGGAAGCGAAGATGAAGATCTGAACTGGAGCTGCGGGAGGGGGTAGAGGGGGACAGGGCAGGCGGGAAAGGGAGGGAAGCTTCGAGGCCTTGGGGAGTTGCTCAGCAGTTGCGTGTCAGTTCTTGGGAAAAATTGGTAACTGCCAGGTCACGAAAAGAGATTCTCAGGTAAAAATCAAGTTGAACAAAACCATTCGTGTTTGCGTGCCAGCTTACTGGCGGCGTGTGTGCGCGTGTGTGCACGTGCTTGTGTGTGTGCTGGGGGTGCAGGAGCGCGGGAGCACGCGAGGCGCCTGGGTCATGGGTTGAGTCCTGCAGAAGCAGATGCTGACGCAAGGTGTAGGGACTGAGGCCGGCCCGGCGGGAGGGGGAGGCCCTGGGACGCCCGCACCTGTCTGGGGCTCTGGGAAGACTAGTGTCTGCGTGATTCTGGTGGCCTGAGGTGCCCGCGTCTTCATGGTCCCGGGGGCCCACGTCCCGGAGGGCCAGGCAGGGTGGCCCTGAGGCCCAGGCAAAATGCTGGAGGCGGTTCTAAGTCGCTCGTTATTCTCTCTGAAATTAGGCAGGAAAGTGTTTCTTAGAGAGGATCCGGTGACCATCTCCAGGTTGACCACACCTCCCTGTTAATGGGGTGAAGGACATGTTATGAGTAGCAGGATGACCCGAACTAAAAACCAGGCTGTAAAAACACATGAGATGTGAAAACATTTAAAAAAAAAAAAAAAGTATATTGTCAATCAGAACAATAATAACATTAAAAAAAGCTGAATATGTGCCATCATGATGCTATTGCTTATGACATAATTTATTTTTTAATCTATTCTTCAAAAAAGTTTCGTGAGGACATCTTATTAGTTCCATCACACAGATGAAAGCCCTTAGGATTTCGACATGTGAAATTATTCCTTCAAATTTATGCCACAGGTGGCAGGCCCGGGGATAAAATCTAGGTCTCCGGACTCTAGAACCCATGATTTCAACTATTAATCTGTATTTCATGTTGACTAGTAGATGGTGTGGAACTTGAAGCGTCTCTTCAATGATGCGCTACAGGATGTTGTTCCCATATCTGTACCGCCAGGTAACCCTTGGAACAACCAGATGGAGGCATTTCGGCCCGCCAGCTGGTCAATCTGTAGATGACAAAAGCTGGGAAGGATTAAACAACAACAACAACAACAAAAACAACAAAAAAAGAAACTTTGGGTACCAGATTCAAAGGGATTCCTAGACTACAATTTTGTTCGAGATTATCAAGGTGAAATTTAGAAAGGGATACACATGAAATTTTTCACTTAGGTTCAGCATTTTCCTATACCAATTCTGTATGTGGGGAAGCTGACTTAAGAGCACCCAAGAGAGAAAGAAGCTTTAGGGGATTTAACTGATTCTAAGGCAAATCTGCAAAAAAGGACAAAGACTACGCTTGAATATCAATTAAACCTGAATTTGGATCCTGGCTTCAGTACCTAACCTTGGGCTAGATACTTTGACTTTTTGAGGCTGGGTTTTTTTTTTTCCATCTAAAATGGGGGTAGTATGAGGCGCCTGGGTGGCTCCGTGGGCTCCGTGTCTGCCTTCGGCTCAGGTTACGATCTCAGGATCCTGGGATCGAGCCCCACGTCGGGCTCTCTGCTGGTGGGGGGGAGCCTGGTTTTCACTCTCCCTCTGTTTTCTCTCTCTCAAATAAATAAATAAGATCTTTAAAAAATAAATGAAATTAAATGGAGATAGTAATACTATCTGCCTTGATTACTTCATAGATTTCTCAAGAATATTTTGTTAAAAAAGACACAAGTAAAAAGAGCTTTATAAACTGTTACAGAACATGCAAAAGCTGAATATCTGCCATCATTTTATCATCTCATGTCAGACACAGAGTAGGGAGGCAACGTGAAGAATGGGATTAGAGCAGGGCTGTTCTAGAACATACCTAATTTTCATGGGCTACATGCATTTCAGTTCCTTTCCTCTGTGATGTGGGTTCCAGTTATGGTTGAAGGCATAGTTTCAAATAGGTGGACTTGAAAAAAATTGACACCCCTGTAATGGTTATAGATAAGTTTTTGTGGAAATCTAATAAGAGGGAGAGAGCTACAGATTCCAGGAAGACTGAGAAGAGAAAAAAAAAAAAAAGACAACAAAATTTCATACTCTGAAAGTATGTAGATAATGTTTAAGGTTATTTTCCACCAAAGACGTTCTGAGTATGGAATTTTGTTATAACTAATCTTTCTTTGTCCTTTTCAGCCCTCATGGAATCTGTTGCTTTTTGTTTTGTTTTGTATTGTTTTTGATTTCCACAAAAAGTTATCTAAATAGAGAAAGAATAAAGAGAAAAATAGCGTTGAGTATCAATGTATAGTAATGATTGTGCTAGATCTTCTACAGATATTTTTTCTCACTATTGCCCTCACTTTGTAGCTAGAAAAACTGAGACTTGGCTTAAATAAATATTTTATTAATAGATAAATAAACTATTCAATTGGAATTAGGGAAGATGGGTTGGAATCCAGATTTCTAACTCCAAAACTATTGAACATCTTTCTACCTCTACCATGGAGCTTGAAACACTGAACAAAGTATGTTTTTAATTTATCACCTTCTGTCTTAGTGTCACCTCTGCTGCTCTGTGAGGGGGAAAAAAAAAAAGGCTAGCTACTCACAGAAGGGTTGTCAAAGGTAGTGACAACAGTCCTTGTTTTGTGTAATAACCTCTTACGTGGAATGAGATAAGGTTTTAATGGCGTGTGAAGCTTCCTACTTACATCCTTCTTATAGCTGTGACTTCCATGAGATACCAGAGACCAGTCAGGCTTAAAAGTCTTTAAAAACATTTTATGGTGACTATGAATCATTCAACTACATGCTGTAATACCTCAAGCCCAGCCTCAAGGAGTCAACTAGGGTAGCATTGACGCATTGACCTAAGTTATAGGTCCTCGGGGACCCTCCAAATTGCAACAATATTCATTATACCTTCTCAGTTCAGTGTCTTATTTATACCATCCTGATCCATATTCCAGAACGAAATACTGGGGTCAGTTTGGGGTCATGGTTTAGAAGCAAAGACGGAGGATCTTTGCCTGCATGTTCAACTTGCATCCATGGTTCAGAGGCACAGGGTCTCTTTGGGTAACACGGTCGGCCTTTAGATCGTGGGCCAAGCAGCAAGTCAAACATCCTCACTTTACTGGCCACTACTGACACCCTCTGTCTCAGTCGGACCAGGTTGCTGTAACAGAATACCAGATGATATTTAAAAATTTGGAGTTCTTATTATTTTTATTTTCATGTTTTTGGCCAGGAGCATAGTGATGTGGTATTAGAGTTGGAACCCACCAAGAAAAAGAGAACATTCTTCTCTGATTGATTCAAAAATGTCCTCTGAAAGAGAACGTAATCCTAGTAGTGAGTAGTGTCATTATTCCATGCATCAGAAGCATTCCGGGCATATAGGAATGAATTCTGGGATCAAAAACAGGAAGAACACAAATCTTCTCTTCTGCTTCCAAGGAATTTAATGCTCACAAAGGTGGCTGAGTAGAATGAACAAACCGATTGAAAGTTGTTCTGATTCTAAATTACTACTTGATACACCAGCAAAGACTGTGCTCTTGAACTCATGTTTGGGAAAAAAAATATATATATATATATGTACAGCAGAATATTTTTGACAGAATGAACCCTTGGTATCTGGAAATCATGATATAAGTTAGGAATTAACCTTATAAACCTGAAAATGAGCCAGCATAAGAGGTTCATAAGAGGCCTTTGAAATCTGTCCCATTATCTGTGGAAGGTAAAGTAATTAATCAGAGTTTGATTTCTCTCCCCGCCCCCCTTTTTTTTGAAGATTCCACATATAAGTGATACCATGCAGTATTTGTCTTTCTCTGGTTGCTGGGGGAAATAGGGAGAGATTGCCAGAAGGGTACAGACTTTCAGTTATAAGATGAGAAAGTTCTGAGAATCTAATGGCAACAGTAATTGAAGTACTGTATTTTATAATTGGAATCTGGTAAGAGAATAGAAATTAAATGTTCTTATCAAACCAAACCAAACCAAACCAAACCAAACCAAACCAAAAGACAACAGAAAGAAAAGAAAGAAAAGAGAAAGTAAAAATGGGAGGGGATAGATGCGTTAGTTAACTTGATGCAGGGGGTCCTTTCACAGTGGATATGTATATCAAATCACATTGTATACTTTAAATATTTTACAGTTTTATTTGTTAATTATATCTCAATGAAGCTGAAAATAATCAGAACCCAATCAACAGAATATCATATGTTTCCTCATAGTCTTCACTTCTATAGATTAAAAGATGAGTGATCTGGTTATTTTAAAGTTTCCTTCTATAACTGTCCTAACATAATAATAAAGTAAGACTTTCAAAATAAAAAAAAAGGAATTAATGGCATAGTAATTGTCCAAACTCTGCTCTTAATCATAAACTGAGTTCCAGCCCCTTTACGTAGCCCATTCAGCATTTAGGCTGTTAGAAATGACATAAATGCCAAAAAAAGAAAATCTACCTCCTTATAAACGTTTCTTTAGTGGACATATTTTACCTGCTTTCTGCTGGTGTCATAAAACCTGGTCAGGCTTCTGTGTCCACTTACCTGTTGATGCTGCTCATTTCAAGGTCACCAGTGACCTCCATCCACATCACTAACTACAATGAGCAGCGGTGTTAATTGCCTGGGGCTGTCACAACAGAGTCCACAGACGGGAGCCTTAGATAACACGTTCATTTTCTCACAGTTCTGGAAGCTAGAAGTTTGAGATCAAAGTATTGGCAGGGTTGGTTTCTCCCGAGGCCTCTCTTCTTGGCGTGTAGACGACCATCTTCTTCTTATGTTTTCACATGATCTTCCCCCTGTTCATGCCTATGTCTACATTTCCTCTTCTAATAAGGACACCAATCATATTGGATTAGGGCCTATACTAATGGCTTAATTTTAACTTAATTACATCTTAAAAGACCGTAACTCCAAATAAAGTTATATTCTGAGGTACTAGGTGGGGGTGAGGCTTCAGTATGAATGAATTGTGGGGGGACGCAATTCAGTCTGTAACATCAATTTTTTCAGATATTATCTTATTTGATTTTTCAAAAGCTTATCTGGATTTTCTAACTTGGCTGCCTGGATATCATATTCTCCCAGCCTTTCTTGTATTTTGCTAGTAGCTTGTTTTTGTTCTAACCTGAATCTTCTATCTTTGGAATTTCCAAATCCCAGGACATCTAATCAGCTTTATCTATTCTCATACCTTAGGTCATCTCATCCTGTCCCAGAGATTAAAAACTATCTCTGTATGCTGGTGGCTCTCAGAACTGTTACTCAAACTGAGATTTTTCCCCTGATCCCATACATCTAAGTCCTATATCTAACCTCCTAGTTAACTCATTTGGAATTAAGTTCCCGATCTAACTCCTACCTTAAATCTGTTCTTTATTCCTCTTCCTCACCCAGTCGCTTATGCAAAATTTTAGAGATATCCTCAACTCAGTTCTTTTTTTGTTTGTTTCACGTCCCACATCTATTCTAACAACAAATTCTGTTTGCTTCACTTTTAAAGGGTATCCAGAACGCATCTGCTTCTTCTCAATACCTCTACCATTACTCCTTATGCAAGCATCTCTCGGCTGGAAAATAGCTCTAGCCTTCTACTTCATCACCCACTATGTGCTTCCCCTACAGTCTATTCTCCACATAGAGACCATAGTGATTCTTTACAAGCCTGTTGGATAATGTGACTTGTCTTTTCAATTTTTCCAGTGGCTTTCTGTCCTACAGAATAAAGCCTGAAGTCTTTACCAGGGTGTACAGCTCTTCAATCATTTCCCCCTAACTTTTTCTAATCTAGCTCCACTGTGCTGTTCAAACTGTTTCTTAACCTCTGAACCTCTGAGCTGTTTGTTGAACATACCAAGAGCACTTCCATATCAGGGTCGTTCCTTTTGTTGCTTTCTGTGTCTGAAAAGCTTTTACCGTAGTTATCCCCATGGTTCTTTTTCTCACTTTATTCATGTCTTTGCTCAGAAATCATCTTAACAGACATGCCCTCCATGACCTCATATTTAAACTGAGGATCTTCGTCACACTTTTTCTTTATGCTCTGCTCTATTTTTGTTTATAGCTCTTATCACCTTATTTGCATTTGCATTTATTTGTTTACTGTCTATCACCCACTCCTAGAATGTCAGCTCTAGGGGTCAGAATATTCGTTCATTTATTCGTCTGTTAAGACAGAATCTGAAGACAGAACAGAGTCCATTATTGAGGCCTACTTCTACAAATATGCACTGTTTTAGATATTGTGGGTTCACTAGTGAGCAAAGACTGAGTCCATGATAGCCCTTTAGGTATACTCTTTGAAGACCACCATCTGCCTGCATTTATGACCCAAAGTAATTCTTACATAGGTCTGTAAGGGACAGAGAAAAGGATATTAACTCCAGGTCATTTGTGATAGCAGAGAATTGGAGGAAATCCAGAGGCCTACAACATGAAAATGGATAGATAAAATATAAGTGGATGGACATTATGAAGACCTATGCCACAGTTACAAACAGATTAGTACACAGACCAATTGTGCTGAGTGAAAAGAGCAAGATATTTAATAAAATACCTTTTACGTAAACTTGAAATATATGTGCACAAAATGCCAATATGTTTTTTTGCAAGAGGATATAAAAAGAAAAGAATATATATTAAATTCATTAGAATGCTGCCATGGGGAGAGGGGAACAAGACTGGAGAATGAAGAAAAAAAAATGAAATGAATTAGTGAATGGATGAATGAGCAGGTGAGACCTGAAAGCGCTGCACTAAGTGGACCAATGATGCTAATATGTCATGATTAACTTAACCGGCAACCAAAGTCTTCTCATAAGGCTTTTTGAGACACTCCTCATGTGTCACAATTTTTAGAACCTATAGCATCCCTTCTGAATCATTTCATTCTGTCTCTAGTTTATCTAATATCCAGAAAATTTTCTAGATTTCCTACAGTTATGCGTGGAACAGTAATTACTAAGATTTAAAATTATGTGCTTGGGAACCTAGGAGATTCTAAATTTGAAAACAAGAATTCCACTGAATTCTGTATTCTATTTACAAAGGCAGGGGAATGGATAGTAAAATGTTAAAAAAAATTCAATTAGCTAGATGCTACGAGCTTTCTAGCTGACTGATATTTTATGGCACATGACTTAAAAGTCACAGAGTACATTCAATAATCATGAGCAACAGTAAAAATAGGTCGTATAGTGACCTGGACCACTGAATACTGATGTCTTAGAAGACAGTGTGATAAAGGGGTTAGGAGCAGGGATTATAGATTCGGCCTGCCAATGTCTGAGTTCCCTTTCTTCTACTTGTTGACTCTGTGACTAGTATGTTTTTTTTTTTTTTTAATTTTTATTTATTTATTTATGATAGTCACAGAGAGAGAGAGAGAGAGAGGCAGAGACACAGGCAGAGGGAGAAGCAGGCTCCATGCACCGGGAGCCTGACGTGGGATTCGATCCCAGGTCTCCAGGATCATGCCCTGGGCCAAAGGCAGGCGCTAAACCGCTGCGCCACCCAGGGATCCCGTGACTAGTATGTTTATAGAACCTCACAAAGCTACTGTTTCTTTATTTTTACAAGAGGGATAAATCCTAGCTTATAGGTTGCTATAAGGATCAAGTGAAATATTTCACATATTGCACCTGGAACAGTTTTAGTACCCAATGCATACTCAGTTAATGCCAGTTTTTTCTATCTCAGTAAAGTAGCACATTCCTTTATCTAAGATAGATTCATATTCCATTACCATGTCAATTGTTATGTTTGATATTGAGAGAAAAGACCAAGAGCTAGATTTTTTCTTTCATACTCTAATACTCTAGTGGTTATGGTAAATACATACACAAACTTCTTTTCTTTTTTTAAAAAGATTTTATTTATTATTTATTCATGAGAGACACAGACAGAGAGGCAGAGACATAGACAAAGGAAGAAGAAGACTCTCTGCGGGGAGCCCGATGTGGGACTTGGTCCCAGGACCCCCGGGATCATGCCCTGAGCCAAAGGCAGAGGCTCAACCGCTGAGCCACCCAAGTGCCCCCCCATACACAAACTTCTGCTGTATAATTTGTTAAGAACTCAATATGTATACACTGCTGGACATAATGGATTAATTCTGTGTGAACGAGTCACAGAAACTTAGAGGTGGTAACACTTGGAGATAAGACATTTTACTTTTCATTTAGCAATCATTTTGTTAAAAGTCGACTTTGTAACAGAGCTTGTAAAGGCAAGGAATATAAAATTAATATACATAGTTCCTTTATAACATTTCAATTTAGTGAGAGAGGTAGACATGTAGCGGTAGACATTTATCATATATAGTGATATAAATCACAATATTCCATGGTAAATATTTTGATAAAAGTATGAGAAAATACTATAGGATGCCATGTCACAGCAGGCATCTCCAGAGATGAGCTAATAGGTTAGCTGCATATGGAACAAAGAGCCGGGATATGGCAAATAGAGAAAAGCAAGGAGAGACTCCCATGCCCGAAAAAAGAACCAGTAGGAAGAGATTTGCAAGGGGGAAATCTATGAAACATACAGGCTTAAATTTCAGGACCTCTTGTTTGAGTGTTCCTCTTCTATTTTTCCATGTGTTTTTCTCTAAGAAGATAGGAATCAACAGAAAAATGGGGTATTGAAAACATGGAAATCTGCCCCTGATGATGGTCCTGGGACTTTGGGTGGAGACAGAAGGTTGCCAGCACTACTTCTCCTTCTCCCTGGTCTTCATCAGCACTCTGCACCCAGGATGCTTCACTGATCATCCCAATCCTATCTTAGATCCCAGGTCGCTCTGATCCCAATTATGGCAACTTGATTCCCCTATTTCCAGGATCATCACAATAGGACATTATGGGATCAAGGGAGGGGTGCTGAGATAAGTGAGGAGCTGCCTGGGTTGTGCTAGACCCAGGGAGAGCAGAGGACTGAGTTCTCAGTCGGCTTGCTGCTGAGCCAGAAGTAGAACCAGAACAGAACCACAAAGTTATAGATGAAAGGAAAAGGAGCATTCCTAAATTATCAATAATAATAATAATAATAATAGTAATAATGAAATCCAGATAAACCATCCTGAATTTCTATCCAGAAAACCTTGACATTCCACAGAAAATGTTAAAAATCATTGCAATCAAAGAATTTGCAGCCAGCCTCCAGATTTAGAAAAATAGAAATTAACAAAGGATATTAGTTAATAAAAAAAAACATTAATTTTCTGGATTATATTTTATATTTAGATTTTCAACTTTCTAAATTTTAAAATTTATCATGATTTTGTGTTTATAATTATGTAAATTTTTCTGAGCAAAGGCCCTCAAATTTACATAAATGCCTGGCCTCACAAAAAATAGATTACTTCTTGATTTGTGGTGCCAAGAAAACTATTGTAGTTTTCTCCCTTTGCCCCATGTGTTTTTTAACCAAAAGGACTACATGAAGGACAATAGCTGTACGTATGTATGTATATGTGAACATGTATGCAAATACATACATACTCTTACAATTTATTAAAGGTTGGGCAAAGACTGACATCTAGGGTACTACTTTAGTACTCTTTTGCAAAACCTAATTTGGGGAACATTGCATGGGTTAGGGTTAAGGCCACCTGCTTGTTTTCTGTTGTGTTTTGTTTTTTTGGTGGTGTTATTGTTTTATTTGTTTTTGTTTTTCCCCTTTTGAACCTGACATGATTGTTTCTACAAACCAGTGTCCAACTCACCTTACTCACTTAATTCCCAGTGCAGAGAAAGTGAAGCACAAGGCCTTGCTGGGTGTGAAGGCTGAGTAGCCAGAGAATAACCATTACAAATAATGAATTCACTCCCTAGTAACCAATCACTGTTCTAGACTCTGATTAGTCCAAATTGCCCAAGCTTCTTTCCCACAGCCAGTGGTGTTGGGTGAAGGAAGAGGCAGAGGCAACAGTCCTTATTCAGTAAAAGGCAATTGTGAAGGACCCTGTATGATAAATCTGATTCTATAGTGTTTATAATTAAGAGTAGCTGTAGGTTTTTAAAAGATCAAACTCAGCTGCCTAGATTTATTTTTGAGGAAAGTAACATTGGTATAGGTGAATACATGTAAATAAGTGAGAGGTTCTATTCAGAGACATAGTTGCCACATTTCCGGTAAAAGATCGTGGAGACCTGGACAAAGTGCCAAAGTGGATGGAGAAGAGTCTAGAGTTTGAAGATATTCCTAAGAGACTTTTGAAGGTAGTAGATGACTTGCTTGATTCTGGGACTGAAGAATTAACATGGATTTGGTTTTTCTTCTAGGCTTCTGGTTTTGGAGACTAGATGACCTTTAATATTGTTTGGAACTGATAATTCAGAAGGTTGGGTTTTATGGAAAAATAATGAGCTCAATAGGTAGGTAGAAATTCAGAGCTTGAGCTTGAGTGAGATGTCAGGGCTAGAAATAAAGATGCAGGTGTTGTCCACAGATGTAGTTGAATTCATGTAAAAGAAGAAGATAACATAAGGAGAAGAGTGTAGAACAAACAGGAAAATTTCTGAAAGAAAAGAAAAGAACACTTAAAGTGGGAAACGAAATAAAGCCAATGAATAAAAATAAGGAGGAGCTGTTACAGAGGTTGGAACCAAGAAACGTGTAACCCGAAGGCTAAGGGAAAAGAAAATCTCACGAGGTAGAGAATAGCCAATTTGAAGAGTTTGAAACAGGGATAGAATATAATCAATTTTGCTTTGAGAAATTGAACTAAGTGGAACAAAACTTGAAACAGGAAAATCAGCTTGAAGTCATCATCATACTCTGAGAGAAAGGAAGATGACATCAACCAGACAATACTAGTAGAGATACAAAGAAGAAAAAGAGATATTTAGAAGTCACTTTGGGAGAAACTGATATGACTGAACATGAAAAGTTGGGGAGGTAAGAGTCATGACTGACTTTGAGGTTTCTATCTTTATGAATGGTGGTGCTGTTACCTGAGGTGGGGAATGGCAGAGGAGCTGGTTTGGGGAAGTTTGGGAGAAGGCAATGAATTTTGCGTTGAATTTATTGTCCTTTAAGACACTCATGGGACTAGAACTTTAGGCAGGAGTTCTGAGTGGCAGTTAGAGTTGAGAGTGGAAGGAACATAGGTTCTAGATTAAACCATGGAAGAGACTGAGATTGCATAGAAAAGATACATGAATATGTGAGAAAAGTGCTTGAAACAGAAGACTGATGAGGTTGTGACCAAAGTGAAGTCCATAAGTATCTTAAATAGAGGTGCCTGGGTGGCTCAGCGGTTGAGTGTCTGCCTTTGGCTCAGGGTGTGACCCCCGGGGTCCCCGGATCGAGTCCCACATCGGGCTCCCTGCAGGGAGCCTGCTCTCCCTCTGCCTGTGTCTCTGCCTCTCTCTGTGTGTCTCTCATGAATAAGTAAATGAAATATTTTAAAAAAGTATCTTAAATAAAAATTTTGCTCAATATCATCATGAAAGTAACCAGAAAAGTCATAGTGAAGAGGTAAATTCACACTAAGCATTTGCCTTGGGATGTGTAATGTTTATTAATAACATATAAACTCAATGGGAGGAGAAGAAAGAAGATAGACGTAAGAGTCTATTCCAGGTAGGGTTCAAGTCTTGGTAACACCAGTTACATCTTGTGGGACTTTGCTCAGAGTAGGTGTGCAAATTATAATATATAATGCTATAAATATATAGCAATATATAATGCTATATAATGCTCTAGAATGGTAATTATCTGACTCTCCCATGTTTCATTCTCTTACCTTCTCTTGCTGTCTTCCTTCTCTCCATTCTTTCCCTATTGTGGGTTCAGTCGTTTGAACTAAAACCCCTGGCTTTACAAATTCTCACTCAAAATACACGGATTGTGTACTGCTGTATTGATAAGGGATGGTATTCTAGGGGATATACTCATGATTTAAAATGACTGTCCTGGCACCAGGTAAATAACATTCATTTGAAAGTATCAATTGAGCATGTTCTCTTTCTGAGTCACCTACACTCAAAGGAGTAACTCAAAACAGGAGAGAGAGAGAGAGAGAGAGAGAGAGAGAGAGATGCCTAATAATGTTAAGACAGGCTGAATAATTCCTATTTTTTTTTTCAAAATAAAGACGATTAAGAAGTACTTTGTCCATAGAACTAGTACAGAGTCATTGGTGAGGATTTTAGAGATTACGGAATATGGTATTTTTCCTTTCTTTTGCAGCGGAATCTTCCTCCCACAAGTGATAACTTTATACAAATAAGAAAGTTATTTGTTAACAGAGTTCACAGAGTTTCTCGGATTGGTGGAGGGGTGGGATTCCCTGGGCCTGCTTTCTGGTCTCTCCTAATCCTCTATTTCATTTGGTCTCGGAGGTACCACGTACCACCGTGAAAGTCTGGGGCTCCATACAAGAGATTCTAACGGAGCTGTGGCCCCACCGCCTCATCCACTGGAGGGCAGACCCAGTCGTACGGTGAGGAGCAGGGAAGGGTCAGTAGCAAACTCCATGTCCCGGGAGTGGAATTGCAGTATTGTCTTCACTTCTCTTCTGGGGCTTTTTTTTGGAGGGGCCTTTTTTTAAAGACTGCATTTTGAGCAAATAATCATCTTCCCACTTTATTTTTACATCTATTGTTCCATAAAAATAAGAAAGGATCCAGAGTGTGACTCCAGCCTCTCCATCTCCAGGCAGAGTCCCAGGAGGTTGAAATCCTCATGAGAAAATACATAAAGCTTTTCATTCAGAGGGTCGACCAGCTGCCTGCCAAATTTGATTAAGTAGGAGGGGTAGTTGGTGAGGGAGTTGGGGCTGAATGAATGGACTCCTTGAGGGCATGAAGACCCAGAAGTCTCCCGTGTGGACATACAGCTTGGAATCCTACCGGGACTGAAGCCCACATCTGGGAGCCAGGGCCTCATGACCACACGCTCGTCCCCTGTGCTTAGATGAGCTGGCCTATGCAGTGCTTTCTGAAGACACTGCAGTGAGGTAAATGGGAGGCGGGCTGAGCTCTATCCTGGCCAGGAAGGCATCGAAACAATTAGGGGTGTTTACTAGTTTTAGGAGGATGCAAATCTAATCAATTCCTTTTCTGCATTATAGTTTTACTTAGGCTTTACCTCAGTGGGATGTTCAACTCATTTAAAAATAAACATTTTCTGAGTCTCTACTATGCCCAGAAAGTTGTTTGGTGAGCTTTAGGTGATGAAAATAAGTTACTTTTCTCAAAAACATTATATCA
The DNA here is from genome assembly GCF_048418805.1 of Vulpes vulpes. Classification (NCBI taxonomy): domain Eukaryota; kingdom Metazoa; phylum Chordata; class Mammalia; order Carnivora; family Canidae; genus Vulpes; species Vulpes vulpes. The sequence continues at coordinate 151,477,389 of NC_132782.1, read as the reverse complement.
AAAGGACATGATGTCACTATATTAGAGAGAGATCTGCTCTTCCATGTTCACTGCAACACTAGTCACAGAGGCCAAGATGTGGAAACATGTCTTGTGTCTGTAAATGGGTGAGTGGATACAGGAGATGTGATGTGTGTGTGTGTGTGTGTGTGTGTGTGCACGCGGACAGGTGAAAACAGAACATTACTCAACCACTAAGAGGAAATCCTGCCATTTAGGACAACAGGGATAGACCTTGAGGGCATTATGCTAAGTGAGATAAGATGAAGAAAGACAAATACTATATGGTCTTAATTATATGGACACCGAAAAGTCCTAGAAACAGATAGTAGAACAGGGGTTGCCGGGAACTGAGGGGTGGGGGAAATGGGGAGATGGTGGTGGGAAGTATAAACCTTCAGTTACCAGAAAAATAAGTTCTGGGGATCTAAGGTACAGCGTGGTGATAATAGATAACAATCCCGTATTGTGTACTTGAAAGTCGCTATGGGAGTAGAGCTTTAATGTTCTCACCATAATAACAACAAAATGGTAATTATATGAGATGAAATGTGTGTTAAATCAAATTTACCGTGGACATTTTGCAATATATATATATACATATGATACATATATATGTATCAAATTATTATATATATTATATTATATATACAATATTAATATATTATATATTACATATATATGTATCAAATTATTACATTTTACACTTGAAACTTACATAATATTATATGTACATAGTACATCTCAATAAATCTGGAATTAAGAATTACAGCAGTGAGGGAAATACGTGGATTTCTCTCACTATATATATAACTTAACTGAAATAACAGCTTACTCATCTTTTATCTTCATAGCCTAGCAAGGTGCTTGGCTTCGGGTGTGCATTTGCAGAATGCACTCATAGTCCATCTATCTATGAAAAGGGCTCAAAACACTTTCAGAATGCTCAGTAAGTATCTGAGTGGGACAGAAAATCAGGACTAGAATGGACAGAATAATTTCAGAATTTTAATCTGCAGAGGAATACTCTGGTTTCTCTTCAGATCGTATAAATCTTCCCCCTTTAATCTGCAGAGGAGAATTGCAATAAATTGGTTCAAGTTACGGGTCTACCACGTATTACTTGAGTGAACATTTTAAAATAATTTAACCTCTTTATGCTTTAGTCTTCTCACCCATAAAATGGTGATAATAACAGTGTCGACCCCGTGGCTTATTGTGAGGATTTAAATTAATACATGTTAAAAAATAATAACTGCTCAATAAAGTTTCGATATTTCACTTAGCTTTTTGGGAAATTTCTTTCACATTATCTTCCTACTGTTTTATGGAGTTTATTTTTTTTAATTAATTAATTTATTTATAATAGTCACATAGAGAGAGAGAGAGAGAGGCAGAGACACAGGCAGAGGGAGAAGCAGGCTCCATGCACCGGGAGCCCGATGTGGGATTCGATCCCGGGTCTCCAGGATCGCGCCCTGGGCCAAAGGCAGGCGCCAAACCGCTGCGCCACCCAGGGATCCCCTACTAAGGGTCTTTTATTCTTAATCCATTTCAGTTTTCTTCTACTTGTGTAGACTCTGATTCTTCCAGGTTGGTTTTTTTTTTATCAGTTTTTTTTTCTAGTTATCATTCAAATTAGAGCTTCGACTTTCAAAAATGTTTGACTATGACTCTCGATAAATACTTTGTATATCAGGATCCAATACATATCACACAGGCACAGTCATTCACACATCACACAGGAGTAGCAATTTAGGTAAGAGTACTTAACCGTACTGTGAGAACTATTGTACATCTGATAATCTATGATTTAAAAAGCAGATTGAGGGCTGTACGCGTGCACATAGGCATTATTCCTGCGACTTTCACTACGTTGGCCTAGCCGGCCCATTCAGTTGATGATGCTTCAATGTTAAGATTGTCAAGTCCTTCTTCTTAGGCTGAGCACTTTCCTAGGGAGTTTGCTACCAGTTTCCTGTCTGGGGGATCCAGGTATAGGCCCTCCTGCCAGCACTGGGGATGGGTGCTCAGGGTCTCAACATCCAAATGAACAATGCATGTTCATTTCCTCTTTACCATGCAGTACATCAAACCCCAATTCTATCTAGTTAGACATTACAAAGATTTTGTCATTATATTTCTAGAAAACAAACCTTCGGGTTTTTTGTTTTTTGTTTTTTGTTTTTTGCCAAGGAAAGGGTAGTAACTAGTTGCCTGATTGCATGGAGTGCTGTAAGGGATCTGATTTTTATAACTGATCCCTAAACAGACTTTCAAGCAGTCTTCCTAATGTAGCCCCTGTTTACCCCCTCTTTCAGAGTATTCAAGCTGCCAATTCCTGAGCCTTTTGAAAGTTCTGTTGCCCCAAGTTGATTAGGTTCTCAGCTCATCTCTGTCAGCCTGTGACCCACCATTCCCAAATCTCCTCAATTATTTACCCTTCATTCATCTATTGTTTAAATTCTATAATTTGGTGGGGGGGTACCTGGGTGGCTCACTCAGTTGATTTTCTGGTTTTGGCTCAGGTCATATCTTATGGGTCATGATATTGAGCCCCGAGCTGAGCACTGCACTCAGCCAAGAATCTGCTTGGAATTCACACTCTCTTCCCTCCACCCTTCCCTTGCTCATTCTCTCTTGCTCTCTTTCTAAAATAAATAAGTAAAACCCCTTTCTGCCCCTGGACACCGCCGAGTAAGCATCCTTAAAGTCTCCCCTCCCACCACCATCATGTCTAAGTCAGAGTCTCCCAAAGAGCCTGAGCAGCTGCGGAAGCTCTTCATTGGAGGTTTGAGCTCTGAAACAACTGATGAGAGTCTGAGGAGCCATCCTGAGCAATGGGGAACGCTTCCCGACTGTGTGGTAGTGAGAGATCCAGACACCAAGAGCTCCAGAGGCTTTGGGTTTGTCACCTATGCCACCGTGCAGGAGGTAGAAGCAGCCATGAGCATAAGGCCACACAAAGTGGATGGAAGAGTTGTGGAACCAAAGAGAGCTGTCTCAAGAGAAGATTCTCAAAGACCTGGTGCCCACTTAACTGTGAAAAAGATTTTTGTTGGTGGCATTAAAGAAGACACTGAAGAACATTACTTTGAACAGTGTGGGAAAATTGAAGTGATTGAGATCACGACTGACCGAGGCTGTGGCAAAAAGAGAGGTTTTGCTTTTGTGACATTTGATGACCATGACTCTGTAGACAAGATTGTCATTCAAAAATACCATCCTGCAAATGGCCACAACTGTGAAGTAAGGAAGCCCTATCGAAGCAAGAGATGGCTAGTGCTTCATCCAGCCAGAGAGGCTGAAGTGGTTCTGGAAACTCTGGTGGTGGTCGTGGAGGTGGTTTTGGTGGGAATGACAACTTTGGTTGTGGAGGGAACGTCAGTGGTCGAGGTGGCTTCGGTGGCAGTGGAGGTGGCGGTGGATACGGTGGCAGTGGGGATGGCCAGAACGGATTTGGTAATGATGGAAGCAGCTTTGGAGGTGGTGGAAGCTATAATGATTTTGGCAATTACAACAATCAATCAATCCTCAAATTTTGGACCCATGAAAGGAGGAAAGTTTGTAGGCAGAAGCTCTGGCCCCTATGGTGGTGGAGGCCAATACTTTGCCAAACCACACAATCTCGGTTCCAGCAGCAGCAGCAGCTATGGCAGTGGCGGAAGGTTTTCATTACTACCAGGAAACAAAGCTTAGCAGGAGAGGAGAGCCAGAGAAGTGACAGGGAAGCTACAAGTTACAGCAGATTTGTGACCTCAGCCAGTCACAGTGGTGGCAGGGCCTCGCTGCTACAAAGAAGACATGTCTTAGACAATACTCATGTGTATGGGCAAAAAACTCAAGAACTGTATTTGTGACTAATTGTATAACAGGTTATTTTGGTTTCTGTTCTGTGGAAAGTGTAAAGTATTCCAACAAAGGGTTTTAAGGTAGTTTTTTTTTTTTTTTTTGCACCCATGCTGTTGATTGCTAAATGTAATAGTCTGATCATGACGCTGAATAAATGTGTCTTTTTAAAAAAATAAATACATAAATAAATAAAATCTTAAAAAATTGTATAATTCTGTTGCTGATGTTCTCTCCACTTTTCTCCCTTTTCTGTGTATTTGTGCCTAAAAATTCCTTTATTGTGGGTTCAGTGGAGTTTGGAAAGGGGGTAAAAGAACATGTACATTCAGTTCATCATCTTTACTTGGAAATCCTGTATTCACTTTCCATCTCTATACTTTAGTAGTTATGTGTCTTTGAGCAAGAGCATGACAATATTAAGAACATATAAAATAATGAGATGATTTTTTTTTTGTTTATGAAAAGCAACTAGCAGTGTCTAGAGCCTGAAAAGCTGAAGTGATATTCAAAATATTTAACAAATGTTACAGCATGGACTCTGACCACCTAGGTTCTCCATGAATTTTGTTCCCTTTATTTCCAGATTGCTAGGGTCTCAGGAGTAAGAAGTCTATTTCATGGTTGGTATTTTTTCCCCTTTTATGCATGGTCCAATGTAAGAGTAAAACAGTACTTACATGGATCTCACAGGTATATGGCTCTTCACTAACACTTCTGTTAATTCCTATAAATTTATAGGTAAAAAATTATTCTTTCTTTCTTTATTTGGATAGAGAAAGTGTAAAGGGCAGGGGGTGGAGGAGCAGGTGGAGACGGAGAGAGAGAATCTTAAGCAGTCTCCATGCCCAGTGTGAGCCAGACTTGGAGCTTGATCTCCTGATGGTGAGATCATGAGCTGAGCCCAAGTCAAATTAAATGGTCAACTGACTGGGCCACCCTCACTTCCTAAAAAACCATTATTCTAATTCAGTTTGTATTCTGTTACCATGGTGGTGGTTTTTTAAATGCCAGTCTCCTACCCTGCTACTTCATTAGGTTGGGGTAACTCAAGTGGAAAGCAGAGCAAACATTTTGGGATCACTGATCTTTCTTCTTCCCAACCAGAGACTTGGAAGTAAGAATTTCTGTTGGCTGGGGCAGATGAAGATCACTCTTTCTCCAGATAAAGCGAAGTGGGTGAATTTGACCAAGAGGAAGTGTGGCCACTTTACTGCTTTTCCATTAAGACTGGAAGCTTGAGTGTATTACCCTATGATTTCACTCATACGTGGAATTTAGGAAACAAAACAGATGAACATAAGGGAAAAAAGAGAGAGAGGGAGGCAAATCATAAAACAGATTCTTAACTTTAGAGAAGCAACTGAGGGTTGCTGGTGGGGAGGTGGGCAGTGGATGGCCTAGATGAGTGATGGACATTAAGGATGGCACTTGTGATGGGCACTGGGTGTTATACGTCAGTGATGAATCTCTAAATTCTACTCCCGAAACTAATATTACGTTATATGTTAACTAACCGGAATTTAAATAAGAACTTGAAACAAACAAAAAAGAGTGTAAGCTTTGGAAAGGTATTAATGAGAAATGAGGAAAAGAAAACTAACTCAGCCGATGCAATCTTCTACACTATGGCTTTGAGCTTTTCACCAAAATCATTTTCTGGGTAGAGCAGAGCACTATATCCCCTTTAAGAGGTACTTTCTGGTCTAGTTATGTTTCTCTTTCTCTTCACCACACTCACAATTGTACAAAGCACCTTATGTAATTTCAGTAAATTGTTGCCAGGAGTAGATCAATACCAGTTCCAGTACTGACAGTTCCTCAAAGCACGTACCCCTTTAAAGCCACCATGTGAACAATTCCATACAAGCCTTTTTTAAGGCTCTCTTGAAACTTAAGTACTCTGTAGGGATGGCATCTAATCGATTTTCTACAGCAAATTGACCCCCTCAGACCTTGGGCAAGTGTTAGAGCTTGCCATGATAAGGTGAAATGGGAGCCCTTAGGATAAATGGTTGTGGGTGGAGAGAAGGTTCAGAGGTGCTGATCTAAGCTGTGAGATGCTAATTTATCCTCCCCAATAGAATGTTGGCATGGAAACTTTCCTAGTGGAGAAAGAGATTACCAAAATGCCTGAATTCCTTCTTTTGCTGAAAACTCCAGAGCTTTTAACTCACATTTTCTTGATATTTTCCCCTGAAGATAGAAAAAGAGTCTCCCTAGAAAAACTGATCATATTTTTAAAGAAAATGAGAGATCCTTTTTTTGTTGTTGTAACAAGAGTACATACTCCTAAAGAAAAAATCATAAAGCCCAAAAGAAGCGGGGACATTCCCATCTTGCCATGTTCTTAACTTATGGAAATAATCATTATTTTTATCTATGTGGGGTTTTTTGGATGTTTTTTTCCCCAGTTATGAATTTTTTTTAATATTCAAAAAAGAATATAGTCGTAATCCTATTATTTGTAGAATTTAATTCCTTTCTTACCTCCCACTTATCATATGATACAAGCATTTTAAATGATAATTGCAAATTAATTATGAATATCGTATTTAATTATAGTTCAATATGCTATTAAGGAGATAATTTAATTATCTTTTACTGTAGGATATGCAAGTTATTTACAATTATTTCAAAGTTAGAATATAATAAAATAGTCTTTCATAATTGTTTGGACTAAAAAGACCATCCCAGTACCGTCCCCGCCAAATGGACAATTATAACTTAAAGCCTACTTCTTATCTTATTCCTAAATAAATTACAGATGGATTAGTAATTTCTCAGGACGGGTGTGGGTCCGCCGACCGTGCCAGTGCGTTCTTTCCAGTTTCTGTCGGGGAGAAGCAGCGGAAGTGGCCTGTACTCCCAAGAGATGAACGATGTTTTTTGCATTTTTGATTTTGCCCCAAGCCTATGCCAATTCGTTGGGCCTGTCCTAGTAGAACCCAAAGGGACGTGGATGATCTGAATGGAATCTTCCATTAGTTAGCTGAATCGGTGGCAGCGTCTTCATCGGACCAGATAAAAAAGACATGGCAAGTACGTTGGAAGCACTTCTGTATGTCAGAAGAGTCTGGAAAATAAATCTTGTGGAGTTTTAGCGTCCTGCAAGGTCAGTGAAGGTTTTAGAGTCCGTCCCGCAGGGCATGTTGGAATATCCCCTTTCCATTAAAGGGTAAAGCATATTACTTTAGACTTTCCACCACGAAGGAGGCAGCCCATGTGGTAGGGCTCCACTTTCTCCACTTTCTGGAAGCGCGTGTTGCACACGTGGCTTCTGACTCGTTAGCCGAGGGCTTGGAACCCACCAGTTGTTGGTAAGAGCCGAGCGGTAGAGCCCTGCGCCATGGGTATAGGCTTCCACGCAGGCAGCCCTGGCGCTTGGGCTGCGTCTCTAGAGAGTTCTATAGCACTACAGTGATGGGAAAAAGATGCTCCGTGGAATTTATGGCAGGTTGCAGCAGACAACTCCCGAGATAAGCATCCGGTGTTGTGAAGCAAGGTCAGGGGCACCTGCTGCCGTAGGCTGCGAGCCATTCGGTGCAGCGCTGTGCCCTCCCCGGGCCTGGGGATCCCGGACCCCCGACCCGCAGCCCTCAAGCAGCCGGGTGAAGACAGCTGCTCCCCATACGTGCTATTCCCACTGTGTGCACCCGGTCGTGTGACTGGGCCGTCCAGCTGGGGATGGGGTCACGTCGCAGGCCAGGCCAGGCTGGGAAAGATGGGCGGGAGCTGGCCACCTCACCAGTCACGGGCATGCCCAGGCCTTGTCCTCTGAGTTCTCATAAAATGAGCCTGTATGTTGTCCTGCAAGGGTTTATGAACCACTGCCAAACTTCTAGTAATCAAATGAGTAGGGCCCATCTTCTACAAGCACTTTGAGATTCCATATTTTTTTTTTTTTAAATTGTACACATCGTAAGACTGACTCCCAGTTAAATCCTATAGCTTTTATCAACATGACGGTGATGCTGGGATTTCAGACGGTGGATACGCGCCCCATCTCCAATACTCTCCATCTACCTTCTGGTTTAACTTCTCCATTACAGTTAATATCTCCGTTCAAACTATTACAGATTTTATCTTATTTATTGTCTTCTTCTCCTACTGGAATGCAAACTCAACAAGAGTAGTGATTTTTGCCTCTTCTGTTCACTGTCCTATCTATTCCAGGTATCCAGGACTGTGGCTGGCATATAGCGCTGGCCTGGTGCGTGCGTGTGTGCGTGCGTGTGCGTGTGTGAATGAAAGATACATAGGACCCTAGAACACTGTCTCCTTTTTGTTCTCCTCGGTTAGTGGGGTCCATTAGGATACTGAACTTGGAGTGAAATAGAATGGCTACTCCAGCTACGGTGACTTTATGAAGAGGTTGACTGTTTCCTGACTATTGCTTTAAACCTTCCTTTGGGAGATCAGTGGTCCTCGTTAACCATAGACCCAGCTCTAAGACATTCATCTTAATAAAAGGAAAAACCAAACGTAGGAGAATGCTGGCCTCTAAAAGACTTAATATTTTCCATTTGGTGAAGAAATGTAGGTGCAGAGGCTGTCCCTGTTGGTTCGGGACCTGCCCTTTGAAGGCTTTGGATGGACAGCCCAGATTTGCTCCACTCTTGGTATAATGAAATTCTCTCTTGCTCTTGCTGTTTCTTCCCTTGTGTCTTTATCTTCTTTTAACTAGAACAGCCTTGCTGTCAGAGTGATAGATAATAGTGGGTCAACATTCAGGGTAGATAAATGGGAATTTGTAGTTTGGACGGCACAGGAGCATGCCAAAAATGGCATGTGGATGTAACTCACCCCACTAGCAGATATAATGCAGAATGGGGAAAACAAAGTTATTTCTTATGTCCAAAGTATGCCTAAAGGCAAAAAATGCATTGTGATGGTGAGACTATAAGTGTCTCAAAGAAGAGGGCGTTCATGCTGCCTCTGTACTCTTGGAATCAGACTTGAATTCAGTGGTTCCTGGGGATTCCAACAGCTACATTCAATTTGAATTCATATTAACGTCAAACTAAGAAAAATCCTATCTGCCAATTTATTCTTATAAATTATCACATTATCTACTTTCCATCTTGGGGAATTTATCACCTAAAGCACCTACTTAACACATGGCAAATCATGCAAGGCAAGAATCAGAGAACCCCTACCATGGCACAATACTGGAAGCATATTTAGGTGAGAATTTTTAGCTAATATTGCATTCCAGTCCCAAGTGAAAAAAATATCAAAATAATTTAAATTCACCCAAGTTCTTGATAACCTCTTCAGTGTGCTTATATAAACCTCTGTACTGTTCCATTAGAATATAATCACTTGAAATTCATTTTCTATTGAGAGTTCATTACAAATGATGAAATTATTCCTAAGTACTATCACCAAGAGTGAGCTAAAATGAATTTTTGAAGCTTCAGCATCTACAAAAAATTTTCTCTTCAAATCTGTCAACATTCCAAGTGTTTGTAGCATACTTGAGGGAGTCCATCTAGCACAAAACCCCTGACTTTTGCATCCTTTGAATTTTAGCTGAATGTGTCGAATGCCTTCAAGAAAGGGTGTGTGGTATGCTCTCAACTGCATTACATCGCATCCCAGTTCTGCCTGTCTTTGCTTCCTGAATGATCCAACACCCCCAGCAATAGCTGCTACTGGATTGAATGCTATGGGTAGTTGGCACGAGCATCCCTGTGTTACAAGTCAGGGAAGCTCAATGGTTTTAAATAATTTTATCTCAAATATTACCAGTCAGTAAATGTGATTGGCACATATTCCAAAGCACATTCGTCCAACAACAAGGCCACCATTAGGCTGAGTTACTTACTGCTCTCATGGTGACATTTTCTGACATCCATACCATTGTTTAATATTTACCTGGAACTATCTGGAAGGGTGCAGAAAGGACACCCAATCACTTTTCTGTATCTCCTCTCTTTTTTTTTTTTTCTTTTTAAACACAGTCCTTTTATCATATGAGCTAAGTGATTTTTATTTTTGTTTATTTTTTTTAGCTAAGTGATTTTTAAAAGGTAAAATGAAAACAAACATTAAGATACACTGCATACAAAGAAAGGACTCCGTTCACTTGAGAGGTAGCATAGCCTATTGGAAAGACCAGGTGTAAGGTGTCTTGGGGAGTATCCAGTTCTAAGGTCCAGTCGCAGGCTTGGCACCTACTGGCTGTGAGACCTTGGTTGATATTCTGGTCACTTGCCTATTTGCTCTTAGATCAATTCCCTGTGCTTCCCCTGCTCTATTCTGTATAGCAAGGGCACTGCCTTCAGCAAACCGGGCTTCACATGCTCTTTTACCAGTTGGATTCTGGGTGGGATCAGCTCACGGTGGGCATTGGGAGAACGTTGGAAAAAAGAAGAAGCCAGATTCCTTCTCTCCGACTCCCTGTGCTTTAGGCAGTAAGTGGTTTTGTTTTCTTAATAGTTCATGCGGCATCGCGCTTCTGGCTAACAGGGGCCCACCCTAGTACTTTGGCTCTGAGAACACCACCTGCTCCTTGTCCCATTAGTGCGAGGGCTGCCGATGGTGTCCTGCTATTCTTGAGCTCTGGGCTGCCTCACTGTTTCCTATGTGCCCTTTCAGCTCCTCCAACCCCTTGGGGAATAGTTCTGCGCGCTAAATATCCCCTATTGGACAACTTTATGTGGGTTCTGTGTTGTTAACTAAAACCGACTGACATGGAATAGTCAGATATTCCACTTCACTGAGACTCAGTTTCCTTATTTATAAAATAAGGATGATAATAACTACTTGCAATTCTTACTTAAACTTTCAGTGCCTCAATTTTATCATCTGTGAAACATGGATAAGAACACTACTGACCTCAGAAATGAGTAAGCTAACTACTATAAAAAATAAACCACCCAATTCAGCAGCTTGTCTTAGTAATTAAGTCGAATGCAGATGGAGATAACAAAGGCCAGAGATGCGGGGGCAGATTGGGTCTCTGGTTTACACAGTCATTCAACAGGCTCAAGCTGATGGCAGCTTTGGCATCTTCCATATATGGCTTCCAAGCTTGCCTTGGGAGTTGTGTCTATTCCACTAACCAGAAAATGAAAGGATCACAGAGGTGATTCTTCTCGGCTAAGCCTGGAGGTACTCCACCTCCACCCACGGTTCACTGATTACAACTCAATTACACGGCCTCATTTAGGAGCTAGGGCGGCGGGAATTTAGTTTCGGTAAGTGTCAAGGAAGGAAATGATTTTTTGTGATCAGCTAACAGTTTCTGCCACAGACTCATAGGGATTTTATGAGGATTAGTTAACAATAATATAGACTGTTTGGAATTAGCATTTTGTAAGCCTAAGGTGTTACTGTTATTATTAATATTAAAGGAAATTGTGTCAGTAAAGAGTCTAGTAGAGTCCAACATGTAAAATACTCAAGAAATGTTTATATCGTGACCATGATCTCATCATCGTCATCAGTACAACCATTATCTTAGAATCAAGATCTGAATATAAAAATTGGCTTTACCACTGTTTTGGACAAGACTCTTCTTTTAGTTCACATCACATCTGTGAGATTTAAAAAAAAGTCAATATTTTTATTGATAATAAACTATGAGGTAGCTAGGAATTTTCAATTTAGGTATGAAATTGTCTACTGCAACAGTTAGTATATGTTATATACTAAAAAAATATTAAGTCATCTCCTTCCATAGATTCTAAGGATAAGAGGAAGTTGAAGGAAACCCAAAGATCAATAAGAATATTTTCCATAAGGTGGACAGAGTCTGGAGGGGGACGAGAATTATATCACATAATACTCTAGGTACTTTGGCCTTTGTAGAAAACACATTTTAGTAGTGAAGCAATTGACAAGCAAGTAAACAAAAATATAATGTATATATGTGTAGACGTGTATGTGTACACTTCAAATAACAGAAAGTGCTACCAAAAAAACCAGAGAGGTTTATAAAGTAACAGTGGTGGGGGAGAAGGGTCCTTCCATGGGGTAATTAGTTAAGTTTCCCCATTAAGAGGCATTTGGGCAGAGAGATGAAGTCTGATGGAGCTGGTGATGAGGGGAAAGGAATGTGAAGGGCGGGCTAACGTGACCTCATGGTCTCAGGATCAAAACTGGAATATAGGTATAGTGAGATGTCCAGATTTTAATTTTAAGATCAGTAGTGTTCATTGTCAGGGACTATTCTCCATGATCAGAGATGGCAAAAGAGGCCAAATAGAGGGAACTTTTCCTTTTTTTGAAGATTTAACTTATTCATGACTCCGAGAGGCAGAGACATAGGCAGAAGGGGAAGCAGGCTCCATGCAGGGAGCCCAATGTGGGACTTGATCCCAGGACCCCGGGGTCACACCCTGAGCTAAGGGCAGACGCTCAGCCACTGAGCCACCCAGGTGTCCCAAGGGAACCATCCTAACTCAAAGGCTTGGCAGTCGTAGGAATCGTTCCTGGGATCAGAGGCAGAATGGAATTGGCAGATTCCCTCCCAGGTTAGTCTCTTCACAAGACTCTTCTCAGCTCTTGGGAAGTCAGCTAAGCATGACTGGTGTGGCCAGCATAGAAAATCTGAGCCAAAGTTGTCATAAAAAAAGATAGTGTTTGGGGAACAATGTTCTGGAAATCTGTCTACATATTGAGATGGAAAGAAATGTGTCTTGGATCCTCCAAGTGAACTGTTCCAATCAGAATTTTATTTGAAGTATGAGGACCATGGAGGAAAGAATGATGATATGACACTAGAACTAATGTGATGGTAAAAGTCATGGACCAAGAATGGACTGTGTCCTTATCCCAACTCTATTACTGGTATACTTGGTGATACTCCATTTCTCTGTCTGCAAATATGTCCTGACCCACAGGGCTGGCCTCTGATGACGTGAAATCCAACTCAACATGTACTTGTTGACCTTTATTATGGGCCAGGCAGTGGTATACATCTGGGGGTGCAGCAAGATTACATTTCAATGATGGATCAGACAATGCAAAACAAATATGTGAGTAGCAAGGATAGTATGTTAGATGGTGGTAAGTATCATGAAGAAAAATAAGTAGGAAGTATGGGGAAAGGGTCAGATTTTAAATAAGATGATCGGAGAAGGCCTCAATGAAAAAAGGAAATATAGGTTAATAAAATGAAGGAGCAAGCAATTGGCTGATCATTGCAACAGAGGAAACAGAAAGAACTAATGTGGGGATCCCTGGATGGCTCAGTGGTTGAGCAACTGCCTTCAGCTCAAGGTGTGATCCTGGGTCCTGGGATCCAGTCCCACATCGGGCTCCCTGCATGGGGCCTGCTTCTCCTTCTGCTTGTGTCTCTGCCTCTCTCTCTGTGTCTTTCATGAATAAATAAATACAACCTGAAACAAAGAAAAGAAAGAAAAGAAAAGAAAGAAAAGAAAAGAAAAGAAAAGAAAGAAAAGAAAAGAAAAAAGAAAAGAAAGAAGAAAAAAAGAAAAGAAAAGAAAAGAAAAAAGAAAAGAAAGAAAAGAAAAAAGAAAAGAAAAGAAAAGAAAAGAAAAGAAAAGAAAAGAAAAGAAAAAAAAGAAAAGAAAAGAAAAAGAAAGAAACGTCCTGGTGCAGGAATATATCTGGGGTCTTCATGGAACAACAAGAAAGCCAGATTGTAAGCAAGTAATGGGGTGGAGCAGACCAAGGGAAGGAACCAAATCTATAGGACCTTGGAGGACACTGACCTTTAGTCAGAGTGAAATGCGAGGCCATCTAAGTGTTTTGAGAAGAGGAATACTATTATCTTATCTGTGTTTTAACGTGATGCCCGTATTTGCTGTTCATGCACCGTATGAAATAGGGCAAGAACAGGAGAAAGGAGACTGGGTGGGAGAGTCCGCTCTCTGTGAACTTAGCCTCTCCTTGATGGTGATATACTTCCTCAGGAAAATGGATAATAAACTCATCTACTTGGAGGTGTTAATGATTTATAAGGTATTTTATAAGCAACGTGCCTAGTTTAAACAAAAGGGATGACACTAATTGTAGAATTTCAGACATAAGTGTACGGGCATTTTATTTGGGTCAATGGATCTTTTGAAAATAACCAAAATGACTTTGTACAGACACCTAGATGCTCCAGATAAACGGGCAAGCCTTCGTTCAATTCTTTTGTAATAGAAGGTAAATTATACAAACAGAAAGGAAAATATAAGGCCAGACGTGCTTTTCCATTCGTAGGATGATAGACTATCATATTCATATGTACAATTCTAATCCAATTACTCACTAAATCATTATGAATTCCACTCCACCTCTTTAATCTCTCTCCCCTATTGTCTGTTAACTGTTAACTGTTAAGATTTCATCTTTGGCTTGAAGACTGATATAATCTCCTAATTTATTCCCAGCATTTTGAGTTTAATCTCCCTTCTCCTACCCAATCGAATCTCCAAGCCGGAATGATCTTCCAAAAATGCAAATAGTGTCATTTCCCCGTTTTCAGTTGTTCACCTCCCTGTAGCATAATCCAACATCCTTAGACGCGTGAAGCCCTGTAGGAACTGGTGTCTCCATCCCTCTCCACCTCATCACCTAGCTATCGCCCCACTCCCCACATTTTCTCCTCCAGCAACATTCCATGCTGTTGCTCTCCTCTGGGACTTGGTGCTTTCCACCTTCTCTTTCTGGTAAAAAGTTCTATTCTCCTTACTTCCGTACTTATCCTCAGAATTCAAACGACGAGCTTCTCTCACCCTTCAGAGTTCAGTGTAGGTGTGCGTTCCCTGAAAAGCTTCCCTAGTGCCTGTGACTTAATTAGATGCTTTTCCCGAGGGTTCCCACAGCAATCGCTTACGAAGCAAAGGGATTTTCTGTTATTTGCTGGTTTGTCTTCATTAGGTTTTGAGACCAGAAGGGCACAGCCCTTGCTTCTGTGTGAGTCTGTGATGCTTAAGAGAGCACTTAATGTATAGTGGGACCTCAAGAGGTGACGGACGGAGTGTGTAAATGAAAGCTATGTGTGGAACTTCTTACAAAAGTCCAAATCAGGAAACAAGGGAAAATAGTATGATGGCCTCCAAACAGATGAGTTGCTAGAAAGAAATACAAGTATTTCTGATACTGAGACCGAAAGGAAGTTTCTCTGTTGAGTCCTCGAAGAAAAAGCACTGACAGTACCACAGGCTTAGATCCTACGTAAAGAGAAGCAAATAAACTGGTTAGTATAAGTTAGCGCTGCTAATCCTTGACTTATTGAAGTTAGGGAGGCTGGGCCTGATGATGTCTTCAATTCTTTTCTAGTTTTAAACAGTTTTTAGATGGTGGTAATCATTCCAGTATAATTCTCTGCAAAAAGTATACATATTTGTTTTTAGGTGATTTTCTAAAAGACAAATATGTGCTAAAAATTTGTAAAAGGTAGCATTTGTCTAATTCAACGGTATTTTCTATCAATAATTCTCCATTGTAAAATAGAGGGTTATTACATGTAATTGTCTAAAACTAGGTAGTTTTAGGAAAAGTAAAGGAAGCTGTTCGTGATTATGGAAATGCAGTGCAAAAAGCCCAGTTAAAAAATAAGCATAACATTAAGTGTTTTTTCAAGGTCATTTTATAATAAAAGTGTTTTTCAATTGAGTGATAGACTCTTTAGTTCTATAAAATGAAAATAGTCACTGGCTTCTTTTTATGTTTTTAAAAACTTTATTTGAAAATAGCATTCAAGGTCAATTTTTTTTAATGGAATAAGAATAAATGATTTAGTTACCTCAGGTTTCCATTAAATTTTTAGGGTTTAATTACATTTTTCTTTCAAGCTTTGGGACTTCTTATCCAATGTGACCCCAGCATGCCTTCATGATGTATTTCTATGCTCTCGGTGGTCTCTGGGGGGAGCTTTCTGAACTCGTGGTGGCTCCCTTCTGAGGTCTCTGCTTTTGTAATAAAAGACCGAAAACTGCAATGCCACTTTGGGGTGTTTATCTGGAGAAAATGAAATCACTATCTCAAAAAGATACTTGTTCCCTATGTTCATTGCAGCGTTATCTATAATGGCAAGGAAAGGAAACCACCTGAGTCCACTGATGGGTGAATGGATACAGTGTGATGCACACACACACACACACACACGGATATTTTTCAGACATAATACAAGTAATCTGGCCATTTGCAACGACACGGGTAGACTTTGATGACATTATGTTAAGTGAAATAAGTCAGGGAGAGAAAGACAAATGCTGTATGATCTCATATGTGGAATCAAAAATTTAAAAAAAACACAAAAGAACTCACAGATACAGAGAACAGGCTATCAAAAGCGAGGGTTGCAAGAGTGAACAAAATGGGTTAAGGGGGTTAAAATAGACTTATGTTTATTAGATAAATAAGTCGTGGGGATATCATGTATGTTATGTGGTGACCATAGTTAACAATATTGTATTTTTGAAAGTTGCTAAGAGAGTAGATCTTAAAAGTTCTCATCAGAAGAAAAATAATTATAGCTATTTATGGTGATGTGTGTTAAATCAACTGTTGTGATAATTTCATAACATATACTGACATCAAATCATTATGTTGCAAAACTAAAATTAATACAATGGTATACATCAACCATATGTCAATTAAAAATAGTTAAAATGTTAAAAGCAAGCATAAGAGAGGAAACTGAGCACTGCGTTTGGAATCATTCAACAGGTAAGAGTTGTAAGCCCAAATTGTCCTCTAAATTGCCATGTAAATTTGGGCAAGACACATCATGCCTCTACATCTATTGAAGGAGACGTTTGAATTAGATGTTTCTGAAGTTTCCGTCCATCTCCACTGCCCTAAGTTATGTGACTTTATGATTCGTGCAAGAAATAATTCTCTCTACAAATCTTCTAGCTGGTCAGGTACTGAACTGCCTTGAGCAGATACTTCTCTGACACTTTAACGCTAATGAGTACTGACATCTGATATTACTGGAGTTTGGATTTCCTTTTTAGGACTAAGCAACATGGGGTCAACAGATAAAGGAAGATGCACACCTTTCAGCCATCAAACTCTTTACTGCCTAATATCATCCACCATGATGGAAGTTAGGCAATGCCCTTTAAATGATCATTTAAGTCTATTTGAGAATTTGTAGACATGGGATTACAGGGATGGGAAGGGTTTAACATTTGTCTATTTACTCTCATTCTGACCATGAAGTTGCTTTCTAAGTGCAGAAACTCTAAATAATTGAATATATTAAATCTGTAGCAATAGGTTCAATGACCTAAAGTATATTTTTCTTCAAAAGCCACCAAGTGTGGTATACTTGATGCTGAATGTATTTTCACCCTGACCTTCCAAAACAAAATTTTCTGTGTTGCATCTCTATTACCAACTCTGGCTTTGTTTAGCTTGAGAATTTCCTTTGCCCGAATTTAGCACAACAGACTTGGAAGGGTTTTGGAATTTAAAGACATGAAGATTTCTGAATCCAGGAGAAATCGTTTCCCATTAGGTATTTTATGTTTATCAAAAGCAGATCATGGTGACTAAATTTATTTCCCTTACTCCAAACATTGATTGGATAAAGATACTGAATTATTATGGATGATAGAATCCAGTAAATAATGCAGAAAAGCTAATTTAGCAATGAAGGGATTGATAGTTCTCTAACCTAGTCAGTTCCTCAGGGGGTACGACTCCCTAAATCTTGATGTGTACGTATCTACACATCAGTAACATTAGCCTCAGGTTTTATTGATACAGCAAAATAAAATTCAAGTAATCGAATAATATATCCATAAATAATATATAATACTATATAATTTTAGAGTGAGTTGCCTTATATTTATGCTCCAAGAAGAAGGAGAAGAAAGAGGAAGGGAGGGTGCCTTTATCAGAAAAGTGGAAAACATCCCAGAGGTTTTCACATCACTTCCCAAAGGAAATAATCTTTGAGGGTGTGAGGGTGGGGAGGGAGGCGTCAGGAGACACAGGTGCCATTCTCATACATTAGGGTTTACCCTGGACCTGTAGACATTGATTCAGGACCTTTGGGATTCTACTTGTATCAACACTAGGCCGGATTTATAAAATGAATCAGAGATATTTCTACGTCCATAGATAGCCTGGAATAATTCTTTAATATTTTTTAATCTTTTTTTTTAAAGATTTTATTTATTTATTCATGAGATATACAGAGAGAGAGGCAGAGACACAGGCAGAGGGAGAAGCAGGCTCCATGTAGGGAGCCCGATGTGGGACTCGATCCCGAGTCTCCAGGATCACGCCCTGGGCCAACGGCGGCGCTAAACCTCTGGGCCACCGGAGCTGCCCAGCCTGGAATAATTCTTATACCATCTGACTTCAATCCATCTTTCAAACCCAGTGTTTTTGATACCGTATTAAGCTATTACAAGAGAATGTTTGGTGCAGTGAGTAAAAGCAGAGAGTCAAGACCACAGCTATCTAACCCTGATGGTCCTGTAAACCCTGGTGTTGGCTTGTGTTTGAGGTCAGGAAGCACAACTACATCCAGAAATCTCACATGGAGATTGAAATGGTAGTTGGAGATGATGTAATTCATGGTTGGGCGGGTCGTAGAATGTGTGAGAGAGAAAACTAGGACTTACTTCAAGATTTCTGACCTCTTCAATGGTGATGAGGAGGACTATGGAAGAGACAGTGTGTGCTAATGCCAAGTCTCATGAGATGTACGTCAGTCTGTGCCTATCCACAGCTCGGGGTGGATGCAACACCCACCATCAGATTCACATCTTCTTTACATTCTCTCCAACTCAACTTTCAAAACCTGTTCCTGGTGCCATTTATAAAGGATAAATCCCTCTTGGAAGTATAGAAACATCCAAACCATTTGAAATAAGAGACTTCTATCTCAAGAAAAACATTCGAATTAGAAGTCGTGGATGAGGGATTTAAGAATAATGACAAAGAGGCTACTATGAAAATTCAACGTCTCCCCCACCCCCTTAAAGTAAACCTTAGTTTGATTAGTTATCCAAAAAAAAAAACTATTGAAATTTTGCAGACGTTTGTGCATTATTACAACAGTTTGGTTCTGTGAAATTTGGTTATAACCTGTTCTAGAGATAAGGAATACACTGTTTGGATAGATTACAGTGTCCACGGAAATTGTGCAATGCACTGGTCCTGACCTGATCATCCCACTTTGATTTACAAGAGCTGCGGAGAGAGTAAATTGTGAGCCTGTGCAGGTGGTGATCGTACTGAAGAGCCCAGGGCACATACCTTCCTTAAAAATCTTGTGACTAAAAGACTAGAGGCATAAAAAGTCTAAAAACATTATAAAACTCTCTAGAAAATTTACAGTAATTCCCCTCTTTTGATCAGAAAGATTGTGTAACATGGACACGCTTAGGTGTAAGGAAGACCAGGAATTTTCTTTTTTCTTTTTCTTTTTCTTTTTCTTTTTCTTTTTCTTTTTCTTTTTCTTTTTCTTTTTCTTTTTCTTTTTCTCTTTTTCTTTTTTTCTTTTTTTCTTTTTTTCTTTTTTCTTTCTTTCTTTCTTTCTTTCTTTCTTTCTTTCTTTCTTTCTTTCTTTCTTTCTTCTTTCTTTCTTTCTTTCTTTCTTTCTTTCTTTCTTTCTTTCTTCTTTCTTTCTTTCTTTCTTTTTTCTTTTTTTTTGTAAACTGGGAACCTTGATGCTCCCTACAGATGATTCTAACAGAGAGGAAATGGATAATTTGGTGGTCAACTAGCACTAATAGTGTTTGCCACACATACTACTGCCTTCCATTATATAAAGGAATTTGGTCAACCATTTGTCTTCTTTGCAAAAAAGCATTTAGATACTAGCAGGGAATTCCAGTTAGTATTTGAGAAATTTCCCAATAATGACACATTTCTATATATGATTCGTTTTGTGGCAATGAGGCAATAAAGTTATACTTGCAAAATTGCCATAGTTGCAACAGGCAATGGACCCTGAGAACTTTTTGATATCCCCTTAGGATTGATGTCTTATCGTTAACTTTGATTTTACAAGTTCACTCATTGGGATTGATTCACTCTGAACTAACTCAAAGAATCACATATTTAAACACATAAGTTTTTTTTTTAAGTTTTTTTATTAATATAAAATGGAGAACACATTCTAGTGACAAAAATCACCATTATCCGAGGTGCCTTTAAACATGACAATATATACAAAAACTTAAAACAGTATTTTGGTTTTGTTAGTCTCTCAATAGTGTCTCTTCCCTTCTCCATCCTCACCAAGTCCTAGGGTGCCTGGGAAGCTGAATTAGAAGTAAAATTGTTTACAAATATGAACTCAGAGCAAAAGGAAATAGTTGGAGTTGGATGGTATAGGCCACGTGGAGTCCAGAGAATGGTCATTATTCCAGAATATTTGAATTTGTTGAGCAAAATGAGTATTTTGCATATAATCTCAGTCCCTGTTCTGCCTCTTGCCATGCTCCCCCCTCCTTCTCTCTATATTTATCTCGTACTCTCTTTCCATACGAAGATAAACGTTGACAAATGATGCTTTCTGGTCTCTAATCAACATCTTATATCTAGTTACAAAATTTCTTTGTGATTTATATTCTCAGATTTCATCCTTATTTCTTTTTAAATGGATCTCTTTCTTTTCAGGGACACTCATTTGTCTCCTTGCCAATCTGGAGAAAACATCCCAACCTGTTGGCAGCACACTTATAATCCTATTTTGTTTTAAAAAATATCTTATATTATTTCCCAGAAAAATTAATACCACCTACTTTTTTCTTTCATCATACTACCTTACATTCAGAAAAATGACATTTTCTATCCAGTCTTTTGATTCCAGAAATTTTCCTGATTAGATCCCTGAATTCCCTGCTTAAGAATCTCTATTCTTTGGAAACCATCTAATGTTTAATCTTAGAAAAGTTCCACTAATGAACTAAAGATTGACATAGTAATTGTCGTTCCAATGGGAAAAAACACCCGGGCGGGGGAGGGGTATGCGTTTCTCTTGTTTCATTTCAATAGCAGCAATCAAACTTCTAATTAAAATTAGTCACTCAATTGCTTTCTAAATGATTCTGGTGACTTCATTAATCTGCGGTGATGAGCTACCTCTGTAATATTTAATATCCTGACAAGACGAGCCACCTATCAAGCATGAGACAAATTTCAGGCAGCCCCCTGACATCTGTGCACCCTCGGAACGCGCTGGTTCCCTGGATGATAAGGGCATGTTTTAGGCACGATCCCTCTCCCAAGGATACGGAACACCAGTGCAGCATCGTGCACTCCCAGGGGGCAGGCACCAGTTGCAGCCATAAAGCATTTTAGCTCACTCAAGGGAGCACCGAGAGGACGTGATAAAGCTGCTCGTCCACTCTCTCAGTTGCTCGACTGGAATCCCTGGGTTTTGAGGGTGAAGACAAGTAGGATCTCTCTAGTCTCTGAGGTGAGAGTTGCCCTCTTGCAGGCATCATGTCTCCTAAGGCCAAGCTTCTTGTAACATTGTCTAGAAGTCGCTTTTCTCACCCAACCCTGTCCTCGGTGGATCCCAGCTGTGATCCCATCATGCTCCCCGTCTTTGGTTTTAGTCCTACCCCCTTGTGACTCAGAGTCCACTCTTCCTATCCATTACTTAAAGAATTAAGAGTCAGGGCCGACCTAACAGGCTCAGAAGTTAACTCTATTTTTTACATCAGAGTATGCTTGTCCTCCAGGGATCCCGGTTATCCGGGTCAGGAAGCTGAAAAATGCTTCCTCAAATCCTTTCTTTCTGCCCCCGCCCACATTGCATCCATGACCACGTCTTGATCTTCCCATCTCTGTAACATGTCTCGGTCGGGCCTCTCCTTGATTTATTCTTGACACGTCTTTTACTCAAAGCATCACCATCACAGGTGAACCTTGATGGCTGCCTCTCAGTATCCTCTTCCCCTGCCTAATAGTGGCCTGAATCTCGCTCAGTCGTACCCCCTGCCTCTATACGGCCCCGGTGGTTCAGGGAAAGGTCGTGGAGTTGTCAGCTTCAGGCGTGGGTCCGGGCGAGCCAATATCTACAGTCCTCACCCCGGTGAGCGGTGCAGGAGCCCAGGTTTCCACATATTGGAACAAAAGATGGGGCAAGAGCACATGATGCATTTTGCCAGGGACAGGGCAGGGGATGATTTCGAGGGTCATCCCAGCTGACTACGCCTCATCCCAGAGAGGTCTCCCCTGTGCTCCCTACTTAACCCCCTACCGTGGTAACCTATTATCTCCGGAATACGTTAGACCACATCAGCGTGACGCACCGGATCCCACGTTATTGGGTTTTCTCCCTGCCTCCGCAGCCTTGTATCTCGTTTCTCCCCAGTGTGAATTCTGTGTGCAAGTCATTTGGGCTCCCGGGAGGGGACGCTTTGTCACTCCACTCCCTGTGTCTGCACGTGCAGCTTCCTTCTCTTACAAATCAGCCCCTTCCACGCTGGTCAGCAGGTTGGTCAGCAACCACCGACTGTGGGCCCGTGGCCGGCCACCGCCTGGCCACGTGCTGCTGTGCCCCTGGGCTCCCGGAGACCGTGCTGGGTCCCTCGTGTCACGTCCCCCTCTGGTTGGCACTTGGCACACGCGGTTTCGGTGGTTTGTTATACTTGTTCTCCGCTTAGTTCCTCCCTCGAGGGCAGGAGCTAGAGCTCGGTCGTGGCCGATCCCAATCCAGCCCCGACGTCACTCAGGGGCTGCACTGAGCCAGACCACTCACATCGAGCGCGGCCTTAGACCTCAGCTCATCCTAAAGTGCCCCGAGGAGGCGACCCGCCGTCCCATGGAAAATGGCACCTGCTACTTAGTTCCCGCATAACAGCAAGTAAAAGGATGTGGGTGTCTGGGGGCAGGTGCAGACCCAAGGGGTGTTCCTATCTCGGCCCGCGGTCGGCTCTGAGAGGGGAAACGGGGCTCGTGTTGCCAACACTTCTGCTATTTGCTCAAGAAGACAAGGAAGCGACTGTGCAGGTCAGCTAGGTCGGTGGATCTTGCATCCATAGGACGGATACGCTCACGACCCAAGAGCATCCATGGATTTATTCCAACCCCTCATTGTAAGATGAGGAAGCAACACTGGGGCCAGAACACGGCTCCCCCTAAGGAACGCCTCCATCCAGGGCACGCGCTTCTTCCATATGCCTTTATGGCCCCTGTGCCCCCAGCTCGATGTCCTGGAGCAGCCTGGTGTCCCTCCGTTGGGGTGCACGTCCCCCGAGCACCAGGAGTACTCGACTTTCATCCTCCCCAAGACCGGGTACTGGGTAGGTGCCTCGTGGATGCTCCTGGATGAACACTGAATGGAGACCCTGCTCCTGGCCATAGCGTCTGGCTCCTGGTAGCACCATTGCCTGCAACGTGTGCCTTGTAGATTCACATGGCGGGACGTCTGAGGACGCTCCCTGTGCGGAGTCCCTAACAGTTGGGAGTGGGGTAGACGGGAGCTAAGCAACCCGGGGAGTTAAGCAACAGGTGCAGCACGACTTCTAGTAGGAGGCACACAGTGGAGGCAGAGCGCCCGGCACTGTGCTAGGCACAGAGGGAGGAATATTGGCCACGGAGGAGAGGATGGGGAGCCACGGAGGAGAGGATGGGAAGCCACGGAGGAGAGGATGGGGAGCCACGGAGGAGAGGATGGGAAGCTTCCTAAACGGAGTGACCAAGGAAGTGTAGGATCTCGACAGGTAGAGAATTAGCTGTCGGCCGGGGGCTTGGCGCCCAGTGTCCAGCGACCGTGGTCATGCACTGACAGTGTCGCGCCGCCTTCACTCTTCGCTCCGGTGAGCAGCCCGCACTGACTGCCCTGACGGGGGTCCTTCTCCAGGGTCTTACACAAAGTCCTAAAGCAAAACATCCTCCAGTTAGAGCCGCTTTCTTTCCAGTCCCCGGTTCTGGGCCTGGGAGGATGCGGTCAAAACAAGTAAGACACAGAGACACGAGACATACGGGACCGTCACCACCAAGATGAGAGTCCCCGCGATTCTAGGGACTCTTGGTGGCGTCTGTAGCCCCCATCCCACCCTCGGCTGACAGCTGACTTCCAGGAGACGTAAGAGGGGGCTGCTCGCACCGCAGGAGCCGATTCTTGCCTCGGGTGGAGAAGGCGGCCCCACTTGCACGGTCGTCCCCAACTCTAGTAGTAGGACCCGGTGACCGTCCTCAGAGAGCTTGGGAAGTCAGCTCATCTGCGGCCCTAACTGGTTAGCATCCCCGCACACCTGCTGGGTACCCAGCTGCTCCGACTGTTGTGCCTTCACCCGACACAGCTTCAGACTCGGTGTTTGTTTGCCATTGACAGGTGACGGAGCAGGGACACAGCAGGTGGGGGGCTTAGGGGGCACCCCAGAGCCAGAATACGGGGTCTGGAAATGGAGTCCAGCTGCAAAGGCCTTTTGTTTATTAAAGATGTTATTTATTTATTCCTGAGACACAGAGAGAGGCAGAGCCCCAGGCCGAGGGGGAGGCAGGCGCCCTGCGGGAACCCGATGTCACGGCCTGAGCCGAGGCAGATGCTCCCCCGCTGAGTCCCCTCCCCCTGGAGCCGGGGCCACAGCCTGTGGGTGCTTCTGCTTCCCTGGTGGGGCAGGCCTCAGCCTGGGAGGGGGGGCTCCCCAGAACCGCTGGCGGGAGAGCCTGTGCCTGCCCTGCCCTGCCCGCCCTCCTGCACCCTGGACCCTGCCCTGGCCCCAGCCCCCCGCCCCCATGCTCCCCAGCCCCCTGCCCCAGACCCCTGTCCCCGTCCTCCTGCCCCGGCCCTCCTGTCCCCCACCCCCCTGCCCCCACCCCCTTTCCCCAGCCCTCCTGCCCCTGCTCCCCTACCCTTGCAGCTCCTGGTCTCATTGCAAGCCTTCCCACCAGCGCGCCCAGCCTCTGGCTCTCCAGGCCCCTCTGCAGCCCCGTGTCCCCAAAGAGGCTCCGTGAAAATCCCTGCTGTGCCCTCATCATGTCACTTTGCCCCTTCCCCTGGTGTGTTTGCCCAGCTTATACCCGGGACACCCCTCTTCCCTTTGCCTCCCGGGGGGACCCACATCCACCTCCATGACTTGGTGCCTGGACAGACCCAACACTTTTTTTTTTTAAAGATTTTATTTATTTATTCATGAGAGACATGCATAAGAGGCTGTGTTCTCCTCTCCTAGTTCCTTTTTTTTTTTTTTAAAGATTTATTTATTCATGAAAGACATACAGAGAGAGAGGCAGAGACACAGGCAGAGGGAGAAGCAGGCTCCATGCAGGAAGCCCGACGTGGGACTTGATCCCGGGCCTCGAGGATCGCGCCTTGGGCCAAAGGCAGGCGCTAAACTGCTGAGCCACCCAGGGATACCCCCCCCCCTAGTTCCTGTAGTCAGTTCACTATTACGATGTCTGTCTTGTTGGGGTGACTGTTTTACACTATGATGATGATGATTATTATTATTTTGAATGACAGTAGACTAGGCCTCTGGAAAGCGGGAACCGTGTTCCAGTGAATCCCGTCCCAGGCCTTACCACTTAGTCTTGCGTGAGCCACTTAACCTTCTGTTAACTTCCCTTTCCTAAGCTAACCCACCGACTGATTCCTGATGTGGACGTTGCCAGCTTGCTCCTCTGAGGGCCACGTACCATCTTTTCCGGGCCTCGGCTACCGTTTCTCCAAAGCCCGTGTTTGTTCGGCCCCTTGAGCACCACTGCCCCGGGGGACACAACCCTGCCCACCTCCCACTACTCACCTGTCGGGACTTCGAAGATCCCAGTCTTCCTTCTAACTCAGGAGTCCACACCCGTTATAGGAGAAGGGATGAGTCGTGTCTTTGCAAGGGGAGAAAAACTGGTGACAAGCGGCGACATACTGATGTTCTATTCCTTCCTTTCCAAGCCAGTTTATAAATTCTCGTGATGCACAAGCTCCCCCCGGGCTTTAATCAGGCCTGTTGCTCAGTGCTCCGGCGTCACCCCTACATCTACAAGAGGACAAGGGGTTTGGTCGTGCTCCCCAGATTGCTCGGTTTCTTCAAATGCCTTTAAAAAACTCCAGGGAGGAAAATGTGTCTTCTTTGAGACCTCGGTGTTGATACAGGCTATTAATTCCGAAATATCGTTCATTAATTCTATCCTTCAGTCCCCTGCTACCTGAATTCCTACTGTCACATGCGGTTGTGCGGCACACGGCTTTGTACAAGAGCCTTTAGGTGGTGGAAAGGGGTGTGCGCGCTCACTCGGGTCCACCCCCCTTTCCTCTCTGAAGATGCCTTTGAACGAAGCAGCCGAGTTCATCTCTGGGCGCACCCTTCGGTGCACAGGTCGCCTCTCCCCACGCGGTGCCAAAAAGCCAGCGCAGGGACCAGAGCTCATCTGCAGGAGTTACGGTCCCCCTGCATCTGCAAGGCATTTGAGAATTCAAAGGAAGCTCTTCCTCTAAGCGCGCGATGCACTAAAGACCTGAAAAGGTAGTTTCTTGAAGGTTTTCCTGGTGCTTTCCCTCGTGAACTGGGCTGTGTGACTTACCGTTGCCCCCACACGTTGGCCTGGGGCCCTCTTGACAAGAACCGAGGGGAGCTACGAATCGCCCTCCCGTCCCCGCCAAACCCCAGCAGAGCCCAGGGGCCAAGTGTGAGGACAGGGGTGGGGAGGGCTGGAGGCCACAACAGATTCCCGACACTGTGTCGCCGAGCTCTCCCTCTCCCCCTAAACATTGCCCTTTTTACCCGACCTGGGCTTTGCGTATTCCTGGATGCTGTTTTCCACCTGAGACTTACTTCTTCTTGGGCTTTTGAACTCATATTATCGTTCCTCACCTTTCAGTCAGTTCATCCTCCTTGACGTCTTTGATTTTTGTTTTAGGGCAGAGAAAGCAGGATTATCCGCAGCAAGTCACCCTAACCCCGGTCAGCCCACCAAGTGGTACCGAAGGTCCTTTCCACCCCAAACCCTGGCGAGCTCTTCTCATCCTTCAAGACCCGGTTTACTTGCTCCCGCTCTTTGCCCTCGCACAAGTACAGGCGTTGGGGCGCAGCAGTGAGCGAGATAAACCAGACTGTTGCCCGCACAGCCTTTGTGCTTTGTCCTAGAAGAGCGGGTATGCGGTTCAGCCGGCGATACCTGTGTGGTCCGTGGGGCGTCACATGTGCTAACCTAGACGAAGTGTCGAGGTTCACAACCGGCTCCGTTCCATAATGATTGTGTGACCATGAGAAAAAAATTAACTCCCCATGAGCTGCCGTTTTCCCAGCCCTCCTGCGGTCGTGAGGACCCGATGACACCATCCGTATTGGGCACGCAGGCTTGTACTTGGTGCGTTCCCGATAATTTTGAACAATAATTACTGGGAAAGTATAGTTCTTCGGGAATATTGAGCGGGATTATTGAAGCTAGTTTTCTTTTTTTTTTTTTTTTTAATTTTTTTTTAATTTTTTTATTATTTATTTATGATAGTCATACAGAGAGAG
Organism: Vulpes vulpes; assembly: GCF_048418805.1. Lineage (NCBI taxonomy): Eukaryota > Metazoa > Chordata > Mammalia > Carnivora > Canidae > Vulpes > Vulpes vulpes. Next base: position 151,450,189 of record NC_132782.1, on the reverse strand, counting down.
AGAGAGAGGCAGAGACATAGGCAGAGGGAGAAGCAGGCTCCATGCACCGGGAGCCCGACGTGGGACTCGATCCCGGGTCTCCAGGATCGGGCCCTGGGCCAAAGGCAGGCGCCAAACCGCTGCGCCACCCAGGGATCCCTTGAAGCTAGTTTTCAATGTCACAAATCGGCTGGGATGGCCAACATTTCTATTGAGATCTCAAAGCAGAGGCAGCAAGACGAGGAACGGTTTCTGGGAATAGGAAATGGCACATGTAAAGAACAGGAAGGGGAAATATTCCTAATTCCCCGAATGCTAAATGATTACGGTCACGTCTCTGCTCCCCCAAATACGTCGTTGATACTGCTAATATAGTTGTCATCACAATAAATTAGTTGTATCCTTAAGGGAAAATGCTATACTTCTGTTTTCAACTTCATATTTCCAGCACATAGGACACACCCATCACACTATACAAGTGCTCAAAAAGGACTGTCTACTGGGAAGTGGCAGAGCTGAGTCAAGCAGCATCATCTTTGGGATAGTAAAAAGCCTGTGCTTAATTCTGTTTCTGCCGTTAAAGAAGTGGATGACCTTGGAGATATTAAATGTCTTGTGTGACCTCCCAACTTAGCTCTGAATTGTGGAAAGGAGTACCTGGCACACAGACACGCAGGGTTTGACTAGAGAGCAAAAGTACGACTCTCGTCTCTGCATATGGTAGGTGTTTGATAAATGATCGTTGTTATTGATAATGAAACTTTTTATGGATTCTGATCCAGGGTTCTAGTACAAGTATTTAGAGGTAAAAACCGAACAGCTGAGTGATACCAGCTGGTTTCACAAATACGTAATCCAAGCAAACCTAGAAAAATATCCAGGTTTTATGCTTGCTTCTTTTCCTTTCTTTTTTTTTTTTTTAATATTTTATTTATTTATTCATAGAGACACAGAGAGAGAGAGAGGCAGAGACACAGGCAGAGGGAGAAGCAGGCTCCATGCAGGGAGCCTGACGTGGGACTCGATTCCGGGTCCCCAGGATCAAACCCCAGGCTGCAGGCAGTGCTAAACTGCTGCACCACCAGGGCTGTCCCCCCCCCCTTTTTTTTGCTTGCTTCTTTTCATTTCATCCAACAGATATTAACTGAGTGTGTACTATGTGACGAGCATTGGGCAGGATGTCAGGAAATTTGCATTGGATAACACATACCCAGCCCTGCCATTTTAGAGCATACGATCTAATACAATGTGATTGTCAAGCATATTAAGCATTTTGTCCAAGACTTTTTTTTTTTTTTTGAGAAAATATATGTTGGTGAGTAGCTGTGCACGTCTCCTACATAGAAGTTAGTAAGGTCTTCCTAAGTGTTTTTAATTGAGGAGGTACTAGATGGAGTCAGATGGGCCATGTTTTATTTAACTGGGCCAATAAGAGAGAACATTTGTTTTGTTTTCTGGAGCTTCTGTCCTGCTTATATTCCCAGGAGGAGCCCAGTCTAATATAGTGATTACTCTCCTCTTGCACCACTCCCACCAACACTGACCTTATTGAAGGGAAGGCACCTTTCCTTTCCATGCACAGATTTCTATTTCTTTTTTGCATGTCCTTCTTACTTTTCCCTACATCTGATAATATGACCACCCACTCATCAATAGGTGTTTATCATTTGGCTAATATGTGTCCTGGAAGAGAAGGCAAAGGTCAAAGAAAATAGCATATTATAAATTGAGATCGACAGTCTACCGTGATTGAGGCAATCCATATTATATCTAGTCCTCCCAACAAGTAATCCAAAGTAGGGTTACTAAATTCATTTTGTTAGTGAAAAACTAAGACTCAGAGAGATTAAGTTATCTGGCCGAGCTCATTCACTGGTAAGCGGCTACACTGGGGTGCTATCGTAGATCCACCTGACGTTAAAGCCCACATGCTCTCCAAGGTACAACCTATGTGGGATGTGGAATAATGCCCCTCCCTCAAGTGTCCACATCCTCCTTCCCAGGACTTGTAAATTTAAGGTAGGATTATTTTTTTCAGCTAGAATTATCTTGGATGATCCAAGATAATTGGATACCCAAGTGTATTCATGAAGTCCTTCAAAGTGGATGAGGCAGACAGAGTAATAGGTTAGAATAATGTGATGTGAGAAGAAGTCAGCTCAATTTTGTTGGCTTTGAAGATGGAGGAAGGGGCTACATGCCAGGGAATACAGGAGCCTCTAGAAGTTGGAAAAAGAAAGGACACAGATTCCTTTCCCTCTCTATAGCCCCCTGGTAAGAACAACGGTGCTCCATTTTACCAGAGAAATCCATGTCAGTTATGTGGCCTAGAGATAATACAAGACAGTAAGTTTATATTATTAAGAGCACTAAACAATATTATACTCTGACAGTGATAGAAAACTAATATGCAAAAAAAAAGAAAGAAAACTAATATGCTACTTCTCGAGGCACAGAATGATTTGAAAATTTATGCAAGGGAATGATTAGAGGCTACTTTTTTTTTTTTTTTTTTTGAGAGAGAGAGAGAAAGGGGGAGGGGGAGGAAGGTTAGAAAGAGAGGGAGAGAGAGAATCTTAAGCAGGCTTTATGCCTGTCTTGGAGCCAGACACGGGGCTTGATCCCACAACCCCGAGATCATGACCTGAGCTGAAATCAACCCTGGGGCTGAGCCACCCAGGAGCCCCTAAAGCCTGCGATTTATTGTTCTACTGGAAAGGACTTTAGATGGGAACTTAGAACAAGGTACATTTACAAGTGTCAATTTTGGTATCCAAATAGGACTTCATTAGAAGTAAAGAATTATAAGAGTGAATTTAAATCAGGGATTATTAAAATAGAGGGTGATTGTGTTATGGCTGGGAATTGCTCATGAGTGAAAGGAGAAAAGAAAGGGAAGGAAGAAAGAAAGAAAGGAAAGGAAAGGAAGGAAAAATCTTTAGACTGTACTATAAAAAAGAAAAGGCAGATTTAAATATTTTAGGTTTTTTTTTTAATTATCGAGAAGGAAACAGCCTGAAAACAAAAATAACAAAACAAGGAACAGATTTTATCATTTCTTTTCAGTTCTTGATCTTTGCATTAAATTAATCAAATGGGGAAGCTTTTCTTCCTCTATGCCTTATCTAAGCAATCATCTCAGCTTTTTAAAAAAAATAAATAATACAAATAGGCTTCATGGAGCTCTTGCATTCATTCATGAAAATAATAGACAGAGCTGAATTATTTATAAAGTCAATTATTTTTACAAAGACAGTGACTGACAAGTAATGGTGAAGGAGTACTTTGCTGGTAATTTAATTTAAAAAATTGTGAAGAACTCTGTTCCAGGCCTTAAAACCTAACAATAAGTCTGTGGTAGATTAATAGAAACTCTTAAACAGAGGTCTGTCTGGTTGTAACTTTGATTAAACTGGGAAGCTGCCGGCACATCCAGTATTATGATATTATCTACGTGCGACCTTAAGTGTTTTATAATTTCCAACGGGAATTTGGTTTTATAGCCTAGAAAGTTCAGGCCAAGGTCACGTCCTTTTCTGGTAATAGTGAATCCCAACAGGCAAAAGCCAAGAAATGCTTCTTTTGGCTTACTTCTGGCCCATTAGCCAGGTTAACGCTAATGCGTAGAAAAAGTCAAAGTAGCTAATTTATAATGACTTCCGCTGGCTATTTATCCTCCTTTCTTTTTCTAAAAGAAAAAGATTCAAAGACTTACATCATAATTGTTCTCAAAATATGCATCTTATGTATAAGACCATTCACAGTTTAAATAGTTCTAGGTGAGGGGTTGGAGGTAGTAGAGCATTTTCCTGTTCAGTGAATACACCTTCTTGCCCGTAGTGGTTCAAAGCAACGTACAGGTGTGCGGCGATATCCACGCTACTCAGAATTACCCTACAGGAGAAAAGCTGAGTCCCAAAGGCTAAGAGATAGAAGATCCTGTGTAAGTTCACTAAACCCTTAAGCTTTACTGATTTTCTAGAATTCCAAAAAGACACAATTTTTTTTTTCAGTCAAAACATTCCTTAGGCTGTTTATTCTTTGTTGGAGACAACTCTTCTGAGCTTAAGGATACAAAACTAGGATCACATTTTTGTGATAAGAGGTCTCTTTTTTTTTCATTCTTCCATATAAATTGAAAACTTTGTGTGCTAGATTTTTTTTTTAACCCAATGTAAAACAAGCACAGGGGCAAAGAAGCTAACAGTACAAAAACATGTTCGGTGAGATTAAGTCTCCACCATGCCCGACCACCAGTCCACCTTCCAGTGACAAAGACTATTATCAGCTTCTTAATCTGCCTCCTGGACGTAGTGTATTTATACATGAACCACATATCCATTGTTTTTACACATTATTTTACAATGGGCAATACTCGGCACCTTGATTTTCCCATTTAACAGTGCACTTCAGAGTTAGTTTAATATCAACACATATAGATTTTTACTTCATTCCTGTCAACAGAGGCAAATTATTTCATTAAATAGATGTATCGTAATCTATTGAGCTGACCTCCTATTGATGGACATTTAGATTATTTCCAGGTTTTTGCCACCGCAAGTAGCTCTGCAGTGAGCGAAGACACTTGAGCCTATGTTTCTGCACATATGTGAGCATATCCGTGTGAAACATTCCTAGAAGTAGATGAACATGACTAAGGAGGATAATAAATAATAAACATTTCTGGATTGTTCTTGAAGGAGAGTGTACTAATTTACACTCCCACCAATGGAATCGGAGAGTCTCTTTTCACTGTAGTCTCTCTAACATGGTACCAATCTCCCTGATCATTGTTAATGTGACAGGAATACAATGAGACTAGTTTTAATAAGTTTTTGTTGAATACATCTGTTTAATACATATTAAAAATACTTTTAAATAAATATATTTTTAAGTAAAAAATACTCTCACTATACATAGTTCTTCCCATTCCTGAGGTTAAAAAAAAAAAGGCACAATCATCACAATTTATTTATTTTTCCAGAAGACAGTTTGCAGTCATGGAAACATCTCTTTAAATCATGCTCTGTGGCCTTCCATGATGAGTGGAATATCCAACAATTCCACATCCATAGAACAGTCTGTATTAAATCCATCACTGGTAGTTGGAAAGTGCTATAGGAGCAAATGAAGGCCAGGTCCTCATTTAGGACAATGAAACCATCCTGACCTACAGAGGACTCCATCCGCATCCACCCGTTCAACTCTCTTAGAAATCTCTTGTGCTGCGGCCAAACAAGCAAACTCCTCTCTGAGAAATGAGGCTTCTTATTTGAAAAAAGCACTTTCATAAACAATAAAGTTCTACGTTTTTTTGGTCCTTACCAATCGCAGTTGCTTGAGATTGATGCTAGGTTTTCACGGGCCACTTTTTGAAATATGAAGAACAAAAGCCTCCCAGGCTTTGCTGGAGGTGGCAGCTGTGGCACTGCTATGAGAACTTGTATAATGCTGTGTTGTTCCATAAAAGAAAGTAAAAATTTGAATATGTATTGGGCATTTTTCCCTTCCAGCTGCAGAGTTATCTTATTTTTTTTCCTAATGCAAAGATATTTTACTTATGCTGATGCTTCTTCTATCCTTATTTGGCCATTGGAACAATTTATCGAACACCATCTTTCTAAAAAGATCTTAGTCTCTCCAGAATTAACATGCTGAGTCAGAAGGTCCATAAATCCACCAAGCAAAAGCATCAAGACACCTGAGTACATCAAGCTTACCCTGTAAGAGGAAGATATGGCCTCCGAATGCCTACCAACATTCTTGATTCCCTTCAAAGAAACTAATTTGATATCTTATTTTTCTGCTTGATATAACATTATTGACATGAAGGAGCACAGTAGGATTTAGGACTTAGAAGGATCGAAGAGAGACTGTTGTAGTTGAAGGAATAAAAATAATAGGAGGGAACATAAGTACAGAGGCCATAGGGACCAAGAGAGTTTCCTGCAGCAAGATATGAAAGGATGCAGAGTTCCAAGGTGAACTTCTGCATTATCCTAATTAAGCCCCTTCTCAGATATCTCATGTTGTATGGCATTACTAATTCCACCTTTAAAAGTTTCAAAAGTAACTTACTAGGAGTGTGAAGGAGAACCTGAAGGAGTTCTACAGACTGATGACTACTGAAAATATTCCCTAGAAAGTGTTTATTTGCTGGGCCCAGGCTCCATGCCATGCACTATACTAGAAGGTGGGATACAAAGATAAAGTGGAAGTTCACCTTGTTGAGGGCAGTTGGACGGGCCACTTAAAATAGAATGAAATAAGTGCTTAGAGGGATATACCAAGTGTTTGGGAAGTGAGGAATAGGGGATCCCTGGATGGCTCAGCAGTTTAGCACCTGCCTTCGGCCCAGGGCGTGATTCTGGAGTCCTGGCGTCAAGTCCTGCTTCTTCCTCTGCCTATGTCTCTGCTGCTCTCTCTCTGTGTCTCTCATGAATAAATAAATAATTTTTTTTAAACAAAGAGATGAGTGATAGTTATGGGATGATTTATAGAATGAAATGGAATTTCCCCCCATTGCTTCAATAACTGTACTGAATATTTTCTGAGTAAGGGCTTACCCTTTCTTCTTCCACTTGTTCTCCTTCCCAGATCAGTGTTACAAAAATTAGGTCTGTAGAACTTTTCATGTCTATCTTTGATTTTCAAGTGGATCTTTAAAACCTTTGTTTATTACAGTGGAGGTAGAGATGATAGATGGTTCTTAGGGAAAGACAGCACATGTAATTGTGACAGGCCGTGTAGAGGGAGGCCCAGAGGGTGGGTTGGGGCAGGTCTTGAAATAGCGTAGCCTAAACACCACCAGAAGTAACTTGGCATAGAGAGTATGGAGGTGCCTTGGAGCTGCTAAAGTGAGGATAGAAACTAATAGGAAACCGAACTGAGGCCTTCTCTTCCTAATAGATGGTGATATTCTGCAGCTGGGAGCTGTAGAGACATAATAGGAAAACTACGTGAGAATTGCACATCTACAGATTCATGGAATAAAGCAGAAGTTCATGTCTTCATGCAATCAGGGACAGGAGGGATTAGGAGAAGATTAGGGCCAGAGTAGTGATAAGGCTTAAGGAGAGGCTGAAGCTCAAGGAGAGAGAAAGCTTGGAATAAGGCCCAAAGTTGGTTAAGTCCTCAGAGATGGAGCAAGGAATTAGAATAAAAATCAGGGATGTCTATTGATCTCCCATCTTGGTAATAATATAATAATTGTAAAGAGTTCAGATCAAAATTACTGCTTCCAAACATTGCAGTGGAATGTTCTTTGAGCTAAGAAGTATCAGAGGTGAGGCACAGGAGGGGGCTGGGATCAGGGAGGACTTTCTGTCTAGAATCAAAATTCAGTATATGTTTTCTATGGGAAAGGGGTATACCAGTTACCCCAGAAAAAATGTTCTCAGAAATCTGGTGAAGGAAAGTATTTAGGAAATGTACTGGAGCCCTGGGAATACTAAAGGAAGTAGATCTCAATTTTTTTCTCAGAAAAGCATAAGTATTTCCAGTTAGGTGATTAGCTTTACACTTGAGATCATCAGAAATTCTCAACATCTGAATGCAATCTACATGGTGATCATTGATAAACGTGCTTTGCAGAATTTCTGGTAATTATACTTTTTAATATAAATTTATGTAAAGAGTGCTTACCTAATATTTCAGATATTCTCAGCAGTTCTGACAAATGATAAGGGATAGTATTCTCATTTTTCAAGAAAATACTTTCATAGAGAATTCATAAAGAATTCTATGATTGTAAATGCTGTATAATTTTTGTTCCGTTGTGGAGGAGTATATTATGTTGATATGGTTCTGAGCAAACAAGTGTTTTGCATAAATAAGTAGGAACTCATGCAATAAGAGTTACAGAAAATTTATGCTTTAGTTCTAAGAGATTTAGGAGAGCTCCAGAGCAATGGGTCAGTAATGGAAAATCTGAAGAGGAGTTAGCACAATGGATTACAGGAGGGTAACATGGCAACCAAAGTTCAGGGCGGAACTGCTCGGAACCCAGCAGGGCAAGGAAATATCTGAAGGCAAGGAAACCTGCTTAGAAATCTGAAAGCAGTTGGCATAATATTTGGACTCAAAGATCATAAAATTGAAATGGTAAAGCCATGGTCATCGTAGAGAAGAACAGGACATGACGGATGAGCTCCGATGCATCTCTGAACGTTGCTATTATGGTCTTAGCTTGATTTTAATGCCTCTGAGAGCAACCAAGATGTAGCACAGAGCTTTATACCCAAGATATCAATTCCCTTATGCAGCCTTCTGGAAGGCTTCTTGTCCATTCAACAAAGAAAACTAACCTTAGACGCATTCTCCACTGATGTTCCTTCATGTATTTCGATGGGTAACATGGAAACAAGGCAAGAGATCTCTTGATCATAAGACTATAGATGACCAGTCCAATGGGCCAGGGGGCCGGGGGCTGGAGAAGAACTAGGGAGAATGGGCACCTGGAAGCTTACTGCGTGCGGTCTGTCAGTGACAGACGTGCATGGATGAACTGTGGATTCCCATTTAAAATTTCCTGGAGAACATAATGGGCAGCAGTGCACATTTTATCGATGTTTGGAATGTTATTGCGTCACATATTCATAAGAAGGACAACTATTTTAAAGGTAGTAAACGGTAAAGGCACGACAGTCTCGAACACAGTTATCCGTCTCCGATAGTAATAGCCCTTAACCAGCAGCTCTGGAAATGCCAGGCCAGAAAGTACTTCATCACCTGGAGGAGGATTGTACGTTGGGCACGTCCACTGCCACTTTGCTTTGATTAGGGCTCCTGCCAATAGACGTGATCAATGTTCTGCTTGCCTGGTGGAACCTCCTAAATTCTCATTTGCAGCTGTCACTTTTCAGGGACTTGCAAGCTCTCAGATCATTAAAGTGGCATGCCGTGTGACTTAGATTTGACAGACAATCACCTACTAAAAATATCTGTCCCGATCGGTGCTGATGTTCTAAAGGGATATTTTCAGCTTCTTGTTCTCTCTCCCTCTCTGTGATGACACTGTACCCAGTGAGTTGAAAGCAGCAGAAGAAATAGCAGCAGGTTATCACGGTGCACGGCCTGCCAGTGGGGATCCGGGTCAGGAGCAGGAGCCCGCGCAGTCCTGTGAAGGCCTAACCTCCATTGATCCTTGGAGCCCGTGGACCTGTCACTGCACACTCCCATGCTTCCCAAATAGTCAAGTCTTCCCTCCAAATGGCCTTTAATTAGACTGCTGTCACTGCTGCTTGGTTGGGTAGGTTTGATCTGACTTTGTTCGGGGCCATTATAATGTCTCCTGGCTCATGCTCAATTGGTGTGTCAGAGATTAAGGCCTCGCAGGATTTGCCCAACTGACACGTCGTGGTGCTTATTGGCTGGGAAGCCTAGATACGTTGTGAAAAATGGATCCAAAGCACCCTGTGGCAGGGGTAGTCTACGGTCTCCTCAACGCCTCTATTGCATATGTGGGGTTTTAAGCGGGGCGATACACAGCAAGGGGGAGACCCACCTCTTACAGGGCATTCCCCTGTGCATCGTACTTAGGCTCCGGGCTTTGGAATTTTAACTGCAATCACTTTGGGGATTTATCCCTTCCAGTGTAGATCTTTATTCCCGAAGTGGTTGCTTTATAAACGTTCTCGGCGTTTCTGTTGAAAAAATGCGTGTTTCCAAGCTGAGTGCCACCTTCACAATAAAGCCTCCCCCCCAACCTGAATAGAAATGAGGTATTTCCACCTATGTTGTATTTTTAAAGGTTCTTTCTTTTCCTCCAAATCTAGAAGTCTAAGGTTTGCTGTTGAAATATTTCACCCTCATTATCTGCATAACATTGTTTTACCAAATATTTTATTGTAATTAATGAAAATTTTTTTTTTCTTTTTCGGTCTGTGACTTCTCCGGTACTTTAGAATTGGATGGAATGATGAGCTCTATTAGTAAGCCAGAGCCCACAGGCTACCCAGATTTCTGAACTAATTGAGGCAGGGACTGAGAAGAAACAATTAGTGGTATCAGTTTCACACTATGATTGGTTTTGGATTGAAGTTTTCTTTTTAATTGACCCACGGTGATGGGTAACAGTTAAGGAAGGCCTATGAATAATTTTTTGTGTTAAAGAATCCGACTTGCCTTCCTTCTTCTGTCTCATCTCCTAGAAGTATAATTTTTTTTATTCTTTAATTTTTTAATTTTTAAAATTTTTATTTAAATTCAATTAAGTAACATATATTATTGGTTTCAGAGGTAGAAGGCAGTGATCCATCAGTCTTCTATAACACCCAGTGCTCACACACCACCTGCCCTCCTTAATGTCCATCACCCAGACACCCCATCCCTCCATCCTCTCCCCTCCAGTGACCCTCAGTTTATTTCTTATGATTAGGAGTCTCTTACGGTTTGCCTCCCTCTCTGATTTCATCTTGTTTTGTTTTTTCCTCTCCTCCTCTGTGATCCTCTATTTTGTTTCCATGTATGAGTGAGATCTTATGATAATTGTCATTCTCTGACTTATTTCACTTAGCATATTACCCTCTAGTTCCAACTACGTCATTGCAAATGGCAAGATTTCATTTTTGATGACACAGTAGTATTCCACATCTTCTTTATCCATCACCAGCCAGTGGACATCTGGGCTCTTTCCACAGTTTGGCTACTGGGGACCCTGCCGCTATACACCTTGGGGTGCAGGTACTGCTGCAAATCACTACATTCGTATCTTTGGCGTAAATATCCAGTCATGCAGTTGCTGAGTCATAGGGTAGTTCTATTTTAAACGTTTTGAGGAACTCCCACACTGTTTTCCAGAGTGGCTGTATCAGCTTGCATTCGCACCAACAGTGCAGGAGGGCTCCCTTTTCTCCACATCCTTTCACTAACATCTGTTGTTTCCTGATTTGTTCATTTTAGCCATCCTGATGGGTGTGCGGTGGTGTCTCATTGTGGTTTTGATTTGTATTTCCCTGATGCTGAGTGATGTGGAGCAACTTTCATGTGTCTGTTGGCCATCTGGGTGTCGTCTTTGGAGAAATGTCTGTTCATGTCTTCTGGCCATTTTGTGATTGGATTATTTATTCTGTGGGTGTTGAGTTTGATAAGTTCTTTATAGATGTTGGATACTAGCCTTATCTGATAGGTCATTTGCAAATATTTTTTCCCATTCTGTTGGTTGTCTTTTGGTTTTGCCGACTGTTTGCTCTGCTGTGCAAGTTTTTTTTATCTTGAAGTCCCAGTTGTTCATTTTTGCCTTTGTTTCCCTTGCCTTTGGAGATGTGCCTAGTAAGAAGTTGCTGTGGTTGAGGTCACAGAGGTTGCTGCCTGTGTTCTCCTCTAGGATTTTGATGGATTCCTGTCTCACAATTAGGTCTTTCATCCATTGTGAATCTATTTTTGTGGATTGTGTGAGGAAATGGTCCAGTTTCATTCTTCTGCATGAGCTGTCCAATTTTCCAACACCATTTGTTGAGGAGACTGTCTTTTCTCCATTGGATATTCTTTCCTGCTTTGTTGAAGATCAGTTGACCATGGAGTTGAGGGCCCATTTCTGGGTTCTCTCTTCTGTTCCATTGATCTCTGTGTCTGTTTTTGTGCCAGTACCACACTGTCTTGATGACCACAGCTTTAATAGAGCTTGAAGTCTGGAATTGTAACACCACCAGCCTTGGTTTTCTTTTTCAACATTCCTTTGCCTATTTTGGAGTCTTTTCTGGTTCCATAAAAGTTTTAGGATTATTTGTTCCAACTCTGTGAAATAAGTTGATGGTATTTTGATAGGGATTGCATTAAATGTATAGATGGTTCTAGGTAGCATAGATATTTTAACAGTATTTGTTCTTCTCATCCGAGAGCATGGAACGTTTTTCTATTTCTTTGTGTCTTCCTTGATTTCTTTCATGAGTGTTCTGTAGTTTTCTGAGTACAGATCCTTTATCTCTTTGGTTAGGTTTATTCCTAGGTATCTTAGGGGTTTTGGTGCAATTTTAAATGGGATCAACTCCTTAATTTCTCTTTCTTCTATCTCATTGTTAGAGTATAGAAATGCAACTGATTTCTGTGCATTCATTTTATATCCTGCCACCTTGCTGAATTCCTGTGTGAGTTCTAGCAATCTTGGGGTGGAGTCTTTCCATATAGAATATCATGTCTTCTGTGAAGAGTGAGAGTTTGACTTCTTTGCCAATTTGGATGCCTTTTATTTCTTTTTGTTGTCTAATTGCTGAGGCCGGGACTTCCAGTACCGTGTTGAACAGCAGCGGTGAGACTGGACATCCCTGCTGTGTTCCTGACCCGAGGGGAAAGCTCTCAGTTTTTCCCTATTGAGAGTGATATTTGCTGTCAGCTTTTCATAGACGGCTTTTATGATGTTGAATTAGGTTTCCTCTATCCCTACATGGCACAGGGTTTTTATGAAGAAAGGATACTATACTTTGTCAAATGCTTTTTCTGCATCTATTGAGAGGATCATATGGTTCTTGACCTCTTTTATTAATGTGGTATGTCACATTGATTGATTTGCAGATGTTGAACTACCCTTGCAGCCCAGGAAAAAATCCCACTTGGTTGTGGTGAATAATCCTCTTAACATACTGATGGATCCCATCAGCTAGTATTTTGGTGAGAATTTTTGCATCCATGTTCACCAGGGATATTGGTCTGTAATTCTCCTTTTTTTGGGGGGCGGGGGTCTTTGGTTTTGGGATCAAGGTAGTGCTGGCCACATAGAATGGGTTTGGAAGTTTTCCTTCCATTTCTATTTTTTGAAATAGCTTGAGAAGAACAGGTATTAGTTCTTCTTTAAAGTTTTGGTAGAGTTCCCCTGGGAAGCCATCTGACCCTAGACTCTTACTTGTTGGCAGATTTTTGATGACTGCTTCAATTTCCTTGTTGCTTGGGGGTCTGTTCAGATTTTCTATTCTTCCTGTTTCAGTTATGGTTGCTTATAAGTTTCCAGGAATGCATCCATTTCTTCCAGAATGTTTAATTTGTTGGCACATAGTTACTCGTAATATGTTTTAAAATTGTTTGAATTCCCTTGGTATTGGTCCTGATTTCTCTGCTTTCATTCATGATTTTTTAATTTGGGTCCTTTCTCTTCTTTTTGATAAGTCTGGCTAGGTATGAATTTATTAATTCTTTCAAAGAACCAGCTCCTAGTTTCATTAATCTGTTCTCCTGTTCTTTTGGCTTCTATTTCATTGATTTCTGCTCTGATTTTTATGATGTCTCTTCTCCTGCTTGGTTTAGACTTTATTTGCTGTTCTTCCTCCAGCTTCTTTAGATGTAAGGTTAAGTTGTATATTTGAGGCTTTCTAGTTTATTGATAAAGCCTTGTATAGTTGTATCCTTCCCTCTTAGGACCACCTTTGCTGCATCTCAGAGGTATTGAACAGTTGTACTTTCATTTTCTTTAGTTTCCATGAATTTTTAAGATACTTCTTTAATTCCCTGGTTGACCCATTCATTCTTTAGTAGGATGCTCTTTATCCTCCATGTATCTGAGTTCTTTCTAAATTTTCTCTTGTGATTGAGTTCCAGTTTTAAAGCATGGTGCAGAGAATGATCCCAATATTTTGGTACTTGCTGAGACATGATTTATGACCCAGTATGTTATCTATTCTGGAGAATATTCTATATGCACTTGAGAAGAATGTGTATTCTGTTGCTTACGTTGGAGTGTTCTCAATATATCTGTGAAGTCCATCTGGTCCAGTGTGTCATTCAGAGCCCTTGTTTCCTTGTTGATCTTCTGCTTAAATAACCTGTTCATTGAAGTGAGTGGGATATTAAAATCCCCTACTATTATTGTATTATTATTGATGTGTTTCTTTAATTTTGTTATTAATTGGTTTATATAACTGGCTGCTCCATGTTAGGGGTATAAATATTTACAGTTGTTAGATTTTCTTGTTGGATAGACCCTATAAGTATGATATAGTGTCTTTTCTCATCTCTTATTTCAGTCTTGGGTTTACAATCCAATTTGTCTGATATATGGATCGCCACCCCAGTTTTCTTTTGATATCCATTAATATGATACATGGTTCTCTATCCCCTCACTTTCAATCTGGAGGTATCTTTGGGTCTAAATGAGTCTCTTGTAGACAGCATAGGATGAGTCTTGCTTATTTATCCAGTCTGCTACCCTGTGTCTTTTGCTTGGCGCATTTAGCCCATTTACATTCAAAATAACTAATGAAAAATATGAATTTAGTGCTATTGTTTTACCTTTAAAGTCACTGTTTCTATATATTGTCTCTGTTCCTTTCTGGTCTATGTTTGTTTTGGGCTGTCTCTTCACTTAAAGGATCTCTTTTAATATTTCTTGTAGGTAGGGGTGGTTTGATGATCACAAATTCTTTTAATTTGTTTGTCCTAGAAAATTTTTAATCTCTCCTATTTTGAATGACATTCTAGCTGGCTAAAGTATTCTTGGCTGCATAGCTTTCTCATTTAGAATCCTGGATGTATCATGTCAGTCCTTTCTGGCCTGCCACAGGTATCTGTGGATAAGTCTGCTGCCAGTATAAAGTTTCTACCCTTCTAGGTCAAGGACTTCTTGTCTTGAGCTGCTCTCAGGATTTTCTCCTTGTCTATGAGATTTGCAAGTTTCACTACTATATGATTGGGTATTGACCTATTTTTATTGGTTTTGAGGGGAGTTTTCTGTGCCTCCTGTACTTGGATGCCTGTTTTCTTCCCCAGATTAGGGAAGTTCTCTGTTATAATTTCCTCCAATATACTTTCTCTCTCCTTTCCTCTTCTTCTGGGATTCTGATTATTCTAATATTGGTTTGCTTTATGATATCACATATCTTTTAAATTCCTCCCTCCCTATCCAGTAGTTGTTTATCTCTCTTTTCCTTAGCTTCTTTATTCTCCATCGTTTTGTTTTCTATATCACTAATTCTCTCTTCTGTTTCATTTCTCCTAGCACTTGAGCCTCCATTTTTAGTTGCACCTCATTAATAGGCTTTTTGATCTCTACTTACTATATTTTAGTCCTTTGGTTTCTCCAGAAATGGATTCTCTAGTGTCTTCTATGCTTTTTCAAGCTGAGCTAGTATCTTCATTATTGTTATTTTTAATTCTAGTTCCAACAATTTACTTATGTCCATACTGATTAGGTCTCCGGCAATCAGTACTGCCTCTTGTTCTCTTTTTTTGAGGTGAGTTTTCCCTTCTTGTCAATCTGTCCAGAGTAGAATAGATGAGTGAGAGAAGAGAATACTAAAATGGCAACAATGACCCCCGGGAAATATACACAAAACAGATTAGATTTGAAACAGGTGAACAGAATAAAACATGTCACTGAATCCTGTGTGTATTTTGGTCTGTTTGTTAGAAAACTAGATCCCAAAATTGTAATGAAAGAAAAACTTATATATGTAGCAAAAAAAATTAAATACAATGAAAGAACAGGATATAACTATAAAAATGTAAATTAAAAGTAAAAAAAAAAGGATTATATACAGGTGAACAGAACAGAGCAATATACTATATCCTGAGTATACTTGGGTCAGTTTGTTAGAAAAAATTACATCTCAAAATTATAAAGAAAAAAAATCATATGCATACATAAATAAAACTGAATACATTGGAAGGATAGAACGTAACTGTAAAGATGAAAATTTAAAAAGAGTTTAACAAAAAAGAAATAAAAGGAAGAAGAGGAAGAAGAAAAAAGAGGAAAAAGTGATATGATCAGACAGGTAAAGATAGCAGAGCCATATACTAGATTTTGGGTGTATTTTGGTCTTTTAGAAGAAACTGCATCCCAAAATCGTAAAGAAAGAAAAACTTATATATATTCAAATATAAAATTAGATGCAATGAAAGGATAGAATGTGACTATAAAAAAAATTAAAATGAAATTTTAATAATTTAAAAGAATTTTTAAAAAGGAGTTGATAAAATAAGAAATTGGTTGAAAAAGGAAAGAGAAAAAATTAAAATTGAAAGACTAAAGAATCATGGGAAAAAAAGTCATGAATTCTATATGCTGTATTATCCTAATGCTGGAGTTTCGCAGTTCTCAATGATCCGAGGTGCTTTCCGCTCTGGGGCTGGAGATGGAGAGGCCTCATCCTCTAAAGCTGGGCAGGAGGCCTTCAGGAAACAAAAGCCACGTAGAGCAATCTGCAGGAGATGACTCAGCCTGGCCCCTTGGTAAGGATGGTGCAACTCCACCACCGGGGCAGACACCTGAGAACCAGTGCAACAGGCCCCCTCCACAGGAGGTCAGCAGCAACATTCAGCCGAGACCAAGGAGTGGTTTCGCATTTCTTGCCAGGGACTCCCCCCTGAACAGCGACACTTCCTAAAATCTTGGCTTTCACCTGGGAACTCTGGCCTTTCTGTGACTCTTGCCTACTCCCTCCCTCCAGGGTCTATATTCTGCTCCTGGTTACTCTGCGACTGGCTGGCGTCGTTCCACAAATAATCTGAAGGTTCTTCCCATAGTGTCCTCTCTTGGAATTCAGTTCCCTGGCTCTCTCTTGCCTGCGATGAAGGTGCAACCACACTTAGGTTTGTGAAGCTGCTGTTCTCCCGGGCCAGCCCCACAGCCTATTTTTTTTCAGCACATCGAGTAGTCGACAGTGACTGAGGCTTTACCTAGCCCTACAGTCCTCTGCTCCCCAGTGCGGAGTCGTGCTAAGGTTTAAAAGACTTCATACCTAGGCCTCCGCTCATTATAATCCATTACTGGTAACACCAGAATTCTTAAAAGGATTTGGGAGAAAGGAAAAGGTAATTTGGTGCTATTCTGGAAAGACTGTTTAAAATTCTTCTGCAGGACTGTGTTAAAATCACGGTATGTCTTTTGTTGTTCCTCGTTTTCAAAGTTTTTAATTTGATTTTTATCTAAGTAATGAGGATATATATATTGTTAAGATATGTTAATACTTCAAGGCTTATAAAGGAAAACCAGGAGTTTCTTTTTTCAGTTTTTTCATTCCCCCAGTTCTCATAGGGACAAGTCCCAAAAGCACATTTAGCCGTTTCTTCTGGTATATAATAATATCATATTTTAAAAATAATATGTATGCTATCATTTCTTCTATTTTTCAGTTTTTGAAATTATCTTTTTATTTTGCACTTATGTGAGACAAGGCTTATGATTCTCACTTCCCTCCTGTCACCAAATACCCTTGCAAATTTCCTTCTACTCATCCTCTGAACAAATCTATGTTACCCTTTAGATTGGATATGAATTTAGTATTTATATTATTCTAACTATTGAACTGTCCATAGCTCTGTTATGGGGTATACTATGATTATGTTTTCCTTCTTCAAGTTTTAATTTTTCTTAAGGTTAATTATCCTTTTTCTCATTTGCTCAGTTTTCTGTTTATATGTCACTAATTTATCTGCAAACTGTCCAACAACACAGCACTGACCGACACTCCTTTCAATATTACCTAAATAGTTGACTAATCTATTGGGGTTTTTGGTTTTGTTTGCTTGCTTTTTATCTTTTTATGGTGATATCTTCCCAGGATCCCTGTCTCTTCTTCATTCAGTTCAGACCATTTGCAGTCTAGGTTTGCTGCATCCCTGTGTCACCCTGAGATTCCCTTTTATCTTCCTTCTAGGATTCCTCTAACTTGTCTCCTAATCCAGGATCATATACTTTTATCCTTTTTTGGTTTAATCTATTCGTTTTGATAAAAAAAAATCCGTGGCAGAGAGATTCAATGGTTGCTACTATGATCCCCATATCCTGGTATTTATGCCTCTGTGTGTAAGGTACCTAGTGACTTGCTTCTAGGCAAGGGTGAGGGGTGTCAGGTCCAGGACTACATTACACAGGATTATAATGCTGGTCCTGCATGAAGGCTCTCTCCTTTACTGGATTTAAAAACAACAACAACAACACAGAAAGAATCAAACAACAACAACAAAAAGCAAGCCGCCATAGTGTATGGCGAGGACCTCATGAAAAGGAACTGAAGGCACTTTGGCTGACAGTCAGCAAGAAACTAAGGCCCTTAGTCTGGCATCTGCAAATAACTAACCGAATGCTGCCTGCGAGCAAGAGAGATTAAGAGGAAATATTTCCCTAATCAGATGTTTAGATGAGAGTGCTGGTCATCATCTTGATTGAAGCCTTGTAGAGGACACAGCCAAGTCCTACGCCTAGATTCCTGTCCCACAGAACATGTGAGAGAATAAGTATATGTAGTTTTAAGCCACAAGATGTGTGGTAATATTATTGCCCAGCAATAGAAAATGAATATTGCACTAAGTTTGGCAATATCGTTATGCAGCCAAAGCGAACCAGTGCCTTATCTTTCAATGTTTCCCTGAGAAAGAGTGCACGTTTTGCCTACGTGGACATGCCTTCCTTCTACCCTCAAACTTGGTACGTTTGTTTTGTATATAGTTGCAGAGAGGAAATAATTTTTTACTCAGAATTTTGATAGCTACGGTATCTTCTCATCCATAATGCTACTATTTGGAAATCTTATGGGTTATAATTTTTTAATCCATGTATCTGATCCCTATTGTTTTCCTTTCCACAAGTGTGTAAGATCTTTGTGTTATGCCAAATGTTTTAAAGATAGGGACGCCGGGGTGGCTCAGTGGTTAAGCATCTGCCTTCGGCTCAAGGCATGATCCTGGAGTCCCGGGATTGAGTCCCACATCGGGCTCCCTGCATGGAGCCTGCTTCTCCCTCCGCCTCTCTTTCTCTGTGTTTCTCATGAATAAATAAATAAAAAATCTTAAAAAAAAAAAGATATTGTTGATGTGCATTGATGCAGGTTTTTTGGATGCTCCCTACCAAATTGAAAATAGGTGTCCCTCAATTCTGGGAAATTGTTTGAGATTTTTAATGTTAATTTCATCTTTCCTCCCACCCCCCAGCTTAATTTTTTTGGATATCCTATTAACCAAATACCTAAATTGATCTTTCAAATTTCTTATTTTTCTCCAGTTTCCAAGACCTTTAATTTTTTGTTTAATTTTCTTGGGGCATTTCCTAACTTTACCCGTCAACCTATCTATGAAATATATTTCTTTCATACTTTTAATTCTCAAGTATTCTTGATGTCTTTATTTTTTCACAGGATTTTTTTTCATATCTTAAAACCTATGGCTTCTATTGTTGAAGTTCATATTTTGGTTTTTCTCTTCTTCTTCTTTTTTTTTAAAGATTTTATTTATTTGAGAGAGAGAGAGAGAGAGAGAGAGAGAGAGAGGGAACACGAGCCCAGGCATGGTAGGGTCAAAGAGAGAGGGAGAAGCAGACTCCCTGCTGAGCAGGGAGCCCAATGCAGGGCTCTCTCCCAGGACCCTGGGATCATGACCTGAGCCAAAGGCAGATGCTTACCTGACTGACCCACCCAGGCCAACTATTTTTTTGTCTTGTTTCGCTTTGTTCTGGACTGTCACTACTACTGTAGAAACTCTAAGTTACTTGTTTGTTTATAGGTCACTGTCTTTCATTTTAGAGGCATTTCTAAAATGTCACGTAGTATTTAGCTATCTACTCATATATCACAGTGAGATACTAAAGAATAAAAATTGTGGATAGTAGGGGAGGAATGCTCACATTCTGGTGTATTTCACTGGGGTGGGGGGAGATATGTTTCTCCAAAATAAATATCTGCAGATCTTTTTTCTTGGGCTATTTTGTTTTCCAAGCTAGAAACCCAATAATCTACTTGGGGTGAAAAGCTTGTCTGCCAACCTTCAGAGAACTAAATGAGTGACGGAGACTCTGATTAGACCATTCATGTCAGTATGGTTTCTTACTTTTGGCCTCAGCTGTACCTACTGTTCCCAAATCCAGAAACTTTCTAGACCAATTGTTCCGGAATGACACTTCTGTCTTCTGCTAGAACAAGGAAGAGGTCATTGACCACCCAGTATATTGCCTACCTACATTCTGATAATGGGTACAGGAAATAAGTTTGGCAACCCAAAAGGATCAATATAGGATAGCATGTGATCATTTAAATGTCATTCAGGTTCCTCTGTTTCCCAGCAGGTGACTAAGAACACATTCATGTTCTGTGATTTGGTTATGGGTATGTGAGCTATGCAGTCACATCAGCCCTTGGGGAGCCATTAGGCCTCCGGTCATGAACAGAGCCTCCATTTACTCCTGCACCGCACACACACAACCATTTCCAATATGTGTCATGACATGAAAAAACATTGGAAAGCACCAATAATCTCACTATAATCTCACTCAATCTGCATTTGTAGTCTTGTCTCCCAAAACTACCCACAATAAACCTCTCGTTTTTAATACATGGAATCTCCCATTGCCTTACTTTTACCCTCTTCTCTTTCTTCTTGTTGACTCATCTGGTCTTCTCATCTCTATATCCACATAACCTGTTAAGTCTAAACTCAAACTTCAATCATTATATGAAGTTTCCCTGGATCACGTTAGCTATATGTGATGTTTCTTTGCATTCTCATAACATTGATTTTCCATAATACTCATTTTTCTTTTTTCTTGGTCTGTCTTATATTATACTTATTTACATATAAGTTCTGCCCAGCTATCTTGTGAGTTTACTGGAGGACCAAGTCTCTCAATCTTACTACTTATTCATTGTGTTGACCCCTTTACTATATCACTTCATTTTCTCGTCAATCTTCTTTGGAATGAATCAATCAATCAATTAATGCAGGTAGTTTACAACAACTTTTATTGCTAAACTGTAAAGTCCAATCTCTTTAAAGACCCAAGTGAACTTTCTGAGGGAGTACACTCAGTAGTGATTCCTTCATTTTGATGGGATGCCAATGTACTGTCTGGGTATGGGGTGTGATTTCGCTCTTTTATGAAACTTATCAGCAGCACAGTGTTGTTGTTTTCCGTCAGAATAAACATCAACATATTCTGTCAAAAGAGTTTACAATTTCTTTAGAAGCTCTTTGTTTCCCTTAAAATGATATGCGAAAAAATGAAAACCATAGAATTAAGCAGAGCATAAATCAGTGCCATGCAGAATGTCACCTTTTGTTTTCTCCTTAATCAGTTAGATTTGCATGTATAACATACTTTGAAAATACCAACCTACTTAAACTTTCCTCTGAAGGGGTTGTTGTTGTTCACAAGAAGTACCTTTATTAGCTTTTTCTCCAAACCTTCAAACCTTGTCCATTTAAACACTTCAATTTGCTTTTTTTTTTTTTTTTTTTTTTTTTTTACTTTACAGAAAGCTACACTTTCACAACTTTCACTGCAGAGTTGTCTGTCCAGCTTCTCCTGTGGTTCCATTTTCTAATATCAGTCTTCATCTGCTCTGGCCTTTGACTTGCTGATAAGGCAGAGGTATAATTTCGGTACTCACTCTCTGGCTGCTAAATTATGTCATTTAGTAAAGTAATGTGAAGTCCTTAGAAAAGTAGGGCTTGTCGTTAAAAGCCCCGAGTTTGGACTGTAATCCTACAGGTAACCTCTGGTAAATTAGATCTCTGTTTTTTATTTTTCTTTCAGTATGGAGAGTAAATGGCTAAAACCAAACCACTGGCTTTCCTATGATAATCCTTAATGATTTAAGATAGCAAGAAGATACCTCCCTGACCAGGCAGACAGAGAAGAGCAAGCTAGACACACACATTCACAAAATAGTGGTTCTAGCTACGGCTAGGGTGGGTGAAATCAGACCTGACTATAGGATGAAAAGACATCACTGCATTTTGCACTCATATCTCTATTGTACAGAAGCATAAAGGAGTCACCCCTGAGGGGAAGAGTGATTTAAATTTATGGAGAGACAGCGCTTTAGAGTTTGGCAATAGAACTTGTAAAAGATCTTGAGGGGAGGACCTTATGTCTTTTCATTCATATATTTCAGTGCCTAATACAGTATCTGTATTATACTAATGCTTAAGAAATCATTTTTGAGTGAGTGAATGAATCCTTAAGTGGAGTTTACATTTTGTGAGCTGAAATTTATTCTTGACTAAGAAAAAAAATTGACTAATTTTTGCTCTGTGTTGTATCCACACCTGCATCTCAGACAATAGAGGCATTGTTGATATAAATAGCTTTTAGCAGCTTAATATGCTATAAGCCACAAGGGATATAACTCTGCAACCAAATTGCACACATGCACAAATTTCACTGAAAAATTTGTCCAACTCAAGGGCATAATTTTCTTCTATTTTTTTGATATACAAAGTTATAGATGAAACACCAAAAATAGCCCCTTATATCAGAAAATAATCATTCTGCTAGACCTAACTAAAACCCTAACTTTCTCAAAAAGATTTTCATAGCAAAGCTGAATTTCATTTACAAGAGCCAGATAGATTTCCTTTCCTCTCTCTGTCCTTTCCTTGCTTTCATTCTTCCTTTCACATATATGTATTGTGTACTTATCCACAGGATGCCAGGCATTATGGCAAATGCTAGAAATTAAATCATAAGTTTGAGATAGACACGATTTCTGCCCTCAAGGACCTCACCTTCTCCTGGAGGACTCAGACAAGTGTTTGCATGTGGATCAGACTGATGGTCTGTTTGACGGTCACACGCACACTGGAGTTGTTGGTATGTTCCAGGGAGACAGAGCTTCCTGGCTGTCAGAGAGTGTGGATACTGAGAAAGATGCTCATTCTTTCATGTACATAGGACTCCAAAGGCCTGAGACACAGAACATGGATCTGGCCAGCACTGGGACTCAGGCATAAGTATATAGAGAGATAATGGTGAAGGAAACTCAACATTAGAAAAAATACCCATTAAACAGGGCCTTCCCTCCTCCCCCATGTGCTTTCCTTGCTGGCATCCCTAAGAAACAAGTCCTGCAGTGAGGCTGATGGTCTTCTGAAGCTCTTGTCTCCAGCGCCCAGGTGTTCTGTGAAGGAGAGAGCAGTGGCATGAAACTGGCACCATATCACTAGTTGCCTGAAGGAGCTGATTTCCAGAAGCAGAGGACATTTGCTGCTTGCTAACAAGGGAGAAGCACACCAGAAGCCAGCAGTCCAGACCAGGCCCATAGAGGGACCAGCAGCAGCTCCTTATTAGGAATGAGCTGAGAGGGACTGTGGAAGCAGCAGCCGACAGAGCAGAAGGGCTACGGAACCACTAACAGTAACCCTGATTGTGGAGAATCACATCTTCCCCCATGTTCAGAGATTACTCATCAGGATAATTAGGGAGAGAGATTCTGGAAAAGGCAAGAGTTCTTACTAGTCAAAAGATTGAGGTCTTAGACCATTGCCTTGTGTTCATTTTTGCACCAACCCCAAAGGAACCTAACAAGGTGCTGAGCATGGGGTGTACCTTGGGCAAGATTCTCATAGGTAACCTGCCCTCTATCACCCTCAGATGCTACACTAGCTATGCTTCACTCCCCGGATACTCTCACTCAAGCATCTCAGACATCTGATGGTTATGTTACCAATACTTCCCCAAACTACTTATCCTCAATGGCTATCTACCCAGTCCAATCCCAGTTGTCTCATATATGAACGGGCTCTTTCTTCTCCCCAAAGAAAGTTCCATTTCTTTAATACAATAGATCTTGGTCAAGTATATGGATTAAGCTGATCCAATTAAGATAATTCAAATCAGCCTGAAGTAATTCAACAATCACTGATATTTTGTTCTAAGTACTATCATAGATAATGTGTGAGACTCAAGTTTTTACTTTAATAACTTTATAAAGTAGTCTCAGAGATGCAGTGTTTGTAATAAAAACTGTAAGTTTTTATTGGATTAAGTATCCAGTTTGTGGTATGATAGGAGAATTCAGAACAGGGAGGAACCACTTCTGACTTGGGATAACAAGGCCACATGAAAGTGGTTCTCGAAATAGGTAAAGGAAGGGACTTTTGGAAAGATGGCAGAGTAGGAGAGTTTTAGGCTTACCTCATCCCACAGACACACCTAGATCACAGCCACACCATGCAACTAACCCAGAGAATGACCTAAAGACTAGCAGAACAGACTTGCCACAGTTGGTCCTAAAGAGGAGGCTGCACTGAAAACAGACAGAGGGGCACAGATGCAGTTGGGAATCAAATTC
This sequence comes from Vulpes vulpes, assembly GCF_048418805.1. NCBI lineage: Eukaryota > Metazoa > Chordata > Mammalia > Carnivora > Canidae > Vulpes > Vulpes vulpes. The sequence goes on along the minus strand of NC_132782.1, from coordinate 151,426,220 downwards.
CTGGTGAAGCCTGACTGCAAATAGTAGAAACACCACAAGCATGGAGAAAGGAGAGGAGCTGACCCCATGCCAGGACCGCAGACATTGAGTACCTACACTGAGAAGACAAGTCCCTATAACATTTGGCTTTGAAAACCAGTGGGGCTTAACTTTGCAAGTTTTTACATTAAGTGGAGCTTAACTTTAGATACTTTAAAACTCAGTGGGCTTGGCTCTGAACAAGCTGGAGGGAAATAGGAAACAGTCCCAGCTTTAAAGAGCCAGCATAATAAAACAATCCCGCTGAGATATAGCATAGAAGCAGAGTTTGAAAAGCACCTCAGGTTTTGGGAAGGAAATTTATTTACTAATTTTAGAACCTGTGCTGGAGAGGAAAGGGTATTTGGAAGACTTCTTCAAGAATAAAAGAGCAGGCAGCTGCCATTTCTTTCCCACCATTCCCCAGCCTAGATAGTCAGGCATTTGCTGAGACTAGCAGCAACACACTCCACCCATCTTGCTAACACCACGTGCCCTGCCATGTACCCTGCCTGCTTCTTCTCCTTCCATCTGCCCCATCCAACCCACCCCACTCCACAGGAGTCCCTTCAAAGCAGCCCCTGCAGGCGACATCTTACAAACAGCCCCTGCAGGGACTGGCACCCTTCTAAAGTGACTCCTGCCCTGAGGAGAGGGGAAGGTAACCAACCACACATATCAGTTTGACTACAGATGGACTGAGGTCAGACATCTAATTAGTTTCTGGCCCTACACACCAATCACAATCTTTTAAGGGGCAGCACAAGGAGACAGCCTTGCAGTGCAGGGTCACTGCATCCCCAGCAGATATATTGGGGGCAGGCATCTAATCTGACCCCTCTCCCTGTCAACCAACTACAGTTTCTCTGGGCACAAGGCAGGGAGAGTATCCTGTGTGGTTGTGCAGTACCACTGCAGCCCCAAGTCTTGGCCTGGAGGTATGCACTTGGTTTGGCTACTGATATTGCCCAAATACAAGCCCACAGAAGCTCCAGAGTGGTCCCTAACAGCACAGGGCACAAACTCTGTCCACAACAGGCAAAGTGGACCATTGGCAGCCATATGGGTTGGAGGCAAAAATTGCTCAGTCACAACAGTAGGGTTCATGCAACCCACAGAGGAGACATTCCTGAGGTGCCTAGTTCTGGTGAACAGGAGACATTACACTACATGGCACTACAGAACAACTTCTTCATAAGGCTACTACTTTCTAGATCAGAAGATGTAGCCAACTTTCCTAATACATAAAAACAAACACAGAGAGTTAGATAAAATGATGAGACAGAGGAGTATGCCCTAAATGAAAGGACAGGACAAAACCAAATAAAAATAGCTAAGTGAAATGGAGATAAATAATATGCCTGAAGAGAACTTAAAAGTAATGGACATAAAGATACTTACTGGACTTGAGGGAAAAAAAAAAGGAAGGGGATCTCAGTGAGACTTTCAGCAAAAAGTTAGAAGTTAAAAAAGATAAAAAAGAGCCAATCAGAAATGAAAAACCCAGTAACTGAAATAACAAACAAACAAAACAAAAACAACCACTAGAGGGAATCAGTAACAGATTGGAGGGGGCAGAAGAATGGATCAGTGATCTGGAAGGCAAAGTGATGGAAAGCAACCAAGCTAAACAGCAAAAAGAAAAGAATAATAAAAAATGAGAATAGGTTAAGGTAATTCAGTGACATCATCAAACATAATAATATTTGCATTATAGGGATCCTAGAAGGGGGAGAGAGGAGAGGGAATAGAAAATTTATTTGAAAAATATAATAGCTGAAAACTTCCCAATATGGGAAAGGAAACAGATATCCAGGTCTAGAAGGTACAGAAAGCTGACAAAATCAATCCAAGCAGGTCCACAACAAGACACATAATAATTAAAATGGCAAAAGGTAGTGATAAAGAGAGAATTTTAAAAGCAGCAATAGAAAAGAAAACTTATATGCCAGGGAAACCCCATAATGCTATCAGCTGAGTTTCCAGCAGAAACTTTGCAGGCTAGAGGAGAGTGTCATGATATATTCAAAGTACTGAAAGGAAAAAACTTGCAATCAAGAGTACTCTATCCAGCAAAGCTATTATTCAGAATAGAAGGAGAAATGAAGAGTTTCCCAAACAAACAAGAGTCAAAGGACCTCATCACCACTAGATAAAGCTCATAGAATCATGAAAGAACATTTTATGAGTGGAAACAAAAGGCCATAAGTAGGAGTAAGAAAATTATGAAAGAGAAAAAATATTGCAGGTAAACATAATAAAAGTAGATTAACTATTCATAAAACCATTAAGGAGGGTAAGCATTTAAAACAGTAAAGTCAATTCATATATACATCAGTCAAAGGACTCACAAAAGGATGTATGATATCATATACATAAACCATGGTGGTAGGGGAGTAAATATGTAGTGTTTTCGAATGGGCTCACTGCTATATGCCTAGGATGTTAAATATGAACTTAATGGTAACCACAAATCAAAAACCTGTAAGAGATATGCTGGGATACCTTTCTCTTCATTTTGGATATCACTAAAGAAAGTCATCAACCCACAAAGGAAGAGAGCAGCAAAGCAAGAGAGGAACAGAGAAGAACTATGGAAACAGCTGTAATAAAAAGTAACAAAATGGCAATATATACCTATCAGTAATTACTTTGAAGAGTAAGTGGACTAGACGCTGCAATCAAACAGGATGCCAAATGATTAAAAAACTAAGAACTGTCTCTATACTGCCTATAAGAGACTCATTTCAGACCTAAAGATACATGCAGATTGAAAGTGAAGAGATGGGAAAAACTTCACCATGCAAATGGGAATGAAAATAAACATAGGGTAGCAATAATTATTTCATATAAAATAGGTTTTAAAACAAACACTACAATAAGAGACAAAGATGGACACTACATAATGAGAAAGGGAACCATCTAATAAGAAGATATAGCAATTGTAAATATTTATGCATCCCCCATGGGAGCACCTTAATACACAAACAGTTCTTAATAAATATAAAGGAAGAAATTGACAGTAATACAATAATAATAGAGGAGTTTAACACACCACGTACATCAATGGATAGATCATCCAGACAGAACATCAACAAAGAAGCAGTGGTTTCGAATGATGCATTGGGCTAAATGGATCTAACATGTATTCGGAATATTCCATCCAAACTCAGCAGAATATGCATTATTTTTGAGTGGACATGGAACATTCTCCAGACAGATCACAAGTTAGACCACAAAATGAGCCTTAACAAATTATTATTTTTAAAAACATTTATTTATTTATTCATGAGAAACACAGAGAGAGAGGCAGAGACACAAGCAGAGGGAGAAGCAGGTTCCCTGCTGGGAGCCTGACATGGGACTTGATCCCAGGACCCCGGGGTCACAGCCTGAGCCAAAGGCAGATACTCAACTACTGAGTCACCCAGGTGCCCCGGGTCTCAACAAATCAAAGATTAAGGGACACCTGGTTGGTTCAGTGGTAGATCATCTGCCTTTGGCTCAGATCATAATCCCAGGGTACTGGAATCAAGTCCTGCATTGAGCTCCCCACAGAGAGCCTGCTTCTCTCTCTGCCTGTGTCTCTGCCTCTCACTCTGTGTGTCTCATGAATAAATAAAATCTTTAAAATAACAAAGATTAAAATCATATCATGTATCTATTATGACCATAATGGTATGAAATCAGAAATCAATCATAAGAAAAAGTCTGAGAATAACACAAATACATGGAGGCTAAATAACATGCTACTTATCAATGAATGTCTCAACTAGTAAATTGAAGAGGAGATAAAAAAAAAATACAGGGAGACAAGTGAAAATGAAAACACAGTGGTTCAAGTAAAATCTTTGTGGGGCACCCAAAGCTGTTCTAAGAGTGAAGATTATAGCAGGATACAGGTCACCTCAAGAAGCAAGAAAGATATCAAATAAACAACCTAACCTTACTAAAGAAGTGAGGAGGAAAAAAGAACAAAGCACAAAGTCAGCAGAAGGAAGGAAACGCTAAAGGTTAAAGCAGAAATAAAGTAAAAAAAAAAAAATCAATGAAACCAGGAGCTGGTTCTTTGAAAAGATCAATAAAATAGGTAAATCTTTAACCAAATTCATTTTAAAAAAGAGAGAAAACTCAAATAAAATCAGAAGCAACAGAAGAGAAATAACAACTGACATCACAAAAATACAAAAAAGAGATTATAAGAGAATATTATGAAAAAGTATATGGCAACAACTTGGACAACGTAGAAGAAATGGATGAATTCCTAGACACATATAATCTTCTGAAACTAAATCAGGAAGAAACAGAAAATTTGAACAGACTGGTTACTAGCATTGAAACAGAATCAGTATTAAAAAAAAAAAAAAAAAAAACTCCCACCAAACCAAAGTCCAGGACCAGGTGGCTTCACAGCCAAATTCTACCAAACCTTTTGAGTTGACACCCATTTACTCAAACTATCCCAACAGATAGAAGAGGAATGAGGGCTTCCAGATTCACCCCACAAGACCAGCATTACTCTGATACCAAAACAGATAAAGACACTACAGAAAAGAAAACTACACACCAATATCTCTGGCAATTACAGATGCAGAAATTCTCAATGAATTGTTATCCAACCAAATCCAACAATACATTGGGAAAAGCATTCATCATAGGATGTATTCTAGGGATGCAAGGGTGCTTCAATATTTGCAAATTAATCAATGTGATATATCACAGTAACCAAGAGAAAGGATAAAAACCATGTGATCATCTCAATAGATGCAGAAAAAGCATTTGACAAAGTAAAACGTCCATTTATGATAAAAACTTAACAAAGCAGGTTTAGAGAGAACATATGTCAGCATAATAAAGACCATATAGAAAACCTCACTGCTAACATCACATTCGATGGTTAAAAACTGAGAGCTTTTCTCCCTAAAATCAGGAACAAGAGAAGGATGTACACTCTCCCTACCTTTATTCAACATAGTACTGGAAGCCTCAGCCATAGCAATCAGACAAGAAAAATAAATGAAAGGCATCCTAATTTGTAAGGAAGAAGTTAAACTCTTTGCAGATGACATGCAAAGATTACTATATATAGAAAACCTTAAAGACTCCACAAAAAACCTGCTAGAACTGATAAATAAATTCAGTAAAATCGCAGAATACAAAATATACAGAAATCTCTTGCATTTGTATACAGTAACAATGAAGAGGTAGAAAGAGAAATTAAGAAAACAATCACATTTACAATTGCACCAAAAATAATAAGATGCCTAGGCATAAATCTAACCAAAGGTGAAAGACCTATACTCTGAAAACTATAAAACACTGAGGAAAGAAACTGAAGACAACATAAATGAATTTATTCCGGGCTCACATATTGAAAGGACCAATATTGTTAGAATGTCCATACTACCCAGAGCAATCAAAAGATTCAATGCAACTCCTGTCAAAATACCAACAGCAATTTTTCACAGAATTAGAACAAACAATCCTAAAATGTATATGGAGTCACAAAAGATCCCAAATAGCCAACACAATCATGGGGAAAAAAAAAAAAAGAATGAAGCTGGAGGTATCACAATTCTAAATTTCAAGGTCTACCACAAAACTGTAATAATTAAAGCAGTGTGGTCCTGGCACAAAAATGGACACATAGGTCACTAGAACAGAACAGAGAGCCCAGAAATAAACCCACACTTATGTGGTCAATTCATCTAGGACAAAAGAGACAAGAATATCCAACGGGGAAAAGAAAGTCTTTTCAACAGACGGTGCTGGGAAAACTGAACAGCTACACACAGAAGAATGAAACTGGACCAATTACTTACACCATATACAAAAATGGATTAACGATCTAAATGTGATATTTGTAACCTTAAAATTCCTAGGAGAAAACCGAGGCAGTAACCTCCTTGACATAAGCTGTAGAAACATTTTCCTAAATATGTTTCCTTAGGCAAGGGGAAGAAAAGTAATATTAAACTAGTGGAACTACACCAAGATAAGGTTTTGCACAGCAAAGGGAACAACCAATAAAATAAAAAGACAACCTACTGAATATATTTAAAAATATATATATTTGCAAAGGATATATCTGATAAGCAGTTAAAATCCAAGACATATAAAGGACTTTTATAACTCAACATCAAAAAACCCACAAATAATCCAAATACAAAATGGGCAGGAGACCTAAATGGCCATTTTTTCCTAAGGAAAACATACAGATTGCCAACAGACACATAGATACTCGACATCACTAAGCATCAGAGAAATGCAAAATAAAACCGCAAAAAGACATCATTTACATATGTCAGAATGGCTGAAATCAGAGACCTCAGGAGGACCAAGCATTGGCAAGGATGTGGAGGAAAGGAACGCCCGCGTGCTCTTACGGGAAAGCAGGCTGGTGCAGGCACCCGGGAAGACAGCATAGAGGTTCCTCAAAGAAAATAAAAATAGACTTACGATGTGATTGATCCAGTAATTCCACCGCTGGGCATTTACCCAAAAGAACTGAAAACACTAATTCAAAAAGCAGCATAATCTACAGCAGCCAAGACATGGAAGCAACCCCGTGGCTACAGGAATAGGTGATGAACGGGCAAGGAAGACGTGGGACATATGCGACCCACGAATTTCGTGTGTTTTCCAGCCCTGGGATCTTGCCATTAGCAGCACTGTGGGTGCACGGGAGGGGGGTATGGCGCTAAGCCAAGTAAGTCCGAGGAAGACAAAGATCGTGATTTCACTCATACATGAAATTTAAGCAACAGAACCAATGAAAATGGAAAAAGTAAAAACCCACACTCTTAAATAGAACAAACTGGAGATCGCCAAGGGGCTTGGGTGGGGGATGCATGACGCATGTGAAGGGGTTGAGAGCACCTCATCCTGAAGGGCACTGAGGAAGGGTCAGAATTGTTGAATCACTGTAATCATGGAAATTAGTGTAACTCTGCACACTTATTATAGCTCAGTTTTATTTTTTTTATTTTTATTTTTTTTAATTTATTTATGATAGTCACACAGAGAGAGAGAGAGGCAGAGACACAGGCAGAGGGAGAAACAGGATCCATGAACCAGGAGCCTGATGTGGGATTCGATCCCGGGTCTCTAGGATCGCGCCCTGGGCCAAAGGCAGGCGCCAAACTGCTGCGCCACCCAGGGATCCCCTATAGCTCAGTTTTAAGAAAAGAAACAGGCAAGGGTGGGGGGACGGTGCAGGGTCATTCCAATAAGGGAGTTCTTTCACTCTTCCCAGGATCACTGAAATTTTTTAAATAGATGTCTTTTAGTCAAATGGATCCCTAATGGGTGAAATCGCTGTTGAAGAGGAGGGGATGAGAAAGGATCCGTCCCTGTAGGGTTCCTGCTCCTCGCTGAGGGCTGCGAGGCCTCACCTCGGCCTGGAGCCCCACGGACCTCGCAGTGTCATCTGTGTCCGTCCCTGGGGATGGTGAGGCCTAGAAGTCACCTACACCTGCCACATGTCCCCCCCGTCTCTCTTGGGGCGAATAGAAGAAGCAGGACTTCAAATTAAGGGGAAGGGGAAAAACTAAGGCGGAGGAACAGTTCCGGTCCAAGCAACCTGAGTGCCACTCTCAAGGTCATCAGACACCATTGCCACGTGGTTCCAAAGTCCTGCTGTCGAGCACCGAGTCCCCGGGAGGGGCCACAGGCTGTGCTGTGTCCCCAGCTGGGCCAGCCTGCGCTCCTATGGGGCCCTCCGTGGAGCGCGCTCCCGACGTGCATGCTGTGGAAGGGGTGCCACTGCAGGTGCGGCGCGCAGGTGCGGCCGTGGCCTTCGGGTCGCAGGTGAGGCCATGGCCTTTGGGTTGCAGGTGAGGCCGTGGCTTTTGGGGCACAGGTGTGGCCGTGGCATTCAGGGCACAGGTGTGGCCATGGCCTTTGGGGCCCACAGCCTCCAGGTCCCTAAGTAGGCACACAGCCTCTGGGTCCCTAAGCAGGCACGCACCACCCCCCCCCAGGTCCCTAAGCAGGCATGCAGGCCCTCAGGTCCCTAAGCATGCGGGCAGCCCCCCACCCCCGATCCCTAAGCAGGCCTGCAGTCCCCAGGTCCCTAAGCAGGTGCACAGCCCCTGGGTCCCTAAGCAGGTGTGCAGCCCCCGGGTCCCTAAGCAGGCGTGCAGCCAGCCCCCAGGTCCCTAAGCAGGCGCACATGCAATGGCTCCCAGTTGCTGGCGTCAGGTGGCCTTGATGCCGCAGCCCCCTGAGCTCCGCCAGCACCAGAGAGGCCAAGGGCATTGGGGAAAGCAGCGCCCATGGCAGCACCAGCCCCAAGGAGGAGGAGCCGGGGTGGCGAGCGGTGACCCGGTGGCTCCCAGGGCTGTGCTGTGCACCACCCAGGGGCTGGGCCCACCCCGCACCCCCGGCTGCTCAGCACCCTCTCCGTGCCCCACCCCGGCCCCCAGAGGTGAGTGTTTCCTCCGTGTTTCAAGGGGACACGAGTCTCACACACTTCCCACTGGGCGTTACCGTGGGGGCTCGTTCCGGACACCAGATACGGCACACGTCGGGCCCACCCAGAGGAGACCGCCGCGTCTTAGTCTTCATTCCTGCTACAAAGCCTACAGCACTTTTGCGGGGGGAGAACTCTAGAAATGTGCGTCTAGACCCTCCCCTGACCCATCAAGTGCACAGGAAGCAGGATTCCAAGAACAAAGACAGGCGTTGGATGACATGACCACATTGTGTCCAGTTGTCCTTCCAGTTTTACAGAAATGGTGGTGCACAGACGTAGCTACACACGGACACGTGCACACGCGCCGATGTGCTTAGTCGGGCCGCGCCATCTCTCCGTGACATAGTCAAGCAAGGACAAGGACGGTCTGTTTCCATGCAGGGTTAGCCCCTTGGGAGTCTCCAATGTGATTCCAAGTAGCTTTGATGGTTGCTGGAATCCCGTAGAGGGCACACGCTAGGTTTTGGTGGACCCTCCTCGTTCTACAGGAAGGGCCTGAGACCTGAGAGGATGTGACCTTTAATGGCCACAAAGCGGTCTAGTTTATTTGAACATATCTATCGAGCAACTAGTATGTGCTAAGCACTGTACCGGCCCTGGGAGTATGAGGGCGAAGGTAAGCAGGATACTGTCCCCATCCCCAGGGATCCAGCGGTGAGGGAGAAAGGCTAACGCCGAAATGGCAGATTGGACCCTGGTGACAAGCACAGTGACGAGTTCTGCTGACGGTGCTGAAAGAGCATCTGCTTTTGGCTTTTTTTTTTTTTTAAAGATGTTATTCATTTATTCATGAGAGACACAGAGAGAGGCAGAGACACAGGCAGAGGGAGAAGCAGGCTCCCCGCGGGACTCGATTCCAGGACCCCAGGGTCACACACTGAGCCGCAGGCAGATGCTCCACCGCGGAGCCCCCAGGCGTCCTGAGCAGCTGCTTTCCCAGTGAGACGTGATAGAGATGTGTTGACAGTGACTCCGAGCAGTGGTCCCTAAACATCAGGGTGCACCCCAGTCACCACCGAGGGCCGGGTCCCTCCCTCAGAGCTCGAGACTCAATAGGTCTAGGGGGCAGCCTGAGCATTTGCTTTTCAACGCCTGGTGCTGATGCTGCTGATCTGGGGACCACACTTTGAGGGCCTTTGATTTAGGGACTGGTTGACGTGCGACCTTGGTGGTGTGGCCAAGGTCGGATGCGTCAGTAAAAGGGCAGGGAAAGGGTCTCCAAGCTCGGGAAAGAAGTCGTCAAATTGTTTTCAGAACCGAGCAGCACGGGGAACTGTACATTTTTAATGGGATAAATTAACAAGCCTGCAATGTTACTAACCAGGGTTTGGGAGCATGAGAAGGGAAATAGAAAAATAGAGGGTACGGATGGATCCGCGCTTACGACGGTCTCAGGAGCGGAAAAATCCTAGACGTCGGCGACACTGTCTTTGGATGCGAAATCTCCTTCGGGTTGGAGGGAATGAAGACAGGCCGGGCTGGGCTCACCACAGTTGTCCTCATACCGTGAAACGATGGGAGTCATTGCCAAGGCTGAGTGTCCGTGCAGGTGTCTTGAGGGGAAGAGGCGGGTTTTGTGGCCTCCCCGTTGCTTCACAGTTTCACGTTGTGTCTATCGGGATTCCGTGTAATAGTCCATTTTCACCAAAGGTCCTACGGCCAAATGGAATTTGGCTGCAACTGAACTAATATAAAAGGAAGAGGTCAAGGATTTGGGAATCTTGATGGGTTTTGCTGAAATGGGGGGTCTTTATTGTTCCCATCGCAGCTCGTGCTCCTGCTGGTTGCCAAGGTGAAATTTTTTTTTGTGTGTGTGTGTGTGTGTAGCAGTGATTCTGCTTCTGATAATGTTTTCATGGAGAAAACCCAAATGAGAGATAAACACAGCTGTCTGCTCGTGAAAAGGTCATACACGATTACTCCCAAGGCCCTGGAGAAGGGAAGAAATGTGTAGGCCTTTGAGTTAGATACTGCGTCCAGGGGTCATTTGTTTATTGGGAACATGGGGTAATTAGTCAATTCACTGGCCTGTTTGGCATTTGTCTTATTGATCCCCTGATATTTTATAAGTGTTTTCACTTATGTGATGCTATTTGCTCTCCTTATACCACCCTTTCTGGTGGAAGGAAGTGGGGAAAGGGGAAACCATTTTATTCGAGGATACATTAATGCTCGCATCAAAACAAGGAGGGAAAAAAAAGAGGAAAAAAAAAGAAAAAAAAAAACAAGGAGGAAAGGGGCAAGATAAAAGGCACATTATAATTTACGCCAGTGGGGATCCCTGGGTGGCTCAGGGGTTTAGCGCCTGCCTTCGGCCCAGGGCATGATCCTATGTCATGGGGCCTGCTTCTCCCTCTGCCTGTGTCTCTGCCTCTCTCTTTCTCTCTCTCTCTCTCTCTGTATCTTTCATGAATAAATAAATAAAAATCTTTTTAAAAAATAATAATTTAAGCCAGTGTCTCCAAAATATGTCTGGATAATAATTTATATCATATGCTTGTTAGAAATAAATATCATCTAGATTTGAAACTAGTAAATCAAAATAATCTGAATATTTTGAATCTGTATTTTTCACGCATTTTCGGGTGATTTTTGTGCAATCAAGTCATGGTATTTAAAGACCATAGCTTTGGGCCACCAAGGCGCCTATGTGTGGCCTTCTGTGATGTACTCAGCCGGGCGGGCCCGCTGTGCAAGAAGCTGTGTCCAACCTGTGGGGTTGCCGAGCCTGTGGCTCACCCTTCATTTACCACCGGCGCTGCTCTTGGCCGCTGCGGATCCCACTGCCCCAATACAATCTGTTCAAATGAAATAGACTCTATGATCCTCCGGGGAATAAATAAGCAGCAAAAACTGAAGAGAATGTAGGTTACAGAACTACCCTCAGGGAAAAATATGAGCCGGGTCCAGGCTTGTAAGTCTTCCTAATTCTTAAGCGTTCAAGAGTGAGTTCTAGCATCTCGATCCCGCCGAAGTGACGCAGCGGCCGCAGCAAATGCAGAGAATACGGCGGGAGAGACCGACTTAGGAGATGAGCTTCTTAGAATCCCAAGACAGCTCCGCGCTGCAGCGCTGTTAGCCCGACGTCCAGATGGGGGGACCCAGAGGACTACCCACTGTCACACAGGTAATGAGTGACGGTGTCAAGACTCAAACCGACGTTTTCTTTGTTTGGTTTTTGTCCTAAAGCTGATGTTTTATTATTATTATTATTATTATTATTATTTTATTATTATTATTAATTTTTTTAAAGCTGATTTTTTTTTTCACTATAGCTCGTGACGCCTATGCAGTTTATCTTGCTTCCTGCTACCCTGAGCGTTGGCGAACACCAAGAGGTAGGCTGAGGAGATGACTGGGCGTCTTGGGTCGTTTGACCAAGGCTCCTGGGAAGGAAGGTGATGGTGCACGTGGAGGTTCTGGTGCACAGAGGAGGAGAGTGTGCACTCTGGACTCAACCCTCTGCTTTAAATACCTCCCTAACCACTTGCATGACCTTGAGGGGTTATTTTTAGGGTCACTAAGCCTCAGTTTCCTCAGCAGAAGCATGGACGTGATCTTTCCACGTCCTCAGAGGGTTGTCATAAGAATCTCATGCTATGTTATAGATGACCTTCCCGCTCGGGGGCTGGAGGGTAGTGGGTACGGGATGCCCTGATCAGGTTGGAGTCTTTTTCATCTCCGTGTGCTCACACAGACCCACCTGACCTGACCCAAGATCATGCACTGTCCAGATCATATTTTGGTTTCTTTTTTTGTTAAGGTATTTTTTTTCTCCTCTGAAGCAACAGCTTTCCCCCATCGTAGTAATAAAATCATTTTTTATTTCAGTGTAATTCAGCTTTCATATAACTTAATGATTCTAGATAAATAAGATTTTTTTTGACTGTGTGATTAAAAATAAGCTTGACTTTTTGCTTATCACTAAGCAAAATTTTGTAATGGGGAGGGCTTGAATTTTTGAATTCACACAGGATTGGGTCCAAATGTCTCCGCTATCATTCTCTGGTTGTGTGAACGTTGGCACTTCCTCTAAGACTCAGTTTCCATTTGTTAAATGAAGATAGAAGTATCTGTGTCAAGTGGGTATTGTGAGGATTAAGTGTCCAAAAGATTTAATAGCCTGTAAAATACCTGTCAGTTAGTAAAATTATCATATAAGAATGTTTTCAGTAGCACGTAACAGGGGACCAACACACATACACAGTGACTTAAACAAATAGGGTTCTTTTTTTTTTTCTGAAAACAAAATGCCAAGAAATATAATTGCCGACATTAGATGAGTAATGATGGCATAAGCTCAGATTCTCACTTCTTTCTAGCAGCCTCACACATTCCCTTTCATCCTCTGAAGTTGTTACCTCATGATCACACGATGACTTCTGTACCTTCGGACTTCAGTTTCAAGAAGGAAGAAGGAAAAAAAGAAAAAGAAGAAGAATTTAAAAGTCTTCTCTTCAGGAGATTTAGTCTTTGTATTCAGAAATAGAACCCTCTGCTACCAAAGTACCCTTTTATAGATCGTTGGCCAGAACTGGGTCACATCTTCCCCGTTAGGCCAATCAATGGTCAAGGTTAATAAAATTACCATGATTTGTCAGCTGGGCTGCAGCAAGGAGGGGTCTAGCCTATGTGAGAAAAAAGAGATCTTTGCCAGACCTCTGAATCGATAGTGTTCTATCAGTCAAGTAATAAAAGGAAATGGGGCCAGGGCAAGGAAGATGTTGGGTGGGTCATGGAAGGTATCCGCCGTAGCAGTCGGTCGACAAAGGCTAATTTTACTCTCCCCTTATCTAATAAAAATGAATAAACTTATACATTTTTTTTAAAAAAATGGGGGTCAGTTTACAAGTCTCGATACTTAGTTCATGAAAATATGACTGCTGAATGCAAATACACCACAGACTCTAGAAAGTTGCCCTTAAAATAGCTGGGCTTTTAAGAAATAGCCTTAATAATTTGGATCAGGTTTTTTAACACTTATGCCAAAGAATGGATTTCAATCTAAATATTGGAGGAGATTAATAGCAACTGTTGAGCCACTTTCAAAGAATGCCGGTCTTGGCTTAAGACTTGGGTAACAGAACGGCCAGGGAGGGTAGGATTTGCATTGGACCTTCTCCCAGAATTCCATTAGTTAGGCACAGTGATTGGAGGAGGCGAGAGCTGCAGACAGAGCTCAGGGTCAGGTGCTGCCTCTTCTCACGTGGGAAGCTTTGACTCAATACCATCTCATCACGGGTCTATCCCAAGCCAAGATCTGCCTCCTACTTGCATTTCCAGGCGCACATCCCACCACCCCCTACCCCACCACCCTCTGCGTCACATCTCCTTGCCCCCCCTAGCAGCTCAATCAGGCTAGGTCCCCTCCCACAAACTGCGTGCCTGCCTGGTACGCTCCTTCGTAGCCCATAAAACACCCGCAAATAAGCCGATCATGAAGAAAAAAATTAAAAAGCAGGAGGGCAGGGAACCATGCCAGTCGTAGAGCGCCAGCCCAGTGATTATTAACAAGATAGAATAATGATGAGAAGATCAAATGCCTCCTGGAGAAACTAGGGTAAGAGTATGTGGCCCTAAAACAATCATCTCCCACCCTTTCTTCTAACAGTGGGCTTGATTTCGAGTCAGTTCTGGTGCGTAAGTCTGTTCCATAGAAGACCGGACTGGTCGTTCGTCCCCAAGACAAGCCAAGTGGTTTGCTGGCCGAGCACATGAGCGCTGGGGAGAGGGCGGGTAGGTGACGGTGGTGGGGGTGGTGATGGTGATGGAGTGTCAAGACCTCAGTAAGAATGATAATGGCCCCGGCCAGTTCCTGGATGCCCATCGCGTGCCGCACATTGTGTTGTGCACTAGACTTGGATCACTTCTTCTAAACTTTGGACTCCTATCTGCCACTTGCTTACTTCGTAGTTTTCAGAAATCCGTCTGAGATCTCATCATTCTGCAAGGGAAAACAAATGATACCTGTTTTAATTTCCTCACAAAATAAAGCTCGAGGGATCCTTGGGTGGCGCAGCGGTTTGGCGCCGGCCTTTGGCCCAGGGCGTGATCCTGGAGACCCGGGATCAAATCCCACATCGGGCTCCTGGTGCATGGAGCCTGCTTCTCCCTCTGCCTATGTCTCTGTCTCTCTCTCTGTGTGACTATCATAAATAAATAAAAATTAAAAAAAAAAAAAACAAAAAAATAAAGCTCGAAGTAGATGATGGATATGAATACATTCTGTAAATCATGATAGAACTAGGACGTTTGAACCATGCCTTATATTCGTATTTATTTATATATTTCATGCATATAGTCCAATGGGCTAAATCTATTCATTTATATATTTCATATAATTTGATTTCTATCTGTATTTATTTAGATGAACATTCCGTTAGATCTATGCTCGGGATACAATGATCACTGAAAGGCTCTCTAGTTCATCAAACTTAGATATGAAGAAAGGCCTTGGAGAAAGAGGGACTGAGTTGCCTTTTACATAAAGTGAAGGGGGTGTGCAGGGGAAGTGTGGTGGAGGAGTCCTGGGTCCACACCTCTGTGCAACAGAATGAGCCTAGACACTAGGAGGGCGTGCGACGGTACCCAACAGGTGGTACTGGGAAGCCAACGCAGTTGGTATTACTAGATTTAGGACTTGAGTCCGTGTCAAGCAGTGAGGCTGGAGAATTACACAAGAGCCAGGTTATCTAGGGCATCCCATGCCCTACTAATGCGTTTGATCTATATTTGTGGAGAACAAATGAACCGCTTTAAGCAGAGAGATGGCGTGGTCATATTTGTATGTTAAAAGGATCTGTCTGGAGGTAGCATGAAGGGTAAATTTGAAGAGAACAAAACTGGAAAAGGGCAGTTAACGTAGGGGGCTAAACAGCAATTCTAGCCTGATGACAAGGCCCCAACTGGAGTAATGGTAGTCGGGATGGAGAATATAGGATAGATGCCCTGCACGGATGGGGCTTAGGGAAGAGTCACACGTTGGCAAATTCTGGTTACTGATTAAATAAGGCGTTAAAGAAAGAAAGTAAAAGAAAATCCATAGGGGATCCCTGGGTGGTGCAGCGGTTTGGCGCCTGCCTTTGGCCCAGGGCGCGATCCTGGAGACCCGGGATCGAATCCCACATCGGGCTCCCGGTGCATGGAGCCTGCTTCTCCCTCTACTTGTGTCTCTGCCTCCCTCTCTCTATCTGTGTGACTATCATAAATAAATAAAAATTAAAAAAAAAAAAAGAAAATCCATAGTGAATCCAAGACCCGTAAATGTTTTTCTGGAAAGATGGAGAGAGGGATGGAGGGGTGGATGGATGATTTGGGTTTGTAAACGCGGAGTGTGATTTGGTTCCAGACTTCATGAGACCCCAGAGGGTTGATTTTGTGTTTTACTCTCTTAAATCTGACTAGTCAGTCAAATTAGGCACTCCAGTGCCAAAAATCCCGTGAGTCCGATGACGTACCAAACACTGTGTCGGGTCCTCTTGGGAAACAAAAATGAATAACACTGTCCATGTCCACTCCCTTCAAGAAATTTACACTTTTTGGTGGAGAAACAAGACCTCCAGGTACTAACCTAAGGCAGCCCGGGGACAAATGATGTGTGTGGGGGTGAGTGGTTCAAGCCTACAGACGCGGGAGGGTCGGCCTGGGCTGGTGTGGGGCCTGGAAGGGAGCGGACGACACAGTCGGGTCGGAGGAGAGGGGAAGGAGTTAAAGTGTGTGAGCAAGCAGCAGAGCCGGGCTCGTGGTCCGCAGGCTGCCGGGCCGGGCGCCCTCCTGTCCGCTCACATGCAAGGCTCTCCCGCCTCTCCAGGGACCCCGGGGGCCCCTAAACGTGTTCGCTGTGAAATCGCTCACCTGTCTAGCTGCCCGTTGGGCCCTGATATACCAGACAGGTCAGAGGTGAGCTTCCTGAAGTGGGAGCGAGGGACGGGCCCTTGTTCGAGCAGCACCCCCCCCCCTCCCCCCGCCGCGCCGGCTCCCGGGACAGCTAAGAAACAGCCCTGCTGTTCCCAAGATCTTGCCGTCTGGAGCCCAGGGGGGTTGTCCCATCTCAACTCTACAGATGGGGGAACCGGAGCCCCGAGTGGGCTGCCGGCCTCACACGCTGGGCCTCTGCGCGTCCAGGGGTGTCCGGCGGGGCCAGGCCGCGTGGAACGGCTCCCGGTCCGGGCGTGTTCCGTTGCCATCGCCCGGTTTATGCAGAGAACACGCAGCAGGCCCACGCGGGGGGGTGACGAGGGCAGCCGCTCACCGGGCTCCTCGTCTGGATGCGACCAGAGCCAGGGACCCTCAGCCCCGGGCCACAGCCCCGCTGCGCCCTGTGCCTCGGACAAGAGCCGATGGCCCGCGCTCTGCGTTCTCGGGAGCAGAGCCCACTCCTGACAGGTGCTCTAATTCAGCGATCAGCCACGGCTCGGGCTGAAGCCTCCCTAAGCCCCGGGGAGACCTGGGGCACTGTCACCGCCGGCGCCTTGGCCACAGCAGCCGGACACCCACCCTGCCCGGGGCCCCCCCGGCTTCTGCGTTTCACCACCAACTGTAATTCAGTTTTAAATGTTCTAAAACTGTGCCCATCGTGCAGCTTCTGGGGGCGCAGAGGGAAGCCCGGGGCGCTGGAGGAAGCGGCATCCCCGACGGGCACCCCACCAGGCCTGGGGACCCTCAGCCGGGAAGCCTGGCGGCACGTTAGCCACAGGCCACCTGCTCAGAGCCGCCCCAGCACACAAGGCTCGGCCTCCCGTGAGCTCTAGGAGCAGCACGTAGACTTTCCTGGCCCGGCCTGCGGTCCTCGGCCCTCGGCGGGGGCAACGGGCATCCTCCCTTGTCCTCTGTGCGCCGCCTGTTTTCCCGCCTCACCCATTTCCTCCCAACAACACCGACCCCCCCCGGAAAAATCCATCATCAGGATTCTGAGAACACGGGGCGGGGGGGCCTTCGATTGCAAAATCACCGATGGCTGTGCCTTCCCTGCCCTTTGGAGCAGCCGCGTCTTAGCAGGATGCACGTAGGCGCGGACACTCACGGACGAGCGAGCACAGGGGAGCAGCTGGTGCAGGGCCGAGGCCCAGAACACACGCACACGCGGGACACACAAGCGGGCATTCCGGGCTCACAGAGTCTTCCTGCGAATTTCAGCGATTTGGGCCAACTTGTCAAATCCGACTTGCACGTCAGTCGTCGCTCTTGGGGGTAGAGAACGAGGACCCGAGGGCAGGGCTAGGGGCCGAGGAGCAGCCTTCTGTGGCCCTTTGTGGGCCGCTGGGCACCGCGTGGGTCCTGGGCACTGCCCTGGTGCGGGCGCCCGGCCGCGGATCATTACAGCCACCGAACGTTCCTTGAGGCTCCGCGCGCTGAACACCAGATGACCCGCTCCGTAAACCGGCTTCGTGTGACCTTAACACGCAGCGATGTCCCAGGAGCAGCCCCCGGTGCAGGTGCCATGGGCAGCTTGACCCGCGACGTCCCGTCCCTCCGACGGTGTCTCTTCGACGTTCAGACTCCAGACGGGAGGCTGCTCTCAAGCTGGACACTAAATAGCAGTACTTCCCCCCCCTCATTCTTTTCACATCAAACAAGGGGCATCTCGCACTTCATTCCCTGCTCCTCGGGTGCTCACCGTGGACACGTGTCTGGGAGGGGGGACGGCCTTGTTGGGGGGGGCCCAGCCTCTCTAGAAGAAGTCACCCCCGCCCCGGACTGCCTGCGTGGTCTGCGCTGGGGGCGAGGCCTTGGAAGGAGGCCGCGCAGAGCCGGGGCAGGTGCTCAGGGATCAGAGACCCGCTTGAGGGACTTGAGGGCTGTACGGGGTCCAATTCAAGGTCCTCATCTCCCCGTCTGCTGGGGACCGGCAGCCTGGCTGCGACCCGAGCGACCTCAGAGATGCCACAGCCTGCAGCTCAGAGGGCATCTCCCGCCGACGTGGTCCCCGGTCACCTCCCCGCAGGCCGCTTGCCCTCGACGGTCGGGTTGGCCGCCCTTGGCCCCCGGACCTCCACATGGGGCAGACGGGCTCCCTCCCAGCTCCCTCCCAATCCCATTCTCAGGGTCCCGCATGCTTCTGGATCTTCGCTCTTGTCGCTGGAACAGCCTCCCGCCAGCACCTGTGCCTCCTGCCGCCCCGGTCGAGCCTCACCTGCACCAGCCCTTCCCGGCGGCGCCTCCCCTGGCTCCCATCCCCAGGCCCCGGCCGCCCCCTCCGTGAGGCCGCCCCGGGTCGGGCACTCACACGCCGCAGGTGCCCAGTGGCCTTCGGGCCTTCCCACGTCTGGAATGTGGGATCCCCCCGACAGATGACGCTTTCTGCTATTGCACAGGAGGCAGACTCCCCATTTTCACGTCTTTGCGCCACTGTTGCTACTTTTCTCTGCCTCAGAAACAAGCCTCTGGACCCCCGCGGCGCTCTCCGCCTCTGCCCGCACGTGTCCGGCTTTCCAGGCGCCTGGCGGAGGCCTCCTGGGCCTTGAGCCCTGCTCGCCTGCCCCGAGCACCGTGATTTCGGTGCCTTCTGAGCCCTCTTGGCGCTTCACTGGGGGTTTTCCTAGGACGCCGGGTTTGGCTCGTTGTCCCTCGGGCCGGCCCTTGACTAGCCCCTGGCCGGGCACGCAGGCTGGAGCACGGAGGGCGGCTGGGTGTCCTCGACCCCTCGCTGGGCCCCTACGCTTTACGCCCCCTTTAGAGGCCAGCAAAGTGCAGGGAGAGTTACCTGCCCAGGGCCAGGGAGGCCAAAGCAGCGACCAGGTCTTGAGTCAGGGGTCAGGCCGAGCCGCTCTCTCCTGCTTCTGCGACGCCCCATAACGACCGGCATCAGCGTCCCTCCTCCCCAGTGACCGGCCACGGGTGCTCTGCACGCCTGCGCCTCTCAGCCTCGATGCTGGCGGGGGTTTGATGTAACCCGACTGCCGGGGGTCGGCACTGGGGCCGTCGCCGGACGAGCCGCTGCGAAGGTCCCCACGCTGTGGGATCGGCCCAGCCCGCTGCGGGGACCTTTCCCACACGAGGGCCTGGGGACCCAGCCGGCCCGGTCCCCGCGGGCTTCACTTTCCAAGCTGCCACCGAAAGCCGGGTCTGCGGCGCCTCGGCATGGTCACCACGTGCACTGGGGCCTGAAGAAAGCGCCCGTTAGGGTTTCTGGGCAGGACTTGATGTTTCCCCAGAACAGCGCTAGTGGGACGCGGTCGGTCCCTTCAGAGAAGCCGCCTGTGCTGGGGGCTGCAGGCTCCCGGGGAAGGGCCTGCGCGGCCCGGGGCTGTCACTGCCCTTCCATTGTGCTCACGCGGGGGCACAATCGTCGGACTCAAGGGCGACTGTCCCCTGTCCTGTGCTGCGTTTTAGTTCCCGAAGCTCTGTCTGCAGGCCGGCTCCCCTGTCGGCCCCGGGGTCGCGACACCTGCGACACCTGCGACACCTGCGACACCTGCGACACCTGCGACACCTGCGACACCTGCGTCTCTCTCCACCCGACAGTCTCCCTGCAGCTGCACTCGCAGCCTCCTTCCCACTGGAGCGCCTGCACCTCGGCCCCATTTCTCATCTCTGCTCCATCCCCTCGGACCCCAGACCCTCCCTTCAGCCCCAGTCTTCACTTCCCCACCCACTATTATTATTCAGCAAACGGATCTCTTCTTTGTTCCGGCCTTGAGCCCTGCAGCCAGAGGCCGCCCTGCTTCTTGGACCCTGGCCCAGTCGCGGCCCTACCCAGGCGCGGCCCTAAGCAGGCGCCCTCTCCCCTAAGCCCGTGGTAGGCAGGCTGGGACCAAGCTGGACGCGGGACTGGGAGGGACCGGCCTGGCCCCAGAGAGGACCAGGAGGAGGAAAGGCGTCAACCCACATTTTACACCCGTGGGAGGCTGAGGGGGAGGCAGCCTGGAGGTGGTTCTGTGCGGTGGGCAGGGCCGGGGGTTGCAGCCGGGGAAGGGGCCCATATACAAAGGCTCACAGGCGGCAGCGTCATCCTTGGGAGTAGTCTGCATGATCGGGAGCCGTCTACACCGCTGCCAATGGTAAGGGAGGCACGAGGACAAGGAGTGTGAGGTCTGCGGACCCCCGAGTGGGCCTGTCGTGTGGGGCAACTCAACGTCTGGGGCCTGGGTGTCCTCGCAGGAAATACAAAGCCTGGTAATGACCCTTAAGGCCACCATGAGGTCTAAACGCAGTGACAGTCGCCTCACGCCCCACACGGCAGCGCCCAGCAGCGATGGCTCACCGTGGGCGGTGCGGTTGGCCAGCACAGAGCGGGTGTGGACACAGGCGGGGAGGAGACAGCGCAGGTGCACAGGGCTCCACGGGGGTCAGGAGGCCAGGTGCACCGACGCGGCCGAGCCCCACCTGGGGGAGGAGGGGGTGCTCCGTGCACCTGCCTCCGCACACAGACGTCAGGCCGCAGCACCTGCCGCCCGGAGCCTGCGAGGTCCTGTCCTGTCCTGTCCACCTCCAGCAGCCTCGTCCCCCAGGAGCCGGTGACAGCAGACACCTGGGGGGGTGCAGCTTGGGCCCTGCCTGCAGCCTCGCCCGCCTCACCTGTGCCTGGAGCCTGCGGCCCGGGGACCGTCCTGGTGGCACCGCGTGTGGCCCCGTGTAGGGCCCCGGGGGATGGGGACGTGGGGGAAGCCACCATCTGGAGCAGCGGGGGTCCCTCCGAGGGCAGCAGGGGTCGGGCCCCAACAGGGGTGTAGGGGTGGCCTGCAAGTTGCCTAAGGATGTCCCTACGACCCCCTAAGTGGCTGCATCGGTCCCCACTGGTGCGACTGTCACGGGGCTGGCCCGAGAGCACTGGCAAGGGCCCGAGGGCCCCGCCTTCCCTCACTGGATGGGTCGCCGGCACTTGAGGCCACAACCCGGGGAGGGATCATTAACCTAAAACAATATGCATTTTGCTATAAATGGCAAAACTGAGACCCAGAGGAGGTCCGGACAGAATTTGTATGGGCAGGTTTGTGGGGTGGCGGCGGGCTTGCTCGGCCCTGGAGCTCTGAGCTGGGCGTCCTGGGGTCAGAGTGAGCGTGTGTTGGGGGGGGGCTGCCGTTTCCAGAACGACACGGCCCGAGCCCTGGCGCTGCTCCAGCGTTGCCAGGTGCGGCAGAGAGGAACAGCCCGGGACAGTTTGCCTCCAGGTCTGCAACACGCAGTTTTTGTTAAAACCTCGGGCGCCCGGCCAGCACTCGGGGGGCACTGTCCCAGCACGACCTCCGGAGAGCGAGGCCCCCGGGGCCTGGGGACCCCTCCTCGGATGTGTGGGGCCCCGCGGGGCGCAGGGAAGGCGAGTCAGTCCGGGTCCTGCTGGGCTGACGGGCGGTGACGCCGCTGGGGGACCTCGCACGGCCTTGCCACCCGGAGGGCTTCCCGGGGGAGACGTCACACAGCTGGGGTGACCCAGGGCCTTTCCCTGCTGCCGCCTCCTAGCTCAGCCGCCGACCCTGCTGGATGCTCCGTCCCCAGGTGCAAGTCCCTGTGTGCCCCGTCCCGCTCCAGGTGCCCTAATGGTCCCCGTGACCCCAGGGGTGAGTCCCTGTGCACTCCTGTTCCCCTCCAGATCCCCTAATGGTCCCCACGACCCCAGGTGCAAATCCCTGTGCACCCCCCTCCCACTCCACATCCCCAAATGGTCCCCAAGACCCCAGGTGTGAGTCCTTTGGCACCCCCTCCCACTCCAGGTCCCCTAATGGTCCCCACGACCCCACATGTTAGTCTGTGTGCCCCCCTCCCGCTCCATCCCCCCATGGTCCCCATGACCCCAGGTGTGAGTCCCTGTGCACCCCCCTCCTGCTGCAGGTCCCCTAATGGTCCCCATGACCCCAGGTGCAAGTCCCTGTGTGCCCCTGTCCCACTCCAGGTCCCCTAGTGGTCCCCATGATCTTTAAGTGATGCCAAACCCATGTGCTTGGGTCAACCCCGAAGTGTGAGAAGGAGCCTGTGTACTGTCCCGGCCTGGTCCCCGGTCTGCCTGGGCTTGGGGCAAGCCCTGCTGGGCAGAGACACCCCACTGCCCCGTGCTCAGCTCCACGGCCTGCTGCACCTTCCCTGCGCCCCATCGGGCCCCCCTAGGTTGGGGGCCTCAGGCCCCGGGGCTGAGCCACCTCCCCCTGCGGGCGCCCCGGCCAGAGCTGTCCCAACACAGCACCTGGCAGCAGGTGCGCCCCCACCCCCCGGGTGTCCCTGGTGCATGGCGAGCTGTTGGAAGCCCGAGGCAGCGCGGGACGTGGCGTGTGTCCTGGGCACCAACGAGGACGCTGTAGGGGCCACGCGGACTCGCAGGGAAGCGCGGCTGCAGCATCACCCCATCTCCCACGGGCGCGGCCTGCTTGCCCCTCGCACACCTGCCTTCACTCAACACTTCAGGGACCCGACGGGCCAGGGTCACAGGTGGGGACTAGCCGCCGCACCTGCCCGTGGCCTCCTGCACTTGCTGCCTCCCCCTGCGGGGTGGGCCATGGCGGGTTCGGGGGACACGGGCAGGGTGGGCAGTGCCCCACGGGATCCCGGGGGACCCACTCCTGGAGAGTGCAGAGAGGGGCCGCGTGGACCTGCCCCTGAGCGCCACGGCGGGGTTTGGCACCTGAGCGCAAGCTCCCGCCCATCACAACCTCGGGGTCCCCCTGTACAAACGGGGTTGGGCTGTCACTTTAGACCAGGACGCCCCAGCTGTCGGGCAACTCGACGGGGCAGGAGAAGGCGATCTGCGGTGAACGTTGCTTCCTCTATAAAACAGAAAGGGAAGTGTCTGTTTAGACCAGGTGTGCTGTTGCTGCTTCTACTGCAGGACTGCTCAGGGCCTTTAGGTGCCAGGTAAATGACCGATCTCCCAGGAGTCTCGTCCTCTGTGGCATTCCCCAAACCCGCCCACCTCCAAACCCCACTTTTGAACATCTCATTACAGGATTTCCCAGGACAGAGCTCTGGGGACTTGCTCCGCCAGGAGGTGTCTGGGGGTCACGGTCTGCAGGAGCGTGGGGCTGCCCCTGCCGCAGCCAGGAAACACCGGGGACAGGGCGGCATCGCACTGATGTGCCGGAGGAGGGGACACCCACAGACGTCCTTTGTTTGCTTCAGAAACTCTCTGCCCATCCAGGTCCCCGCACCTGACTTGGTGCCCAACATTCTGTCGCAGATAAACCGAGCTCCGCAGGACGCCTCGGGACCCAGTTGACGCCTGCGTTGCCCACGAACACGATGCCACACACTCAACATGTATTTCAAAAATAAATGGGTGACGGGCTTGGAGGAGGGCACGGGATGCGATGCGCATGGGTGCTACCCCGTACGTGGGCAAATCGAGGTTCAATTAAAAAAAATAAATAGGAGCCCCTGGGTGGCTCAGTGGTTGAGCATCTGTCTTGGGTTCAGGGCGTGATCCTGGAGTTCTGGGATCGAGTCCTGCGTCGGGCTCCCTGCATGGAGCCTGCTTCTCCCTCTACCTGTGTCTCTGCCTCTCTCTCTCTCTCTCTGTGTCTCTCATGAATAAATAAAATCTTAAAAAAAATAAAAATAAAAAAAAAATGAAGAAAATCAATGAACGATTGGCCTCAACCTCGACAAGCCCCGCGGGCGTGCGCACACCGGGCGGCAGGTGACAGTCGCGGCTCGCCTGAAACACGCACGTTAGCGCCTGAGCCCGAGGCTAGCTCGGGAAGCACCGGGACCAGGGCGTCAGCCCGCGTCTCTTTCCACCAAGCACCGAGGTAAGTGTCGGTTCTTTCCCAGTTTTTAAATTTGTGTTTTTGTTTTATTTTATTTATTTTTAAAAATCAGGCTGACCCAGATAACTGGCTAGTGTACGAGGGGAAGCTGTGGTCCCAGGTCCACACTTAGCTCTTAGCCGCTCCTTTCTGAGCTGCGGGGCAAGGAAGGCTACTTCACTGGTGACCATGCATGTGGGTTATACCTTTCCGCCGAGCAAACCCCAAACGGAGGGGATCAGGGCACACGCTTTCGGATTTGCCCATAGTACTGCTGTTGGTCTCGTTTGGGCTCGGTTGCAGGGAGGCAGTTACCCGGTGGCTCGACGGGTGCCAGAAGGTCCAACACAGCCGGGCTTGCATAGCTGGCGCTTAGACCTGGCTCACACCAGGACTCCCTGTATCCAACAGGCAAATACGGGATTTTCCGCATGGCGGTGGCAGTGTGCTCAGGCCTCTTGAGGATTAGGCTTAGGAACTCCCACACCATTCGTTTCCCCATATTCTGCTCTTCAAAGCAGGTATCAAACCCGCCTAGATGTAAGGGGCAGGAAGTGAGGGGCTTCTCTCTTGGTGGGAGGAGCAACAAGGGCACACCACAGAGCAGCCTCGGACAATTATTACAGCCGTCTTTGCAGACTCTCGGCCACCATTTTAGCAGATACTTTTTTTTTTTTAAGATTTTTAAATTTAAATTCAACTTAGAGG
Organism: Vulpes vulpes; assembly: GCF_048418805.1. Taxonomy (NCBI): domain Eukaryota; kingdom Metazoa; phylum Chordata; class Mammalia; order Carnivora; family Canidae; genus Vulpes; species Vulpes vulpes. The sequence goes on along the minus strand of NC_132782.1, from coordinate 151,401,347 downwards.
CAGCCCCAGTGGCACAGCGGTTTGGCGCCGCCTGCAGCCTGGGGTGTGATCCTGGAGACCCGGGATCGAGTCCCACATCGGGCTCCCTGCACGGAGCCTGTTTCTCCCTCTGCCTGTGTCTCTGCCTCTTTCTCTGTGTCTATGAATAAATAAATAAAATCTTAAATAAATAAAAAAATAAATAAATAAATAAATAAATAAATAAATAAATAAATAAATAAATTCAACTTAGTTAACATACAGTGTGTTACCATTTTTAGTGATGGAACCTGGTGACTCATCAGTTGCAAGCGATGTCCAGTGCTCATTATGCCAAGTGCCCTCACCCAATCACCCCATCTCCCCACCCCCTCCCTCCAGCGACCCTCAGTGCTTTTCATAGTTAAGAGTCTCTTATGGTTTGCCTACCTCTCTGTTTTTATCTTATTTTATGCTTCCTTCCCTTCCCCATGTTCATCTGTTCTGTTAAATTCCACATACGAGTGAGATCATACGGTATTTTTGTCTGTCTCTGACTGATTTTTTTCACTTAGCATCATACCCTCTATTTCCATCCACGTCATTGCAAATGGTAAGATTTCATTCTTTTTGGTGGCTGAGTGATATTCCATGGTGTGTGTATGTGTTTTTCTATATCCATTCATCTGCTGATAGACATCTAGGGTATTCCCATATTTTGGCTATTGTGGACATTGGGGTGCAGGTGCCCCTTCAAATCACTGTGTTTGTATCCTTTTTTTAAAAAAAGATTTTATTTATTCATGAGAGACACACAGAGAGAGAGAGAGAGAGAGAGAGAGAGGAAGAGACACAGGCTCCATGAAGGGAGCCCGACATGGGACTGGATCCCAGGTTTCCAGGATCAGGACCTGGGCTGAAGGTGGCACTAAACCGCTGAGCCACCAGGCAGATGGGGACAAGGCTGGGACAGCACATAGGCTCCTTCTCAGACTGCAGGATTGACCCAAGCACATGGGTTTGGTGTCACTTAAAGATCATGGGGACCACTAAGGGGACCTGGAGTGGGACAGGGGCACACAGGGACTCACACCTGGGGTCAGGGGGACTATTAGGGAATCTGGAGTGGGAGGGGGGGACGCACAGGGACTTGCACCTGGGGTCGTGGGGACTATTACGGACCTGGAGGGGGATGGGGGTACACAGGGACTTGCACCTGGGGCTGGAGCATCCAGCAGGGTCGGTGGCTGACCTAGGAGGCGGCAGCAGGGAAAGGCCCTGGGTCACCCCAGCCGTGTGACGTCTCCCCCGGGAACCCAGCAGTGCAATTGCTGGGTCATAGGGCAGGTCTATTTTTACCTCTTTGAGGAACCTCCACACAGTTCCAGAGTGGCTGCACCAGGTCACATTCCCACCCACCGTGCAGGAGGGTTCCCTTTCTCCACATCCTCTCCAACATTGGTGGTTTCCTGCCTTGTTAATGTTCCCCATCTCCCTGGGGTGAGGTGGTATCTCATTGTGATTTTGATTTGTATTTCCCTGATGGCAAGTGATGAGGAGCATTTCCTCATGTGCATGTTGGCCATGTCTAGGTCTTCTTTGGAGAAATGTCTGTTCATGTCTTTTGCCCATTTCATGATGGGATTGTTTGTTTCTTTGCTGTTGAGTTTACTAAGTTCTTTATAGATCTTGGAAACTAGCCCTTGATCTGATACGTCATTTGCAAATCTTTCTCTCATCTGTGGGTTGTCTTTTAGTTCTGTTGACTGTTTCCTTTGCTGTGCAGAAGCTTTTGACCCTGATGAAGTCCTGATGGTTCATTTTTAGAAGATTCTTTTTAGAATCACCTTCCTTGGCAATAGTCCCTTTCCTGAGAGTCTACATCCCGGTTAATGGGGATCCCTCATAAGAGCTGATTAGACAAGAGGTAGATCCTTACCCCAGAGGTAGTCGACCCATTACCAAGCTGAGTCAACCAAACTCTTTTCCTAAGGAATTAGAATTATGAAGCAAAAATACAAGTTAGTGAGTCAGTAGCGTTGGAATCAAAAGCCATTCCATGTGCCCATTTCTCTTCCCTATTGATGGAGAAGCAAAGAGATATTCATTCATTCATTCATTCATTCATTCACTCAAGAATATTTGCAGCATACCCATTGGATGTCGACACTGTGATAAATAACTGGCCGATTCTATTGAGAGAGAGAAAAGTGAAAGCATATCTGCATGGGTGAGGGAATAACCTCCGCAGGTTGCTAAATAGACGGAGGCTCTGGTTCCAGAAGCTGGAGATGCCTGATTTTACATCCTGCTCTTGTTTGCCCTAAGTTGCCTCTGGAATTGTGCAATAAAAAAATCTTTATTTTCCTTAAGCTGGTAAAAATGGGTTCTGTTACTTGCATTTAATGAATCTAGATTTCGTTTCCTATTAGGAGAGGCTGGCAGTTACTTTCTGTATTCAGAGAGAATAATGACATTGGAACAAATTGTCTATTACTCTGAGACTTTTAAGAATTAGTACCCAGGTGACATGGTCATTTGAGTTTCATGACAGCAGGACTTCAAGATGTCAGACGGATTCTTCTTTATTTTTATACAACAAGGCATTTCTAAATATAGGCACTCTCTGACTTGCTTACTGGGCAAGAAATGACGTGGAAGGAAATAAGCTTCTGATAATAATTTATGATAATAATTATTTAGCCAACTTTCCACTGATTATTTTTTGAGTGTGTACTATGGACCAGGCACCATTCCAAGCACTTAAGAAGTCCCAATCAGCCAAATTGATGAAGGTCCCTGTTCTTATAGCGCTTACAAGGCTAGCACCTTGTTCCCAATTAATGAAAAAGTAAGAAAAACATAGAGATCATTTTAACTCTTTTGGTCTCTCTGGAAATAGTCATTTTCTTAAATAAGTTTTTGTTTATATGTTTGGTTTTTTTTTTTTTTTTGAACGGGTATTTTGTTGTTGAGAAATCTAATGGCCAATAATGTGTCTAGTTTTAAAATAAACATTGTAGAATAAACGAGTACAATAGAAAATGGGGGAAAAAAAGGGGTGCCTGGGTGGCTCAGTTGGTTAAACATCTGACTCTTGATTTCCACTCAGGTCATGATCTCAGGGTGGTGAGATCGAGCCCCTTTTGGGCTCTGTGCTTGGTGTGGAATCTGCTTGTCCCTCTCCCTCTGCTCCTCCCCCCTGATCTCACGTTTTCTCTCTCTCTATTAATTATTATTTATTAATAAATAAAATATTTTTAAAATGAAAAAGTACAAATATTAAAAAGAATACAGTAGTGTTGATACACTTGTTTCTGTGAACTATTTCGCTGACTTACTCTCTTGCAAGGTTGAGTCTACACTGACCTGATGAGGTGTGAGCTGCACTTTGCATTGGGATAGAACTGGTAAGGTCAGGATTAACGTGTACTGTAGTGGGGTTGGGGCATTGTAACTCATCTACTATACGAATGTTAAGGGCTTGACTTCATTCTCACTAGTCCTGGGCAATATTTATTTCTCCTCTTGCAATTATCATTGTTAGGACAGGTTTAAATCAGTTGCTTCTTCCATCCTGCCCATAGCTTTGTGGAAAAAAAAAAAAAATCTATTTCAAGACTATTTTTTTAAATGAAGAAATTTAAATATTTTCCGAGTCGTTTTTACATGGCAGTTATTTTTAGCTTTTTAGAAACATGACTTCTTTTACAACAGTCTGAATATTTCTTCTTAGGCAACTGGGTTTTATTAGTTATTCCGGGAGTTCAGACATTAATATCTTCTCTAAATATCGTACATGTACTAACGCAAGAATGTTTACTAAATTAGTTATTTTTTTTAAATTTTATTTGTTTATGCATGAGAGACGGGCGGGGGGAGGCAGAGAGAGAAGCAGGCTCCACGCAGGGAGCCCGACGTGGGACTCGATCCCAGGTCTCCAGGATCACGCCCTGGGCTGAAGGTGGTGCTAAACCGCTGAGCAACCCGGGCTGCCCTAAATTAGTTATTTTAACAAACTTTGCAGGATATTGCAGATACAAAGGATGGGAAAGAGAGAGAGAGAGACATAGACACAGGTGTAGACAGAGATGATGTAGATGCACATATAGATCTGTGGAGTCTGATGCTCCTGCTGTATTTGTAGCCTGTGAAGTCATTTTCCTCCTGGTGGACCCTTTAAGGCTTGCTAGCAAGGGTTCGGTGATGTGCCTGTGCTTGGGACTGTCCCTTTTTGCTCTGCCCACCGAAACAAGCCTGTACAATTAGCCCCGTCGGGCAGAAGACATTACCCAAAGGAAGATTCCATGTACTCAGTGCTCAGAAGGAGGGGAGGGAACAGAGCCTAGGAGCTAAGACTATGGCCTTCAAGATAAACGGACGGGCCCAGATCCACGCTTGGTGGCTTACTGGCCACATGACCTCTAACAAATCCCTTAACCTTTCTAAATCTCAACTTTTCTCGTCTGTTATGTGGTCACTTGAATCACATCTAGTTCATAAGTTTACTGTAAGGCACGGTTATTGCTAGTGTCGGGTGATGGAGTGATGATGGGGACAAGGCGCTAACGCGTTAGTAGAACCTAGACTTTTGGAACTCAGTGCGGGAAAGGACCTTATCAATCAGCTCTTCCAAGCTGTTTTTTGTCAAATGAGTACCGAAGGCCCGGCAAGGGTCCGTGGCTCACCCAGAGCCACCAGGCAAGGTAGTCGTGCTAAGACTTACACACTGATCTGCAGTCGGAGCTAAGACACTGTTCGGCCGCTGTGTTCTCTTATTTTTCCTTCTTGTAACAAGAGGGAGATATCTGTGATCATTATGGCTAGATTAGCCGAGTGACTTTTGCAGTAACTTCAATCCAGGGAGTTACCCGAAACTCTACCACTTTATTAAATGGGGCTTTTTCAAGAAAAAGAAACTTTTGTATCATCAGGATAAAAGGGAGTGTGCAGTGCTTAAAGAACAGACTCCATCCCTGACTCTATTAACTCTATTTGTGTGCTTTCAAAAGGAAATTCTCTTGGGCAGATAAGAAGCCAGTACGCTCCAAGGTAATACATAAATCTCCATGCTCGATAGTCAGGCCGTGAGCAGGCCTGTGCGTAAGGCAGCCCACACCATCCAGAGCTGTGGGGCAGCCTCCTAGCTCTCGTGCATTACTCATGGCTCTGAGCAACCGAGCAGGGCAGAGCTTATGGCTCAGGGTACAGATGCATCATCTGAGGGGGCCGTTCCGAATAGAAATATGCCCCCTTCCATCCTACCATACACCTCCCTCTCAAGATGCCGTAGGGAACAGGAGAAGGTTGGGGGACAGCAGAGGAAAGGGCAGTCGGCGCTGCATTGCGTGGGCACCCCAGGCTTTCCGCTAGACCGGGAAACTGAGTTCTCTGGGTTGAGCATCTGTCCCTTCTCAAAGGCTCCTTTAGAAAAAAATGCGTATGACTTTCTGATGTGATGCTCTTGTGCAAGCCTGGAGAAAGAGAGGCGTAAAAAGTCCATCTTAGTTTGGGAGAGCAGCTCACAAAAGCCATCGTGATCAGCTATTTGGTTACACGGGCAGGTTCGGCCATGGTCTCTGAGGGGGAAATATTTATTTTTTATTTTTTTATTTTTTTATTTTTTGGAAATATTTGTTTAATCTCTTCTCGGTTGCTACGCCAAGCTGTTTTCAGGGGAAGGTCAAACAGAGAAAATCATAATTGTACGAGGTTAATTGCACATAATTAAGTTAGACATCACCCATATTTTATCAGAATTTATTTTTTTTACTAAAAGTCCTTAATGTATTAAATGCCCGTTGAATGAAAGGGCAAAAGGCCGTGTTACTGCGATTCAAATAGCTGGGGAATGGTTTCAGGTTCTGGGCCCCGAGTTTCCAATCTGGGTTCTTGGAAGAGGATGTGACCCAATGTATAGACCTTTTGCTTCTTGTGCTCTAGGGATGCGTATGTTTTGTCTTAATACTTACCTTGAGGACTATTAATGAGTTTGACTTGCAGAGGCCAAATGATGTTGCTTAATATTTTATTTATTGATTGATTTATTATTCTTTTGGATGTTACTTAATATACTTAATATTCTACCTGAGTTGAGATATGAGGGGCAGAAAATATTTACATTTGAGCCCTGGTCCCCACCCACACTGGCACACATCCTCTCCTTAAACAGAACCTCTATCCGTGGCCCTACATGGATTTCTGGTTTCTGCTCCGACTCCTGTGTTTAAAACATTCATTCCTTAGTTCCCTCATCACCTAGAATACCTTGGCTCACGCATCTTTGTTCTGGGGCCAGTCACAGCACTTCGTGACCAGGGTTTGCACTCTGGGAAAGAGATGTGAAATAAAATAAGACGCAGGTGACTTGGTATCTTTAAATCTGAAGCCTGGATATTCCCGTTCCTGGAGTAGCTGAGGAGACAAAGACTCCCACCCCTCTGCATAAGTATCAGCAACCTCTTCTCCAGTCTGTTTTGTCGCATACGTTGCCATGGTGTTGGAAGGCGATGGCCTAGATAAAGCCTTGCGATGCTGGGGCTCTTAGCAAAGCTTCGCGAAACAACCTTTCAGTCACGGTTGGACCAGGAGGGTCCTCACCTAACTCCGTGACCTGATGCGCCGAATGCCAGCGCCAGCAATGACATTTTCTAAAATTCCCCAAATGATCTCTGCTGTCTTCTACATTTCTGAAGGTCTCCAAAGTGTCTTGCTTACCATCTTTTTCTCTCTCCCCATCTCTCTTGTCCCTCTACCCTCTCCCCCCACCACCTTTCCTTCTTTTACGCGTATTTATTGAGTATTTCATGTGGGACTGTCTGGAGGAAAACGGTTCCGAGTAACCCGACTCTGCAACACACGCGTCATTTTTCTTTTCTTGTGCCTATTCCACCCGGATGTCGGATGTCGGTTTGAGTGCCGAGATTAGATCACACTCTAGGTTTGGGAGGGCCAGGTTTCAAGCTGAGCTCTATTTGACTTCACAGCCCCTGCAGTTTTCATTGCATCTGACCACCTCAGGGGTCTAAAGTGGTCTGGTCACTCTAGCTGTCCCCCGAAGCTGCACCGGTAGCTGGCTTGTTACTAATTCATAGATCCCAGGATCTTCTTAATGGCAGGGAAGCTGAGAGTAAAATCTAAAGAAATCAAATACCTGAGACGGTGGAGGGGATCCTATAAGAATCAAAAAACACCAAAGATCAAAAGACTTTATGTATCACTCACACAGAGTGTGATTTATTTATGATACTCACACACAGAGAGAGAGAGAGACAGAGACAGAGGCAGAGACATAGGCAGAGGGAGAAGCAGGCTCCATGCACCGGGAGCCCGACGTGGGATTCGATCCCGGGTCTCCAGGATCGTGCCCTGGGCCAAAGGCAGGCGCCAAACTGCTGCATCACCCAGGGATCCCAAGACTTTATGTATCTATGTAAAAAATACTTATTTAATGGATATATATATATATATATTCCATTCATCCAATAAACATTTTTAGTACAAGACCATCTTGGTCACACCCTGTTGCTTAATTTTATGTCTTGAGGGATTATTCCATCCCAAGTCCATCTAAGTTTTGAAGATGGTAATTCCCAAAGCTCAGACACAATTACATCATAAAATATTTAAAAAGCAATAAAACGGTTTGCGAGAGCAAGACCTTTTCAGAAACGTTTGGCAAGAGTGATGAGATGGGCAGACCGTCTCCTTTCTGGCCTGTGGGATAAGAAAAAAGATCATAGTTTGACATTACTATGGGCTGGACTGCTTCTTCATAGTGAAGGGGAAGGAGGAGGTAGGAGCGGTATCTGCTGATCCCATTGGGAGCCTAGGATTTTATTACGCAAAGTCCTCCACGATCTCATTCAGAGTGTACGACCTACAGATGAGAAAGCAAAGGAGAAAGCAGATATTCCCGGGTGGGTAATCCGCAGGGGTCTGAAAGTAGCTCGCCGCATTGCCATCTCTCTGGACCCGGCTGCCGTCACTGCTCTCTTGTACTCCCCGCGGGTAGAACATGCTACCAGTTTCCTTTCCTTCGTATCCAGAAACCGAGCTCGAGTATCCCTCCTACGAAGCCTTCCACGACTAGCCTAGGCCACTTGCCTTTATCTCTCTCTCTCTTCAGAATTCCTAGTTCTCAGAATGACAAGTGACGTTCATCTCACGCTGCCTTAAGTTTTTCTCTGTTTCATCAGAGTTAAGTCTTGCCACCGTGTCTGACCTTGACTTTCCTGAGCCCCCTTGGAGCTCTACCATCCTGGTTCCCTATTGCAGCTAAAGGTCCCAAGCACACTCCTCGACTGGGCATTGTCACTGGAGAGAATCATGTGTCTTTGAGCAAGTCACTCAGTTTTTTTTCTGGGTTTCCACTGCTCACCACTACTGCTGCTTCTTCTTCTTCTTTAAAAATTTTATTTATAAAATAAATTATAAATTATAAATTTTATTTATAAAGACAGAGAAGCAGAGGCAGAGTGAGAACCAGGCTCCCCACAGAGCCAGGAAACTAATGCGGGACTTGACCCCAGGACCCTGGGATCAGTACCTGAGCCAAAGGCAGATGCTTAACTGTCTGAGCCACCCAGGTGCCCCCGACTGGTCACTTCTAGAAGCAGGAGGCCTAATCAATCCAACTCCATGGCAAAATTTCTCAATGTTATGAGTTGTCCAGGGGGTGTCTGTCAAAAATTCTTGTTGCTCTAGCCCTTTTTGTGACATACCAGCACAGAAAGGGGTGTCAGGAATCTGAATTTTTAGCAGTTTCCCTGGGTCCTCGTATGCAAGTGCTTTGGGGATCATACTTCAGTGTTCACCCCTAGAAAGACATGCCTACCAAAGTGGATAGGATTGGAATAACCTAGGATGCATGAAAATAATATAGATTTCCAACTCTCACTTCAGGCCAATGGAATCAGAAATTTTGGAATGGTCAGGAGATGGGAATTGAATCTGTATTTTTAAAAATTTCTACAGGTGGTTTTTAAATAACCATCTCTTTTTTTCCTGCTGCAAAAATATTTATTATTTTCATTTGATCCTACAGCTTGGCAGAGGACTACAGGGTGGTTAAAAAGAAAGCTGCCTAGTGGGTGCAGGGAGAGGTTGGAGCAGAAGGTCTGACACCAGGGTGATGCAGAAGGACCTGAGTTTATTATTATTTTTTTATTTTTTGAAACATTTTATTTATTTATTCATGGGAGACAGAGAGAGAGAGAAGGAGGGACAGAGACCCAGGCAGAGGGAGAAGCAGGCTCCATACAGGGAGCCCGACGTGGGATTCGATCCCGGGACTCCAGGATCAGGCCCTGGGCCAAAGGCAGGTGCTAAACTGCTGAGCCACCCGGGCTGCCCAGGACCTGAGTTTAGAGGCTTTTCGTCGTGCTTTCAAAGAGTTACTTGCTCAGCCCAGACGGGGGTTGGCCAGTCTGCAGAGGTTAGTCAGGTGGTTACCCGTCTTGATAATTGTCACCTGCTCACCTGGGAAACGGTTCTCCAGGAAGTCCCTGAGATGAGGCTCTGTGTGGGCAGAGCGCAGGGCATGCAGCTGGGAAGGCCTGGTTCACGTTCTCCTCCAGGGCCATCAGGCTCCCCTGGCATCCGTAGTTTCACCCTACTCCGCTGGGCGCAACTTTTGCATGTTCTGGAAGAGAGCGTGTCTTCAAGAGACTCTGGGCACCCTCCACAGTCATATCCTCATGGTCCAAATAGAAGCCAAGAGAGAAGGCATTGCAGGAGGCCCATAGGTGGGTGCCGAACGGGCAGCTGAGGGCACCCCTACATTGATGTAATGATTCTGACCAATCTAGGAGCTCATGGTTTGTTGGCATCAAGGAGCTAAACCCCTCTACCCCCTACCCCTCACCCCCCCAAAAAAAGAAAAAGAAAGAAAGAAATGGTGTTAGCTGGTCCTCGGGGTTACAGCCGAATAGGAGGTTGGAGGGGGTCAGGGCTAGGAGGAGGAGTCCCCAGGTGTGTCCCCTCCGAACACTGCTGGTGTGAGGACAGCTTTGCGGGATCCCCAGGCACGCTCCGAAATACCCAGGCTATTGCCAGCCGCGCTCGGGAAGTCCTTGTAAGCACGTTCCCGTCCTGCTTCATTAGCAGCAGCCTCTTGGTTCTGCGACCGCGATTGCGACACCTTCTGCGAGGCCTCGGACTACGGGCCTTCGGCTAGATCGTCATTTTGGAAAAAAAAAAAAAAAAAAATCCTCCCCTTAGGATACAAGCCCGTTTCGAATACCATCCCGAGCTAAACGCTTGATCCCGGCAATAAGACTCTTTAAAAATCATGAAGAAAAACGACTTCGTGAAACTTCTGAAAATTTCACAAAATTTATCCTACATGACTAAGCTGTTGCAGCTTTTTGTTTCCCGTTTAACCCACATAGGAAATGTCAAATCACCATGTTAAGCGCACAATCCAGCAGTGAGATAGCACGGCCGTTACCATGGAAATGTGCCAAACACAGGTGGGCTGGCAGCTTGTGTGGGGGGCTGTGGAGGGGGACGCATTGTCAGTCACTTGACAACTGCTGTGCCCCATTTTTGTATTTAAATTATTCATGTCGTCAGCCAACCTAAATAGCTGCGGCTGGGCTACAGGCGTGGCCTTCTATCGCTCTACTCGGTCACACGGTTGGAAGGAATTATTTAATTGCTATAAATGCAACCAGAACTTTTATTTTTATTTTTATTTTATTTATTTTTATTTATTTTTATTTATTTTTATTTTTATTTATTTATTTATTTATTTATTTATTTATTTATTTATTTTTTGCAACCAGAACTTTCTGGTAGAACCATGGTTATCCCTTCCTCCAGCTAGAGGCCCTGATTCCTCATACATAGATTTTTTTTGGCTGGAATAACAGCAACAGCAACTACAGCAAAGCGTGAACTCCAAATAGATTGCGTGTCCGGCCCGCCCGTGGTGAGCGCAGCCCTGCCTCCCCCTTCGATGTTCCTTTGCACCGACATTTCCTCGATCACCCTGTTCTAGCCACGTTGGTCTCTCTGTTCCTCAAATACTCCAAGTCTATTTCTTCACATCGCAGGGGGTTCTAGGCTGAATTGTATTCCCCTCACCCTGCGCGTACCGAAGCCCTGAACCATCAGAGCCCAAGGATGTGATTCTATTTGGAGATTGAGTCTTTATTTATTTATTTATTTGTTTTTTTTTTTTTTTTGAGATTGAGTCTTTAAAGAGGAAATGAAGTTAATGGAGGTAAATGAAGGTAAGGAGGTCATCAGGGCGGGCCTTAACCCCCTACGACTGATGTCCCTACAGGGAGAGGAGATTAGGACGCAGACCCGGGGGGAAGACCATCTGGAGCCGCAGGGAGACAAGCCTGTCTATAAGCCAAGGAGAGGTCCCACAGGAAGCCAACCTTGCCAACAGCTCGTCCTTGGGCTTCCAGCCTCCAGAATTGCGGGAAAATGAACTTTGGTTGTTGACGCCACCCAAGCTCTGGTACTTTGTTAGGGAAGCCCCAGCAAACCGGCGAACGGGTGTTGGTGCTTCCCTCCTTGTGCATGAAGTGTCCTTCCCTCGGGTCTTCGAAGCGGTAAATACTTATTTGACATTTATTCTCATCTCAACGGCCACCTCCTCAAAAATACCACGATTTCCCTCAGTGTTGGCCTGCGCCAGTCATTAGGAAAACTGGAGAGGAGGAGGATGGGACTAAATCGTGTTAGTTCAAGTAACACGGTCCTAAACCAATTGGCCGATGCATCGTCCTGGTTATGGGAGTCTGCTCATCGGCAGGCCCGTGGGTGCCCCGTGCAGGACTCTTGTCCACGACTACGGGAGGTGGCGGCCGGGGAGGCCCGTCCAGTGCTCCTGCAGCTATTTTGTGACCAATAAGACGATCTGCCTGAAGAGGAAGCAGACGCACAACGGAGAGCCCGCAGAGGGAGCACGGAGCGGGGAGCCACCGGGGGAAAGCAGGCCCAGGCCTTGCCCTGAGCCACCGACCGAGCTCTTTGCCTGCCCGAGCCAGTCGTATTGGGGTTTCCGGTTCCTTGCAATGGAGCAGATCCTAACAGACACACTATCTTAGCTTTTCTGCAAAAGATATTGGCCTGTGGGTGACACACTTATGACTCTGCTAGAATCAGGCCCCGTGGAAGCGGATGCCCCGCCTCGCTCTCTGTGCCTGCGACAGGTGGGAGCAGCTCGTCCTATGGCCGATGTGCGCAAAATACCCGTGTGACACTTAGGGCCATGGAGGGAGGGCACAGATTGTCACTGAGGGCGTCATGTGTCCCATGAGTTTCCATCCCCGCCCGCTAGAATGCGACCTTTATGAGGATGGAGACACGTGCGACATGGAGGAGACCCTCAGGGGGGACCTGGCCTGGAATGAGAGAATTTCCCTGGACCCTTGCAGGGATCCTATGACGTAAATAGCGTCCTGGTCCCGTTGCACAGGTGAGTGCGGAGCCTCCCGTAACAGGTGCCAGACCAGCCTAGTCGCAGGGACGCCAGAGCCCACAGCTCTGTGACGCCTCACGGCGAGCAGCCTGCAGATCAAAACGTCTGTACAAGCGAGTCGTGAACCTGTCACAGAGTCCCCCCAGACAGTGTTGGGGTCATTGCTCATGCTGGGACGGTCCCTTCCAGCGGCCCCGGGAGTCTGCAGCACGATCCCTCGTAGGACATGACGAAGGGCAGTAATGCCTGGCTGCACCCCGGGACTACTGAACCCTATTCCTGGAGGGGGCAGGTGGGGGGACGTGGGGCCCGGGGAAAGGTGGTTCTAACAGCGCAGTAGGTTATGCTGATGCACAAGGGTTGGGAACCGCTGAGAAGTGGTAAAACAGCTTGTTCTGCTAGTGCGACAGCCGCACCGTCTGAAAAGCCGAGGGAGGGACCGAGGCAGAAGCTGAGCTTGCTTCTGTGCTCCCGGCACCCTCCGTCAGCCACGCTAGTGCGTCAGCAACAGCAATGCCACCACTGCTCTTCCCTTTTTTTTTTTATTTAATGGCTCCGTCACCTTTATTTGAAGATAACAAAACACATCGACCTATGTGCCATTTGGTTTTGTATTACCTGCACGTGTCACAACCTGCTGCGAGGCCCGAGTGGTTTCGTGCCTTGGAGCCCAGCCCTGTGCCCCATCCACGCCCCTCCCGGAGGCCGCCAGCACAGGGGTGACGCTCACGCCGCTCTTCCAGGGGACGGTGACAAACGCAAGTGAGCTGATCCCTGAGCCGGGCCCTGGACCACGTGCATCCTTCCCCGCCGAGTCTTCCAAACCATCAATGGAGCTGAGGGGCCAAGTGACCTTTTACACTCTTCAGACGAGGAGACGGCGGAGGGTCAGCCACGCTGGTTTCTTTTTGCTTTGTTTGTTTTTCGTTTTCTGTTTTTGGCCCAAGTCCCCCATCAAGTGTGTGAAGGAAGCAGGTTTTCCTCTTGGTCTCACTCTCGTCGTAACCTCCGTGTGGTCGTCCCCTCTCGGAGATCTCCAATCAGTGCTTTTGGGAAGGGAGCCACTGGCAATAAGGAAAGGGGACGGGAAAGATGGAAGGATGCGAGGAAGGAGAAAGGGTGAAGGGAGGGAATAGGGAAGGAGGGAGAAGGAGGTGAGGGAAATACTGATGCCGTGAAAGCAGAAAAGCCCGTCAACTCTGAACTCAGTCAGACCTGCCTGTTCAGAAGCTGAGGCTGCTTCTTGTCACGGGCAGGGATGTCTCAGATCCCCCTCACCTTGGAGGTGCTGCTTCTAGAACGTGCTGGAACACCACCTGGCCCTCTTCCCCAGGGAGGGGTGCCAATGGGGAAAGGGTCAAATTCAAATACATTATTAGAAAAAAAAAAAAAAAAACAAATACATTATTAGGTACTGGTACTTGGGGACGTTTTGGTGTGCTGAGCAAAGGGATTAAAAAACTGAGTTTTCAGGGATCCCTGGGTGGCTCAGCGGTTTAGCGCTGCCTTGGGCCCAGGGTGTGTTCCTGGAGTCCCGAGATCGAGTCCCACATCGGGCTCCCTGCATGGAGCCTGCCTCTCCCTCTGCCTGTGTCTCTGCCTCTCTCTCTCTGTGTGTATCATAAATAAATAAATAAATCTTAAAAAAATAAAATAAAATAAATAAAAAACTGAGTTTTCTGCAAGGAAACTCTTTTTGGGGGGCTCTTATCCATTTTTTTCCTCTTGCCTTCTCTGAGGTTTGCAAGGGAAAATGATTATTACTTCCTACTATATACCTAATAGAAAAAAAAGTGACAGGGCTGAGGCTATACCATTATAGTAAGTTTGGGGGGAACGGGAGGAGGACTTGGCCCAGGTTTCGGGGAGAAAATTTCAGTCTCTGGGTTTATCTTGTGTTGTCTGTTCTCAGCCCTGACGTGGTAATATCTGGAGGGCCAGGATTGGAGTGTGAGCCTGTTGTAAAGTGCCGTGGGGCCGTAGTCTTGCTTTTGCTCTGGACCTCCTAGGTCTCCTCCATGCTCCTGCTTGGAACGATCACCGATGCAGGAGTTGGCACGTAGGGTCAGGGACCAGTATCCCGCAGGACAGTAAAGTGTGCACACGCGCCCTCATTACGTTTCTCTTCATGTTTAACAGATTCACCCCCCCCCCCCACCTCCAGCTTGTAGTTCATACTCCAGGTCAACACCAGGTAATGATGAAGTAGCTTTTGAAATAAGGTAGACGAGCTGCAGGGCTTGCATTCTTTTTTCTTTCTAGAATTCTTTTTTTTTTTTTTAAGATTTTATTCATTCATTCATGAGAGACACACAGACAGAGGCAGAGACACAGGCACAGGGAGAAGCAGGCTCCATGCAGGGAGCCCGATGTGGGACTCGATGCCCGGACTCCAGGGTCACGCCCTGAGCCCAAGGCAGATGCTCACCTACTGAGCCCCCAGGGGCCCAGGGCTTGCGCTTGTAAACGGTGCCGTAATCCACGGGGGGAGACCTGGGTCTCTGAGGAGGTGTGCTGGTCCTGTCCCATACAGCTGCGTGTCTCTAGCAGAGGGGTTACCCAAACGTGCTCTGCAGGTCAGCAGCATCAGCATCTGGAAATTATTAGAAATGCAAATCACCTGGCCTCTCCTGCATCCAGAATCAGGAACTCTGGGGGCGCCCAGGTGGCTCAGTCAACTAAACAACCAACTCTTAGTTTCTGCTCAGGCCATAATCTCAGGGTCGACCCCAAGTCGAGCCCCAAGCCAAGCCCTGAAGGGCTCCTTGCTCAGCAGGGAATCTGCTCCAAAGTCTCTCTCTCCTTCTCCCTCTGCCCCTCTGCCCTCAAATAAATAAATATTTTTTAAAAAAGAAAAGACATTCTGAGAGTAAGGTCCACAACCTGTGTTTGACAAGTCCTCTAGAGGATTCCCGAGCTCCAACCGTTGCAGTAGCTTGCGGGTACAACATCCCCCGAAAGGACTTCCCAGTCTCTCCCAGGAGCCTCCTGTTCAGTCCCCCCTTCAGCTGCCTGAGTGGCCTTCCCCTCTGCTACTGAACTTTGCCCCCTCCTGGCCGTGGAGTCCCAGGTGTGCGCATCTTCCCCCGATAGGTCGCACATTTGAAATAGAAGGTTCTCCATTGTACGATGTTGCTTTTTCTTCTCGGCCTTGAAGGTAGTACTTGATTGATTTTATAATTTATGGTTTGATGTTATCCCCAGGCAAGGTTTGGTAACCCAGGCCAAGAATGTTATTTATTGGCGGCCAAAGAGCCCATTAAAATCTTAGGCCCGTGACTTACCACCAGGATGCCCTCGACCGAGTTCAAATTCATCTTTATATTTCAATGTTGTCATCTGCAAAAATGAGAGTAAAAATACCTGTTTCACAGGGTTGCTCTGCATATTTATTTAGATCATTTATTTAGATAACTACCTAGGTTCTGACACGCAGAATATGCTCCATAAGGGATTTGTCTAACTTACGTGGATGCCCTTTTCCCTTTTCCCTCTCAGACATCTTTCAAAGACCATCTGGACTTAAGGTTCAGTAGCCCATAGATAAATGGTATCTTCATGCCACCTACAGTACTCTGTTCATCCGGTCTTCCTACTCTCCCCCCAAAAAACATTTTTTGGAATATTTTATACATATTATATATATATAAAGTATATATATATAATTTATTATATATAATTTATTCTATATATGTATAATTTATTGTATATATAATTTATTCTATATATGTATAATTTATTATATATATAATTTATTCTGTATATATAATTTATTCTGTATATATAATTTATTATATATATAATTCATTCTGTATATATACAATTTATTATATATAATTTATTCTGTATATATAATTTATTATATATACAATTTATTCTGTATATATACAATTTATTATATATAATTTATTCTGTATATATAATTTATTATATATAATTTATTCTGTATATATACAATTTATTATATATAATTTATTCTGTATATATAATATATTATATATATAATTTATTCTGTATATATACAATTTATTATATATAATTTATTCTGTGTATATATAATATATTATATATATAATTTATTCTGTATATATACAATTTATTATATATAATTTATTCTGTGTATATATAATTTATTATATATATAATTTATTCTGTATATGTTTATTTATTTATTTATTTATTTATTTATTGTAAAAACTTCCTAGGAAAATGCCAGAAACTTATATGTACTCCAGCAGATTTGGTGAACTTCAATCTATGCATTTGTGTACACGCACACACACACACACGCATGCACACCTCTAAGCTATTGTTACAGACCTTTACACAATCATACTATGACTCTAATAACAACCCTATGAGATACCTACAGACGCCTTTATTTTAATGATGATAAAGTATCACCAGTAGTAGCTATCTCGCCCCGTATCACATGCAGTTTAAGGGGAAAAAACAGAATTCTAGCTCAGAATCTTGTTATAGTTTTCCTTTCATGATAAAGCCCTCCCTTAAAGAACCAGGACTAGCAATTAAACCAAAACGTGTTTTAAACTGAGAAGGATGTTTAGGTGTTGCTGATAGGTAAAGGCAGGATCCTGATGATAGCATTTGTCATTTCTAATCAGTTCTAAGTTCTCTCTGTGGACTGCAGTTGAGAACCCTACAGACAGAACCCCATGCGATTAGCAGGCTCCAAGAAGCCTATGCTATGGAAGAAACTGAGAAGTTATTAAAATACTAAGGGATCATTACTGAAACCTAAACTAAGGAGCCTGTGAATGGAGAGAAGTATGAATATCTCCTAGAAATGAGTGAAGAGTGAGGCCCATTAACATCCTGGGAAGAGCCCGCTGTGGAATGGCCCCCAGGAGGAGCCACTAGCTTGCTGGAGGTTAATCTTGAAGACCTAGCCAGACTCCGCGGGGGTCTCGGTCCGCTGAAGGTCCAGGCTGTGCTACTGTTCCCTGGAAGTCACTTCAAATAGGAACAACATAGCAGGGTCAGCGACCTTGGCTGCGTATTAGGGTAATCTGTGGGGATTTAAGAAATGCTGATGCCCAAACCACACGAGAGCAATTCAATCAGAATCCTTGAGGCTGGGGCCCATCCGCTAGTGTGTTTTGAAGCTCTCCATAGGATGGTCATGTATAGCTGCGGTCAAAAGCCACTATTTTGGAAGTTAAAGTCCTTTCCTCTCTTCTTTGTTCCTTTGTATGGCTTAGCCTCATTCTTCTCTCCCTTCTTTTCATTCTTCTTAAAAATATTACATGGGGAGCCATGTGCCATTATCAATAGGCTGTGGCTTCTGTCCCTATATAATTTTTATGCAGCATTGTAACAAATGAATGAAATCGTCCAGAAACAATTACAACAGCTGTGCAATTTTCATCATATATAAATCTTGTCAAGTTTCATCCATGTATTTTTTTTTTTTTTGAGTTTGAGTTTATTTTTTTCTGAGTGTGAGTGCTCTGGTCCCTATGTTTTCAGCAACATTAAAGATTGCTATCAATTATTATTATTTTTTGATCACTATCAATTATTTAAAAAAATGTAGAGGTTTAAAACAATATTTGTTTATTGGCTACTAGTTCTGTAATTCAGAAGTTTCCCTGCTCAGGATATCACCGGGCCGGAAGTGAAAGTGTCGGCCACACTGAGTTCTTCTGTGAGGCTCTCAGAAAACATCCACTTTTAAGCTCATTCAGGTTGATGGTTGGTTTAGGTTCCCTGGGCTCATAGGACTGAAGTGTCAGCCTCCTGGCTGGCAGTCAGGGCTCTTCTCGGTCCTGAGAGGCCTTCTCTCTCCTGCCGGCCTCCCTCTTCAGGCCAGCAACGGCGCCCGGACGGACTCCTTCTCATGCTTTGAGTCTATGGTTTCATCTTCTGCAGCCAGTTGTAGTGAACTCTTAGCTTTAAGTGGATTCATGGATTAGATCACGACCGCTTGGATGATTTCCCTATATTAAAGTCAGCTGATTTGGGGCCTTAATTACATGTATGAAGTTCGTAGCAACACCTAGGGGAGCATTTGATTGAATAACTGGGAGACAACGTGTGTATACGTAGGGTAGGAATCTTGGCGGCTGTGTTCGAGTTCCACCACAGTCCCCAAGGAGTGCATGTGTGGGAAGATAGACTCGGAGCCCCACATGAGGCAACAGAGGATGGCAACTGACACAAGAACAGGGCTGGTACTAGTGATTTATTGAGTTCATTAATAGGGGGTACTTGACTCCAGGGGATACGTGCAGAGGGTCAGAGTTGGCTCCCTGTAGCAGGTAATATTCGAGCCCCTCCCTTCACACACTGAACAGTTATTTACTGAGCCCCAACTTGTATGTCAGGCTCTGAACAAGTTTTGAGAGATGAATAGTCAATTTTCCAGGTGAATAGGAGAATGGATTCACTATGCTGAAAGATGAAAAAGCACAGCTCCAACACGTGACAAGGAAGGTGGTATTTCATGGTAGAGACGCTGTTCAGTCCTGCCAGGACGTAGAATGTGTGCGGGGAGGTGGCGGGAGATAAAGCCGGGTCGAGGCACCTGACTTATGAAACCCTTGCGACGCGGATTTACTTCACTCTTTGGTGACGGGAACCACTGAGGGTTCCCCCCACTCTGTTGGAGTATAAAATATAACAAATTGCATGTGTATGAAGTGTACAACGTAATGAATTTAATTAGCATAGTAATACACCTGTGAAACCATCACCACAGTCAAGAAAACAAACATTTTCTATCACTCCGGTAGTTTTCTCTTGCCCTATTGGCATCCATCTCTTCTCCACTCCGTCTATCATGTACATTAGTTTCCATTTTCTAGAATGTAACATAAATAGATGCAGTATGTACTCGGTTATGCTTGGCTTCTCTCACTCAGCATAATGAGTTTTTAAACTCAAATTTATTTAACAAAACTGCTATGAGGGGCACCTGGGTGGCTCGGTCGGTTAAACCCCTGCCTTTGGCTCAATTCCTGTTTCCGGGTCTTGGGATCAAGTCCTGCATCGGGCGTCCTGCTCAGCAGGGAGTCTGCCTCTCTCTCTCTCTCTCTCCCTCTCCCGCTGCCCCTCCCCACTGCTCCTTCTCTCCCAGATGGATACATAAAATCTTTAAAACAAACCTGCTATGAACATTCATGTATTAGTCGGTGTGAGCTATTTTTATTTCTGTTAAGTGAATATGTAGGGATAGAATGTGCATCATAACTTTTTATCTTTTAATTGTTTTACTCTTACTGAGTTTTTAAAATTGAAGTATAGTCGACACACAATGTTATATTAGTTTCAGGCGTACAACACAATGATTCCACAAGTTTGCACCTTGCGCTGTGCTGGGCACGAGCGTAGTTACCCCCGTCACCATCCAACACTATCCTAACACCATTGGCTGTGTTCCTTCCATAGCCAGAAGCCTGTGTCTCCCGTTCTCCCTCATCTATTCTGCTCGTCGCCTCCCCTCCGGCGACCGGTAGTTTTGTTCTCAGTAGCGATGGGACTATTTCTGCTTTTGTTCACTCATTTGTTTTGGTTTTGGTGTTTTTTTGTTTTGTTTTGTTTTGTTTTGTTTTAGATTCCATGTATAAGTGAAATCATATGGTATTTGTCTTTTTCTGTCTGACTTGTTTCACTTTGTGTAATGCTCCCAAGGTCCACTCCACGTTGTTACCAATGGCAAGATCTTATTCTTCCTTACAGCCAGGTAATATTCTTGAGTGTATGTGTCTGCGTGTGCTTGTGTGTTTTTTGTTTTGTTTTGTTTTGTTTTGTTTTTGTACACCACATCTTTTTTATCCAGTTATCTGTCAGTGGACACTTAGGTTGCTTCCGTGTCTTGGGTATTATAAATAATGCTGCAATAAACATAGGGGTTCATATGTCTTTCTAAGTTAGTATTTCCTTTTCTTTGAGGGGGAGTAAGTCTCCAGTAGTAGAATTATTAGATCATATGTACTCTACAACCTCATTGACACTCGGTATGTTCAGTCCTTTAAATTTCATCAAATCTAATGGGTGTGCAGAGGTATCTCACTGTGTTTTTGATTTGCATTTACCTGATACCTGGTAATGTTGATCCTCTCTTTATAGGCTTATTGGCCATCTATATAATTTCTTTTATGAAGTCTCTGTTTAAATCTCTGTTTAAATCTCTGATTACGTCTCTGTTCATTTGTCATAAGTTCTTTGTCTTCTTCTTTTTCAGTTATGAATGTTCTTGATGTATTCTAACTATAAGTTCCTTTTTGAAAACTGTGCTGTTAATATTTCACTAGTCTGTGGCTTACAGCTTCACTTTCTTTATGATGTTTTAAAATGTTTGAATATATCTTTTTTTTTCTTTTTGTGTTTGTGCTTTTTGTGTTATATCTGACAAACTGTTGTCTATTCCAATGTCACAAAGACTTCGTACGATGTTTTCTTCTTGCTGTTGTATTTATCAGGTTTTACATTTAGGACTTTGATCCATTTTGAGTTACTTTATTTGTGTACAGTATAAGATAAGGGTCAATTAAAATATATGAGTGTCCAGTTTATCCAGGATGATTTCTTGAAAAAAACTTCCATCTCTCATTCCATTGCTTTGGTAACTATTGAAAATTAATTACCCATATAAATGGAGACCACTGAGGAGTTTTAAGAAGAAGAAAGATTGTTCCATACACTTAAAAAATTAATTCTTTTTTTCATTAATTCGTTCCATAAATATTTCTGAAAATTTAGCAATATGTCAAAGTGTATCATGGGAAGAGTCTTACCTGCACTTCGATCTTCAAAACTAGAACAGAGTCTGGCCCACAATAGGTCCTTGGAAGTGTTTGCTTAACAAATAAGAGAGACAAAATAAGATATAGTTTCTACCTTTAGGGATGTAAGAGTCTAGAATAGAAGAAAGATCTTTGGTGGGAGTGGATGAAGCTACGGCAAAGAGATGACTGAGCACAAATGCAGCCCCTTGGGTAAAGAGAAGATGGAAAGGCACTGAGCTAGGGTAGTAATAGTGAAAAGTGACAATGAGTTCAAGATATACAGAGAAGAGTAACTGACAGGAAGGAGTTTATGATGTTTCCCAGATTTTCAGCTTAGAAGATACAAAGGATGGAGTAGATTTAGTAGGGAAAGAAGCAGGGATTCATACATCCATCTGAGTTCCTTTGGGCAGAAAAGGGAGTACAACGGACTCCTGCCTTCAAAGAATTTATAGCCCAGTAAGGAATGGAGACCAGTGCAGAGTAAATATGATGCATGTACAAAGAAAGGGGCCAGCAAGAGATGATGGGAAAGCAAAGAGGAGACTATGTGGAAGAGGCAGTATTTAAGGGGCACCTGGGTGGCTCAGGCAGTTGAGTGTCCAGTTCTTAGTCATAACCTCAGGATCATGGGAGCAAGCCCTGTGTTGGGCTGTGCACTTGGCAGGGAGTCCGCTTGTTCCTCTCCCTCTACTCCTTCCTCCTGCATTAAATAAAGTCTTAAAAAAAAAAAAGAAATGGTGTTTAAATAAGACCTCAGAGGAAGTTGAAGATTTTCATTGTTTAAAATGATTCGAGGATATCCCTTCTGGCAGAGGGAAGAGTTGTGAGTTAAAGCAGAAAGGTGTGCCTCTCTGTGGCATGTTTATAGGTTAGTGAGCGGTGTGTTATGGATAAAACAGGGCAAGGTGGGCTTCGTGGGATTTGAGGCTGGAAAGAAAGGTTAGGGCCAAAGGAAGTGTGATAACCTGGTTATAAATACCTATTGTTAGTCAGATCCTGTATCAAATTCATCTGGCACGTTGGCAAGATTTGATGTCTGCCTTTGAGAAACTCATTATTTAGTGAATCTAAAAACCCAATAAGTAACGATAAAGAAGCTTGAATGTGCAGCAAGGACATGTCTACAGTGGAAGGCACAAAGTAAGCAGGAACTTACTCTGCCTCTGGAAGTCAGGATGTCTTCACTCAAGAGCATCCTAAAAGGCCAGTAGAGGTTTCTGGAGGGTGTAGGACAGAGCTTTCCAAGAATGCTTTCCAAACAGAGGCAGCAGCATGAGCCAAAGTGCAGAAGCAAGTGTGCTCATGCTCTGTGTATCTTTCTTATTCCTTTTTTCTTTGCTTCTAGCTAAAGGAAATGCAATTCTAAAATCTGAGTTTGAGTGTAAGGTGGAAATGGAGACACTACTTTGGCTTCTAGTCCAGTCTCTACTGGGTCAGTTTAATCGACCAATACCAGAGAGTCCTTATTGTAGTAGCAGGTGCCGGCCAATCTTTAATAATGAAGCCTACTTTATTTCTCTTCTTCTCTGCTCCTAATTATTCAGAGTGTATTCAGTTCTGTTCAGAGCAGACAAACTTTTGATTGGAAATGCTAAATTTCCAGAGGCTTCTACAAAGTTATTTGTTGTTTTCTTGGCTCAGTGGGCTCTCCTTATCGCCTGTCTCAGCATGCTGCTGTGTCTTGCATTCTGATACTAAAAGGCCTTAGGGGGGACAATGCAGGTGTTTGGAATTTCAAGTGATGCAGCATCACTGGGGACACGACACACTACAAATGACAATCTCTCCATTTCCACCTGCCAGAAACTTGGGGACCAGTAGCGGCCTCTCCAAGCCATGAATATGATGAATAAATCTGTGCTCACTAGGTGATTATCTGAGAGTAATTCAGGCTAAGAAGATATTTTCTAAATAAAACACTTGAGTTTCAACTCATAAAGCACTTTAAGCATATTGGAAGCTGTATGTATATCATTTATTTGTTTCATTGGATTCTCTAGCGTTCATTGGAAGCCAAGGAATTGTCCTGATTCTATAGTTAGTAGTGGTACAAAGAGTCATTGTCGCAGGTTGGGTTTCCCGGGAAGCAGATGCTGAGGTGAAGTCTATTAGTGAGCTTAGGCTGCCATAACAAAATACCGTAGACTGGGTGGCTTCAGCAACAGAAATAGATTTCCTCACAATTCTGGAGGCTGGAAGTCTGAGATCAGGGTGCCAAACTGGTCAGGTTCTTGAAGGGTTCTCTTTCTCACGTGCATACATCTACCTCTCACAGTGTGACCATTCCTCTGTGAGTGCACATACAGACAGAGAAGAGATCTCGCTCCTTCTTTTCTTCTAAGACCTTCGATCCTATTGGATTAGGACTCCACCTTTACGTCCTCACTGAACTTCAGTTACCTCCTAGAAGTCTTATGTTGAAATACCGTCATATCAGGGGTGAGGGCTTCAGCATATGGATGTGGGTGGGTGGGGGGAACAGTTCGGCCCATAGCACAGAGATATCCTGCAGAAAGCTTATGAGGGGATACCTGGGTTCACCACTTCTGGAAGGGAAGACAAAGAAGCAGCATTGAATCGTGGGAGAAGTTGGGCTGTGAAGGAGTATCATCTAAGATGCTAGTTGACCCTAGAAGGGGCTCTAAAGCTGGGGGAGGCCTTACAGAGTTGTCCCAGTTGAGTCTTTTTATTGCTGTGTCAGCCAGTCATGGATGTGGATTGTTTCTAGTGAGTTTTTGTGTTCTCTCCTTGTTGATCTGTATGTATTTTGATGGTGTGTGGATAGATTCCTGGGCAGCTGCCATTACTCCCTGGGAAATATGGAAAGCCTTTTTCAGATTCTTGCTGTACATGATGGTGTTGATGGCTCATTCCTGAGGCTGCATAAATAAATAACAGGGAGAATCCAGACAAAAGGATTGTGCTTCTGAAGTCAGTCAGAGATAAGACACTCAAAATCTCTTAGTTTTAGGTGAAAATACAGAGGCTAGCAGTATCAAACATATATATCACCTTGAGTGATTCAGGTGCATCTGTCTTTATTTTCTTAAGATCTAGACTGACTGACTCAATTAGCTAAGTTGACCATTTTGTTTCCTTATGTCTCATCTAGAAAATACCATTTCTCCAACCTCATATATTTAGTGATTACAAATCATTTGATCTTTGGCATTCCCTAATCTCACAGAATTAAGTCTTTCCATGTGATCCTCTTAGCCTGCTGCATTATGTCTTTCATAGCAATCCTGACATGCATAATTACCCAGTTAATGATTATTTCTTTGTTGGAGTGTTAGTCACATGAAAATCGGGAACTATGCTTATCTTATTCACCATTGTCTCATTACCGTCCAGCTCCAGACAGTTTTCAAATATTTGTTGAGTGAATAAATGAACAATTCAGTGAATGTTAACAAGATAAAACTATCAACCAGACATCTTGGGGTCATTTAGTGCCTATGACCAGAAGTCCATTTAGTACCTCTGATCTCTGTTAACATATTAAAATGGATCACTTTTTTGGGATCACTTTTTAATAATTCATTTTGAAAACTAGTTGTCCAGATGGTACATTGGCATACTTTTTCCTCAGGTCATCACTTTTGGTAAAAACATCTCAAGATCTTCCTGACATGTATCAACAGCAATCTGTAATCATGAAAAAGTCAATGATTTTAATGTGTCATCTTTGGCCCCTGATAACATGTTAGGAGCTTCTCACAGAGATATACACGCATCTATTCATATCCCTTTACTGAAGGACAACCCTTTATCAGAGAGCGTCTTCTTCTTTGAAGTAATCTAGGGATTAGTCCAGTACATTCATGAACATTCTTTCATTTGATACTCAAAACATTTCTATGGAATAGACAAATAAGACATTTTCTTTTCATTTTATTGATTAAAAAAAATCAAGACAGTGAAGTTTAGGAATTTATTTGGGATCAAAGACCTAATAAAGAGAAAAGTTAGTCTTCTAATTCCAATTTATTTTCATTTTCTAAAGAAGTTATTATTTCCATAGAATTATGATTTGAATTATTTCTTAGGATAATTATAGAAATATTTTTTCTATATAATTAGAATTACTTTTACTTTCTATGGTTTCTTTCTAATGACTAAATTGATTGATGTATAAAGAGTCTGAGTAGGAACTTTGTAAGGTAAAATATATACTGTGGCCACTTCCATTTCTCTGATAAGAGACCAATTAAACACATCAGGGAGAAAACATGATGCTAGTATGAACTTTATTCAAGACATCTGAAAAGATCTTCTGATTCAGAGAGAAAACTGGTTGTTTTCTAGCACCATTGTCAAAATATTGGCTGATTATTATCTTTCTGGCAAACAAGCTGCTTAAAGCCATCATGGGGTGCTCATGTTAAGCCCCATCACTAAGCAGGATAGCAAAGAACATTACTATGCTTACTTTTCAAAGGCACAGTCACTCTCAGCAGGAAGGCAACATTGAGAATTTAATTCTGGCTGTACTTCTGCATATTCCACAGATAAAACTGTCCCCATTGCCACTCTCAAGTTCTTCTGGACAGGTTAAATATCAATGGGTCCATCTGTAGTTAGATTTGTTTTTGAGGCTACATGCGCAGCCTAAACTTTAGTAAAATTACAATTAGTATGAAAACTAATTGCATGGAAGCCAAGGACTGAGAAGTAGGGATCAGGGTATGGAGTTTCTAAAATAAATTTGTATGTGTGTGTTAATGTTTGGAAATGAATGACCTAAAAGTAGGGCTTGTTGTTTATTAAGTTTATAGGGCCTTCCAAATCTGTAAGTGATAGATTCAAAAAACTAGATTGGAAAAAATAAAACCATTCAAGAATAGCACAATAAAGTTTCTTTAATAAGTATCCAATATTCAAGCCAACTATACAGGGCAATTAATTAAAGACAAAAATCATTATTTTAGATACACTGAGTAGCTGAAGAAACCCACATCAGCGGGTGCAAAAAACAAGTGGTCCTATCTGGAAGCATGAAGGATATAAAATTTATAGAGATAGGTCTTAATTTTCATTGTACATTAATCAATCAAATCTTTGTTAGTTTTGTTTTTGTGATTAGTACCTGCTCTGAACAGCCCTTCCCTCTCCTCCAAAAAATCTATAACTTCAATCTGCATACTCAGTCCCATCCAGACTGAACCAGACCTGATGAAGGCCTGTGTAATATCAGAATTCAGGTAGATGTGGTAAATTAAATATGTATTTTTATAAATCTGAAGGCAACCTCTAAATATTAAAAAGGCATAGCTGATAGAACAAAAGTGAAGATAAATATAATTTTAGAAAATCAAATTTAAAAGTAGTCAGTAAAAGCAGAAAAAATATAAGGAATAGATGGAACAAATAGACAATATTCAAGAAGTAGTGGATTTAAATCCAACACTACAAATATTTGCAGTAACTGTAAACGGTCCAATGATTCCTATTAAAAGATAGAGGCTATCAGATAGCATATAGGGTGGTCATGTTTTTTCATTCTATCTACAGAAAAAAGTCACTGCAGCTATAAAGGTGTTGATAAGTTAAAAGTCATAGGGTAAAAAAGATATACAAACACTGAAAGAAAACTAGGTTGGTTATGTTATCATCAGACAAAGTAGGTTTCAATACAAGGAATAGTATCAAAAGTAAAAATGAAGACGTTACCTAATGATAAATGGGATTAATTCCCGCAAATGACATAAAGACACTAAACATGCATGGAAGTAACAATTGAGCTTAAAGTATAGAAACTGAATGGAGCCAAAAGAATAAATAGGCAAATCCACAGTCTTAGTTGACTTTAATATTCCTTTCTCAGCAATCCACAGAACAAATAGGAAATCAGTGAGGATACAAAAGGCCTTTACAATTTAATAAACCAACTTGACTTAATTGACATTTAGAAAACACACTTCATTCCAAAGAGAGGAATATACATTTGCATTGTGCCTCCTATAAACTGATCCCAAGATAAGATTAGGCAACCAAAAGACTTATTGGTGAGACCACATTTAAAGGAAAAAAAAAAAAATAGAAAGGATCTAGAAGGGATGGGAAAGGCATCAAACTATTATAAAAATCTGACTTTCGTGAGAAAACCAAGAAAAGAGAGTTGGACAGGCAGCCTCAGGCTGTGGAACGCTTTGAAGATCCCAGAAAGTCCATCGAGGGCGTCTACAAGCCAAATTACCTGTCAGGAGAGTTCCACATCTCACAGGAATGCACTTGCCTTAGTATTTCTGCCATGTTGAGTCCTCGTATGAGAGCATCTCACTGGTAGTGTGACTTAGCATGGATGATGCTGTGGGAAGTCCACCAGTTATGCTTCCCCATTAGAGAGCTCAGTGGCACACATTCATGGATGCCAAGTGCATGCCTTGTGCTGCAGATTTCCCTCGCACAGCCTTGAAGAACAGAGCCTCCATGGTTCCTATGGCCCTCTTTCTGAGGACGAACAGGAAAGGAAGGCTAGTGAGATGAACTGTAGCCACTGGCGCTGGAGAAAGCCAAAGAGAAGTTCATAATTTAGTCATTAATATTGGACCTATGTGGGTTTTTTAGTTTTGATCATTGTACCTGTGACAGTGATAGGAGAAATATGTATTTGGTCTTTCTCATACAGAGCTCCTATGACTTTTCTTATTTCCTAAGTGATAGATAGGAGAGGAACATCATCTGTCTTAATTATGTATGTGCACACACACACACACACACACACACACGACCCCTTCCAACCATACCTGTTACTGAGGTGTCTCTTAGTGGATGCCTGAAGAGCCTCGGGATGGGAGCTGATTGACTGAGGAACCAACTATGTGATTAGAGGGTTAAAATTTTCAGCTCTGCCCCCTGACTTCCAGGGCGGGGAGAGGTGTTGCAGATTGTTACTCACCAATGGCCAATGATTTGATCATTCACACCTTCGTAGGGAACCTCCATGAATAAGAATGGGAATTTGAAGAGCTTCTGAGTTGGTGAACACATCCTTGTCCTGAGAGGGTGGTGCATCCCAAATACCATAAAGACAGAAATTCCCACTCTCAGAACCCTTCTGAACCTCACCTACATACTTTTTTATCTGGCTAGTCATTTATACCCTTTATAATTTCCTTTACAATAAATACGCACTAATAAGTAAAGCATTTCCCTGATTTCTGTGAGCCATTACAGAAAATTCTCAAACCGGAGGAAGGGTCATGGGAACTCCCAATTTTTCAAGTCAGAAGTGTCAGTAACCTGGGAACCCATTACTTGTGATTGGCATTTGAAGTTGGTGGTAAGTTTGTGGCTGAACGCTCAACTTGTGGGGTCTCTGCTAATGTCTTGAGAGACTTGGAGAACTGCTTAGTGTGGAAAACCAACACATTGGTGTCAGGAGTGTCTATGGAAAAGAAAGAGAGCATAGTAGTTATATTACCATAGTTAAAAGGGTATCCTTGGGGAGGACGGGTGATTGATACACAGGAATTGTCTGTTCTGTTTTTGCAGCTTTGCTGTAAATCTAAAATTATTTTTTTAAAAGAAGGGGAAAAAACCCATGACCTTATTTCCTCCTACTAATTAGTCAATGTCCCTGCCAGTGTGGTAAGTCTTCTTGCGTGCTGGTCTTTGGACACAAGGAATCCAAAGTATCCTAGTGGTAGCCATAGGTTGTAGTGATTGAACTCTGCTTCAGTCTCTTTCATGAACATTTAGTCAGAATGAGCAAGGAATAATAAAATTAGGGAGGGAGGAGAGAAAGAAAGAGACAGAGGAGAGGTCTAATTACAAATATCACAAATAAAAGAGGGGGCATTAGCTCAGATCCTAAAACATTAAATGATAATATGGAAATGTTTTGAATGACTTTATGTCAACACATTTTACAATGTAGATGAAAAGGACAAATTCTTTAAAAGCCAAACTATCGAAACTCACTCAAAAAGAAATACCTTAAATTGTTACGTAATGCTGTTATCCCATTGAGGAATTTCCTTTAATTCCTAGTCTGCTGACAATTTTATTACAAATGGATGTTGGATTTTTTTTGACTGTTTTTTTTTTTATACTATTGAATGATCATATGATTGTTTAATAAATATAGCTATTATCCTCATTGTTATAACTCATTCTGTCTTATACATTTAGATATAGATACTAGATTCACAGTATGTACTTCAAAAATAATAGCTATTATTATTAATTTGGCATTGAGATTTGGCTACTTGTTTCTTGCCCATATCAATTACTACCTTTTTTTTTTTTTTTACTTTCTGAGGAGATGCAAAATAGGGATAATATAGCTTCATATATTTTTGTTGTTTCTCATAATGTCTTCTCTACCAACTTCTTGGTGGTATTTATTCCCAGGTGAGCTTGAAACAAACACCTTAGAAAGAATTATGAGATTAAGTCTATATATTTCCCTTACGCCTAAAGTCACTCTTTAGCAAACAACTTTACCCTCCCTTTCTCCTGGATCCCACGTTGGCCTCTTTCCAGAGCTAGAGGTGCGTTTTAAGTGGAAAGTGCATGGCTGGTTTCAACATTGGGGGGGAAAAAAGTAAAGGAGAATTTTTTAAAGTCGCAGTTTTTAACAAATACTTCTAAATGCTGATCTCTTTTATTAGACTGAAGCTCTCATAAGGCCGAGATCATGTTTAATATTTATTCTTGTTTGTTTGTTTCCATAGGCTCTACTACAGGCTTGGCACGGGGTTGCTTCTTACTAAATACTGAATGAATAAGTGAACAAAAAAATGTTTTATCTTAGGGCATCATGTTATACTGACCCATTTGTTCATTCCCCGTAGGAGTAGATTTTCTTCTCTGAAGAAACTATATCTCAATGTTTATGTGATTCTGTTCACGAAAAAAAAAAATTAGCCAGTGATAAATTAAACCACAAATAAAATCCCTGGCATAATTTAGAGATAAATAGAGACTTTTTAAATGGAAAAGCAACAGGTGATTTATTTAAAAAGTACATGTTTGTCCGGGGGAAAACACAATAGAAGTTTAATTTTATTCTTTTGTTTTTTGAGAGTGGCATCTAGAAACTTATGCGGACACAGTGGAAGCCAGTCAGCCGGCTAGTTCAGGGAAAAACAACGCTACCACCACCACTCTGGGAATCCCAAGTTTCCTGTTACCTTGACAACCACAGGTGAGCACAACAGAGATGGGGCTGACTCACTAAATCCCCTTCTAAATCCTCTCAAAGATTTAGCTTTGTTAGCTTATCAAGTCTACCTGGCACTCTCACTCCTCTAAAAAACTTAGCAAAACCCTTTGATGGAGATCCAAAATGATTTCTCTGTATCACTGATGAACTTTTACGAAGCCTGGTCTTTGGAACGCTCATCAAAACAAAATTTGAGCTCTTCTTTTTACAATGGCAAATCACAGATTCCAAATGAAGTTTTAGATATTTATGGTTCATAGATCCGATCCTCCAAAGTAGAAAATCTTAGAGGAGATTTTAGCCAAAAGGAGGCTTACCTAGCCATGGCGTTTATATTTAGCGCTTGCTGAAAACATTAAGACAAATATGTCCGTTGTTGAGTACTAACAGGCAAACAAATGTAACAGACTAGTTTTCTTTTGAACTCACCATATTTACTAATAGGCAATCATCGCTTCTAAATCTTTCCCACTCTTCAAGTTGTCCAGCCATTGAACAAAAGGATCATAGTTTTTGTTTTTGTTTTGTTTTGTTTTACTTGGGATAAAAATCATGTAACATTCAGCCCCCAGGAATTGCTGCGTGTTGATAAACAAAAATAACTATCACAGTATAATGAGGCCACCGTATAGTATTACTCTTGCATTTCCACTGAACCTTTCAACCTAAAGAGAACTTCAATATTGCTCATCTTAATTCAAACTTAAGAACAACTGAAATGAATATTACTATCTTTTTTCACGTGCATAAGAAAAGTGAAACACAGAGAATCCAAGTGATTTTGCCCAAGATCACACAAGTAGAGAAGCCAGAATTTAATACACATTTGCTGAGATTTCTGTTACACCAATTTACTTCCTCCTTATGAAAAGTAAGATTTTGGCTTGGTTGATACGGTGGTGTGTACAAGGAAGGGTACAGAAGACTTGAAAAGTATCTCGGTGTCAGATGATAAAAAGTAAATTTTTGAATCTTTTAAATAGGTTGAACTCCATCCTACAAATTTTAAGGAGACATTGAAAACCATTAAGCAGGTGAGGAACATATTAAATGTTTATTTGCAGTAGTGACTCTGGAATCTTTAAGGACAAGAGATTTGAGCAACAGAAGATGGTAGCAGAGAAGTCAGTTAGGATGTTACGTCTGTGGAACTGAACTGGTCCACATAACTTGTTCTTACAAATGAAACGAATGGGTGGGACATAAGCAGAGGAAGAGGCACCTCATCTACTAATCAGTCAGACCCTGTCCTAGATGCTTTGCAAATACTATCTTTAATCCTTAGAAAAGCCCTATTATGCTCTACTGTTTTTATGCTCTAAAGAAATTAAACATTTCTTTTCTCACAGCCGGGAAATGGCATCACCAGGATTTAAATTAGGGTCCTTGTGGTTCCAAATCTCTCAATTTTCTATCAATATAATTCAAACGCAGTGGAATGTAGAGGAAGAAACATAGATACAGGTCCTGTGTAGGAAACAAAACCTAACATTTGATGGCATTGCAATAGGGAGTGAAGGAGAGAAGAATCCAGAATTTTTCTTAGTTTTATGGCTTGAATGCCTGGATGAATTATTGTAATGAGTACTGAAGTAAGTAATTGCAGATGAAAAGCAGATTTAGGGGAAAGATAAACATTTCTATTGTGGTTCTTAAAATTGTACTTTAGAATTACCTGAGATGCTCTGAAAATCAGTTTTAATTGCCCAATTTTCCCACTGAATGTAATCACGAGGCCAAGGATCAAACTATCTCTGGGTACAATTACTCACGATAGTGTAGTGCTTGGCATGTAATAGATGTTTAAAAAATAAGTAAAATTCCTGAATTGTCAAGGACTCTGAAGCCCATAATACTTATCTTAGGTTGAATCAATCAGAGTTTGCCAAAAACAGAAACCACACTAAGTATTTCAAGTAAGAAGGGATTTAATACAGAATTTATATAATTATATATAATTATATAAATAATTGTTGGAAGTCCTGGAGGAATGAATGCATCAGAATCGTTACTGTTTTCTCAGGAAATTCAGAAGATAAGGAATTGCAGAGATGTTAATGATCTCAATTCCCTGTAAAGTCTAAGTGGGGTATTTTAAGGGCAGTTGGAACCTTTTAGCAAAATTCCACATCTGCCAGCTCTCAAATCCCTGTGTCTGTCCATTTTTGCTCCTGAAAAAAAAAAAGAAAAGAAAAAAGAAAAAAAAGAAAAAAAAAGAAAGCTTCTCCTTTTCTTGTAACTTCCAAATATCTAATAAATTCCTCAAGATCATCTAAGAAATGTGGTTTCTAGGTTTTTAGCTACTATGGATAAAGGGATAGCTTTGAAAGGTGGGTGTGACATCATCATCAAATGATATTTAGTAGAGAAGTGATGAGCTTTATCCTCAGGCCTTTTCTTAGATGAAAGGCGACCTCCTCGCTGCTGCTTCTCTCTTTTCTCCCCCACAACATGCAACATTTATGGGCCATTTTTCTTTTCTCATCTCTGTGCCTCACAAGTACACATAGTTTCATGTGCATTTGTTCAAAATAAGTATATGATATACCGATAGACTAATTCTTTCCATTTCGTTGATATCTTCTGGTGGATTCCAAATCAGCGCTGTTGCCATAGATTGTGCTCTTAAAGGGAGAAGGTACGACCGCGTCACTGGTTTGGTTGTTCACAAATCGTCCTCACGAAAAATCAAGATGGGTCTTAGGATCACAGGAGTAAAAACACTGTTTGAAGGAACCCAAATGTCCCTTTGTCCAATGTCTCATTCAACGTATAAGACTCTCTCATAGTGTTTCCAAGCACGTCCAGCTCTCAGGATCCTCTTTTATGGTAAAGTAGTCCTTTCCATTTCTCTTTTGTGTCTCATAGATCAGATATTTGATGCCACGTATCGAATTTGCTTCCCTGTAACACATGACTAATTAAACATTCTTTATCAAAGGCATAGTATGAAGTCACGGCCCTACCGGCCTTTACTCAAGCAGTCATTTCATTTCCCTGTAAATGCAAAGCTTAGTGTCCCCGAAGCTTCACTGCGTTTATTTCAATTACATAACAATCTTTCCTGTCTCAAATGTATCGTCCAACATACAAGCCAAATTTCTCAGCTGTGGGTAGCATTCTATGTATTAATTCAAAACAGTGTTAAAGTATGAAGAAAACCTAATTAGAACAGGGTTATTGGGCAAGTTATTACAGTCCTTTCTTCAGCTGGGCCCCAAGCAATTATCCAATATTTTTAAGTTTAATGAGCTACAAACCTGCCTGACAAGAGCAATATAGTATAGGCCTCAATTTTGTTCAGAAGATATGATCAAATATCTTGCTGAAGTTAATATCTTAAGAATGTTTATTGAAATATGATTGACCTACAGTGAAATCCACAGATGTGAGATGTTGCTGTTGTATGAGTTTGGACAGAAACATCCCTCCAGGTAACTTACACTCCTATCAGGATACAGACATTATCATCGCCCCCCAAAATTATTTTATATTCTATCCCAATTGAATCATATTCTTCCCTCTTCAAAGGCAACCGATATTCTGATTTATTTCACCATGACTTAGTTTTGTCTGCTCTATAACTTCACATAAAAAGAATAAAACAGTGTTTTATACTTTTGTATGTGTTTATCCGTTCACCTGTAGGTAGGTGTGTGGGTCGTTGAGAACCTTGGCTACTGTGAACGAACCTGCTATGAGCATTCTTACACAAGCGATTTTGTTGATACCTGGATTCATGTCTCGTGGATAAATACTTAGGAATAGAATTTCTGAGTGAGAGTGTATTTGTATCTGTTTTTTCCCAAAAAAAAAAATGATTACACCACTTTGTATCTACACCAGTAATATTTGAGATACCTGGGCCCTCCAGATCCTCACAGTTCATATTTTTAGTCTTTTATGTATATACACTTTTCTTCTTACTATTTGATGTTTACGTTTGAGTGTAGTTGATACACAACGTTACACTCGTTTCAGATGTTGGACCTAGTATTCAGCAAGCTTACCTGTTACGCTACGCTCATCACCACCAGTGCCCCCATCATCTGTCACTACATCACGCTCTTATAATATCACTGCTGATATTGCTCCTGCTGTGCCTTTTATTCCTGGGAGTTATTCATTCTACAACTAGAAGCCTGTATCTCCCACTCCCTTCACCCATTTTTCCCATCCCCCCATGCCCTTCCCCTCTGGCAACCATAAGTTTGTTCTCTGCATTTACAGGTTTAATTTGGCTTCTTGTTTATTATTTATTTATTTTAGATTCCACATATAAGTGAAATCATATGGTATTTGTCTCTATCTTATTTCACTTAGCACAATATCTTCTAGGACCATCCATGTTGCAAAAGGTTCAATCTCATTATTTTTTACGACTGTGTCATATTCCATTATATCTCTGTATATCTCATCTCTTCCTTATCCGTGCATCTACTAGTGGATACATAAGTTGCTTCCATATTTTGACTATTGTAAATAATGCTGTAATGAGTGTAAAGATGCATATATCTTTTAAATTTAGGGTTTTGATTTCTTTGGGTAAATGCTCAGTGGTAAAATTATTGCATTATAAGATATTTTTATTTTTATTTTTATTTTTTTGAGGAACTTCCACATTATTCTTTAAAGTGACTGCACCAATTTAGTTTCCCACTAACAGTGTCGGAAGATTCCTTTTTCTCCACATTCTCTCCAACACTTGTTATTTCTTTTGATTTTAGCCATTCTGATAGGGGTAAAGTTATATTTCATTGCAGTTTTGATTTATAATTTCCTGATGACTAGTGACATGGAGCATATTTTCATGTGTCTGTTGGCCATCTGTATGTCCTCTTTGAAAAAAATGTCTGCTAAGGTCCTCTGTCCATTATAATTTGTTTTTTTAAAATTATGCATTTTGTTATATTTTAAATTATAGTTCCAGTGTAGTTAACAAATAGTGCTATCTTAGTTTCAGATGTACAATACAGTGACCCAGCAGTTCTGCACACTAATTAGTCAGTGCGGTCAAGACAAGTGCACTCCTAATCCCCTGCATGTTTCACCCCTGCCCCCACTCTTCTCCCCTCTGGTAATCACCAGTTTGTTCTCTTAGTTGAGTCTGTTTCTTCATTTGTTTCTCTCTCTCTTTCCTTTAATCGTTTGTTTCATTTCTTACATTCCGCATATGAGTGAGATCATATTGTATTTGTCTTTCTCTGACTTGTTTTGCTTAGCACATACCATCAAGGTCCATCCATGCTGTTGCAATGGCAAGATTTCATTATTTTTTATGGCTGATAATATTCATTTGGTATATACCACATCTTCTTTTTGCATTCATAAGTCGATGGACTTCCATAGTTTGGCTGTTGTAAATGATGCTACAATAAACACAGGGGTGCGTGTATCCTTGAAATTAGTGTCTTTGTATGCTTTGGGTAAATAACCAGTAGTGTGATTTCTGGATTATAGGGTTGTTCTATTTTTAATTTTTTTGAGAAATCTCCATACTCTCTTCTGCAATGGCTACACCAATTTAGCATGCAATACTGTTATCTAATATATGGTCCAGACTCAAATTTTTGTAATTATACTACCAAGCTAAATAATACTATATAGTTTAAGGTCAGCTCTAATTGGCCAGTACACTCAGGCCACAGCTGCCATTTGCTGAGATCTGCACCTGCATCCTTCCCTTTATGTAAACAGCACTTACCTAAACAACGTAGCAAATATTAGTGGCCTAGTGAGGTTAAAAGCCTATGTATCTATTGAAGCCTCAGGCATAACTCTGTTTACTCAGGCTATTTGAGTTTAAAACTATCGGCATAATTATAAATAATCATCTCCTTAACACAATCTAAACTGCCATAAATAGGCTTAATTAAAAAAAAAAAAAAACTTGATGGATTATGTTTACTTATATGCCACAAAAGCCTGAAGTCACCAGGTTAAGAGCTCCAATCTCTCTGGGTTACCTATGTTTCCAAATTTAATCATTTGCTATTTCTCCAGGATCCCAGTCCATGTGTATACAGTAACTATCTGGTGGGGCCTCAAAATGTGGTTGCTACACTGAATTAGATTGCATGGGATTAGATTGATGTTTGAGTAGTTGGGCCTTAAAACAAGATGTTCTTTTGCATAGTAAGAGCGTAATTATGTTCCAATGTGGTAAAAAATTTACTTCCATTTTTTTCAAGTAGATTATCCACCTACATAGAAAAAGTCAAATTTTATATTTCAGCGAGGCTTAAACACAAGTTCAGCTAACCAAAAAATTGAACATCCTTAAGTGATGGGCTGAGCACTCCTTAAATGATAGGCTGAGTCTCAAGGGCACGCATCAGACCCTGGATTTAACATCCATAAAAAAGAGTAGCAGGCATAGAGAGTGCAGATGTGTTGTTGTTGCCGTTGACAGAAAAGGACCCTGAAGCATTGGAAAAGAGAAACGGAAATAATGAACAAATCAACCCCGAGAACAGGTGCTGACATGTGGCTTCATATCAGATGGAACACTTACTTCACTTGTGTGACAAGGAAATTGAGGACAGAACACCCAGTAACATTTCACAAAAACAAAATCTCAAAAAGGGAACACAGAGAGGCATAAAATGATAGATGAAGGGACCCTAAGAGGTAGCCTGATCAAATGACTTGGGAACTATTGTGGCTGAAGGCTGGGTAGTGCTTTACTCCTGGCCTCTGTTGTTGGCCTCTGCTGACTTCACCTCAGCTAGCTTTTGCATTGAATGAATGTTGTAATGCAGAGTTCGCTTTGGTAGACTAAAAAGGATCTTTCAGTTTAAATGTGGTTTTGAAGAGCTCTGGATATCTAACCATGAAAAAAGAAAAAAAAAAAAAAAAAAAAAAAAACCTAGGACCAGGCAACCTATTTTAGCATCTTAAGGCAGCATTTTCTAGCCCAGAGAATTTTCCGGAAAGGATATTAGCCAGCATTTCTTAAAGTTTGATCTGGGAGTTTCTGAAAGTTCCTGAGGTCCTTTAAGGAAGGGTTTAAGTGTAGTTAAAACTATTTTAATAGTAATTCTAAAATATTATTTGCTGTTCTTCTCTCTTATTTCTTGAGAGCATACAGTGGAATTTTCCAGTGGCTTCCTGCAGAGTAATGACATCCTTACTTTGATAGCTAATGGGATGTGTCCTTACGTATTTTGGACTTTCTGATGTAGTAGATTTAGAGCATAAATATGTAGGTTTTCAGTGATTAACTCAGCTTATTCTCAGAGATCTCACTCTGTTATCATTGGCTATCTATAGTTAAACCTGTCATAATCGCACTAACTCTTTTATCATCTAAAATATCATTACTTTGAAATTCTAGGATAAACTATAACATTTTATAAGAATTCAAAGTTCAAGTTTTAGAATTTCAAAATAATGGTTCGTTACTTGATTACATTGGTTTCATGGGAGGGTTCCTGGATAGAAAATTGCTCTTAAAGCAGTGGCAACCAGCTTAGTAATTTTCTCCATCACGTACTCACAGTTTTTAAAAATGCCATTTTCACTTAAGGATGTTTTTAATTAACTGGTAAAAAATTACCAACTTTGCTAATATTGACCCTCAAATACTTACTATTAATATTTTATGTTACAAAATAGGAAGTGCAAACAAAGCAATTCTGTATTCTGAACAATGGTCGCCTCAAGGAAAGGCACTTGTATGCTTGTTTGAGTAATGAACTAACTGCCTTTTTCTTTTTCTTTTTTATGGAACAGCAACAGACCAATTACAGTTTTTCAGACTTAGGTATTTGGCAAGCATTTTCTCAAAAATGAACAGTGTGAGCCTGTCACTCTAAGGAAAATTACTTCCAGTATCTCTTGCCAATAATAAAAATTTGAGCTTTCTAACAAAAAAAGGGGGGGGAGAGAATTTTGGCAAACTTGTATTCACTAGTGTGAGTTTGACAGCTCTACAAATACTTGAAAAACTTTACTGCTGAACTCAGTGATGATATTAACAGCTGTGATCTACCAGTGATATTATATAATGAAATGTTCCACGTGTGAAAGATCCAAATAAATCATTATACCACTATTTCCTGAATGAACGATACACGATGTCACAAAATTATTTATGAGTTAAGAGATTGATTCTGAGTACAGATAGGTTACTGGAATTTAATTGAAAAGAATTCATTGACGTGGTTTCAGATTTTACACTGTAAATGTAAATAAATTTAAAAAACTACCACATGTTGCATTTTGGTATAGTGGCAAATTAGAATATTTATAATTATCTAAAAATGGTATTGAAATATCCCTATTTCCAACTCAGATCTTTGTGAAGCTGGATTTTCTTCCTATGCCTCAACTAAAATCACATATTGTAATTGATTGGATGTCAAAGCCAATGTGAGAACCTAGTTAACTTTTCTTAAGTCAAAAAAGGATTTTGCAAAAAATTTTATATAGTACATTTTTCTCACTAATTTCTTATTTGTTTTATTTTAGAAAGTTGATTATTTATGTGAACAAATAGTGGTTGTATTTTTATTATTTTTAGTTGAGTTAATATTTACTGTTAACCTCCAATACAGTAAATGTAGATAGATACAACCAAAATAAGCAAAAGCACCTCGGGGTCCTCAATAATTTTTATAGTATAAAGGGATAAAGAGACCAAAAAGTTGAGAAGAGCTGACATAAACCATTTTTCATTCATATAATAACAAAAATATAGATCCTTTTTATGTTAGGAATTGTTCTGGGGGGGCACCTAGAACACTAGTTTTCTACCTACTTGTTTTATTGATCAGTGAAGAAGAGTGTTGAAGTCTCAAATTATAACTGTGAATTAGTCTATTTATCTTTTCAGTTCTATAAACTTTGCTTCATTTATTTTGAATCTCTGTTATGAAGTACATATACATCTTGTTGGTGAATTAATACTTTTGTCACTATGTGACACTCTTCTTTGTTCTTGGTAATTCTCCTTACATCTGCTGGCATGTCTGATATTACCATGGCTCCTCCAGCTTTCTTTTGATTAGTTTTTTCCTTTTTTAAGATATTTATTTACTGAGGGGGGGGGAGGGAGGGAGGGAGGGGGGATGGGTTAGGGAGAGGAGACAGAGGAAGAAGAAGAGAAGAATCTCAAGCAGACTCCCTGCTGAGTACAGAGCCTGTGCACGTGCAAGATTGCTTTCACAACCCTGAGATCATGACTTGGACAGAAATCAAGGGTTGAAAGTTTAATGGACTGAGCCACCCAGAAGTCCCGACTTCTGATTAGTTTTTTAATGAGAGATTTGCTTTCACCTCTTTCATTTAAGCCTACCTACATCATTATATGTAAAGTGGCTTTCTTGTATACAACTTATAATGGGATGGTGTTTTACTTTTTTTTTTTTAAAGATTTTATTTATTTATTCATGAGAGACACACAGAGAGAGAGGCAGAGACACAGGCAGAGGGAGAAGCAGGCTCCATGCAGGGAGCCTGACGTGGGACTCGATCCCAGGTCTCCAGGATCACACCCTAGGCTAAAGGTGGCACTAAACCACTGAGCCACCGGGGCTGCCCTCTTTTTCTTTTTATAAAGATTTTATTTATTTATTTGACAGAAAGAGAGAGAGATAGAGAGACAGTGAGAGAGGCAGAGCACGTGTAGGGGAAGCAGCAGCAGAGAGAGAAGAAGCAGACTCTTGGCTGAGCAGAGAGCCAGACATGGGGCTCCATCCCAGGACCCTGAGATCATGACCTGAGCTGAAGGCAGATGCTTAACCAACTGAGCCACCAAGGTGCCCCTATTTCTCTATTTTTTAAACTACATTTTGAGTTCAATATTTTTAGTGATTCCTCTAAGGTTTATAATATACACATTAACTTTACCATTTAGTTAGAATTAATATTTTAACACTTCAAGTGGAATTTAGCAACCATGCACCATATGGTCTCTATTCTCTATTTTGTGTACTTATCATATATATCTACATACATTGCAAAACTCAACAGACAGTGTTAAAATTTTCAAACACTGGTTAAGCATATTTTTCAGAATTTAAGACAAAATATTTTGATACACTTAACCAAATACATTCCATTTCTGTTATTTCTAAAATTCTTTCCATCTGAAGTTTTCTTCTACCTGAAGAGCCTCCTTTAATATTTCTTTCAGTAGAAGTCTTCTGATAACAAGCTTTCTTTGTTTTTCTTCACCTGAAATGTCTTTGTTTCAGGGATCCCTGGGTGGCGCAGTGGTTTAGTGCCTGCCTTTGGCCCAGGGCGTGATCCTGGAGACCCGGGATTGAATCCCACGTCAGGCTCCGGGTGCATGGAGCCTGCTTCTCCCTCTGCCTGTGTCTCTGCCTCTCTCTCTCTCTCTCTCTCTGTGACTATCATAGATAAAAAAAAATAAATAAATAAAAAATAAAAAAATACTGAAATGTCTTCGTTTCACATTCAATTCTGAAGGATATTTTCTTTTGTTGTAGAATTTATGGTTGACATTTATTTTCTTTCAGCACTTGACAGATATTTTACTATCTTTTGGCCTCCATGGTTTTG
This sequence comes from Vulpes vulpes, assembly GCF_048418805.1. Taxonomy (NCBI): domain Eukaryota; kingdom Metazoa; phylum Chordata; class Mammalia; order Carnivora; family Canidae; genus Vulpes; species Vulpes vulpes. The sequence goes on along the minus strand of NC_132782.1, from coordinate 151,360,498 downwards.
GATGAGAAATCCACTGTCATTTGAATGGGTATTCCCCTATATGTGATATGTTATTTTTCTTTGACTGATTTGAAGATTTTTTTCTTTGTCTTTGGTTTTCACCAGTAAAATAATCATTGTGTTTGAGTGTGGACTTCTTTGAGTTTACTCTTTAAAGTTTTAATTTTTTAAACTGTCTTTATTGTGTAAGATTATCTCAGCTATTATTTTTTCAAATATATATTTTTTTCAAATATCCCTTTTCCTTCTGGAACTTCAATAATAAGGATATTAGACTTTTTGTATTATT